>NC_047056.1:50169125-50472156 GCF_000738735.6 Corvus cornix cornix
CCATTACAGCTCAGCTGCCTTTCTCCTGGTGGGTTGCTGGAACTCTGGTGTTGCTGGGTATGAAGTCAGGTTAGTGAAACCCTTTGACCTGAGCGGCACTGGTGGGAATGTGGGGAGGAGCACAGAGGTGATTTCCTGTTCAAGTCATAACAGCACTCGAGAGCTAGCCACAAAGCACACTCTTTGCTCTCCCACAAGAGGAGCCTGTCACTCCCTACACAGCTTGTTCAGAGGGGGCACACGGGGAAGAAAGACGGGCAGAAAGGGAAGCATAAGGCTGCATGAAAACCAGTTGGTGGAGCAGATGGAAAAGCTTGAGGGAAGAGGTGTGGAAAGGTGGGAGAAGGATGAGACTGAAGCACATGGGGTTTGTTTTTCAAGAAACGGGCAGGCTGCCATTGGAAACAGGGAGCCTGAGGAGGTAATTTTGTCAAAGAGTGTGAGTGGAAATACAGCCTGAAGAACAGGAGATACAGAAGTGGGACTGAAGCTATGGCTTGCCCTGACAGGCTCTCCTCCTCCATGTCAAGCCTTGTTGTTATTTATCCAAACCATGTGCTAACTTATAAAAAACACCTCTAAAGAGAATATTGGTCAAAGAACATTTCAGACTCAGTCCAGAAATACCCATCTTCAGAGAGGAGGAGGAAGTCTTCCCAGTCCATCGAAGGCTTGTTAGGAGAGAGCTGGAGAGGACCATGGCAGCTGACATCCATTCCTTTTTGCTAACTTTTATGAAATAAAACAAACTGAATTTTCTTCCCACTGCATTGCAAGTTTGCAAGTACAAGAGTAGAGCTCCCACTGTCTTCGCCATGCCCTGCTGCAAACACATTTGCTTGATGCACTCCAGCAGGCAAAAGTTACTGTAGGTATGTTTTCTATTAATTCTGAGTGACCAATACTTGCCTGAAACAAGCAAACAAGGTGAGTGAAATTCAAAGTGAGCTTGTCTAAAATTAGTCACAGCCCTTTCAAGGCTTTCAGAGTTGTAATCTGATGGAGGTGTTTTGTGCTTTATGGTTTGGTTTGGTTCCAGCTTGGTTCTTGTTATTTTGTTTTTTAATTTAAAATGCAAAGAGGTTTTGTTAAGTTTGTCATGCAAAACCATTTTTTGTCAAAAAGAGCTACATTAATTTTAAAAGCCCAATGGTGACACAATGCCATGACATGATAGCTGTTTTTTAAAACAGATGTTTTGAAATTATATGAAATATTGAAAATTGCCTGTCCAGCATTTAATGTTGAGGATTTTCTTTTCTACCTAGAACATGTTTAGCATTACCCACTTATTGCTGCTTAGATCAATCACATCGAACAGCCAAGAAAATGCAAGCTTAGTTAAAATACCTCTGACATCTTACATTTGTTTTCCAAAATATCCAAGAGTTAAGCTTTCTATTTGAAATATTGTAAAAATTATGCTGTGCGACAGTTATCAGCCAAATTGCCATACACCACATTTTGGTACACTCCTAATCCATCTTTACATAAAATATCTATTTTTTACATATAAATTGAGCCAAAATTAGGTTTGGCTTTCATCATTCAGCACTGACTAACAGCTATTAGGCGACAACAGTCCAGTTAGAACTAACAGCATTGTATTTATTGCCTAAGAGATGTTGCTCGTTGCTCTGTGACCTACTGATGGCTTTTCTAGAAAAGGGATTTATGCTTTTCTTGGGAGTCAAAACAATTTTAATTAGAGAAATCCACAATTCTCAATCCACATTTTGCCTCAGACAGGAGACTGAATGTAGCATTGATGGGGGATGAGCACTTGCCTTCCTTTCTGAGGGAAAGGCAATCCTAAGAAGATGGAAGTTGAACACCTTCTTCTGCACCCGAGATCTCAGAGGAAGGACCAACACTCCCAGAAAGTTTGTAATGCCTCACCTCTCGCAGGCAATGCCTCTGGGAAGGAACTGTTTGCAGAGAACTCCTGGGGCATCCCCTCATTGGTGTGAGACTGAACAGAAATACGGTGCCTCTGAACAATACCCAAGTTACTGGCACACCAAGTACAAAGAGAAGAGCTGTATGTAATTTTAAATTTTTACCTAGAGATGGTCCTGAGTTCCAAAATTCAGGCTCTTACCAAGTTAAGCCTCTTAAAATATGGGAGCTCTTGTTCAGCTGGCTCATAAGGGTGTTTTTTCTCTCTCTTTTTTGCAGATAATCAATACCATTTCTCGGGGAGAACTCAATCAGCAGAAATCAATCTGTACAAGCCAAAACTATAAAACCAAACATAAACAGGAACCATACACACACAAATGACTTGAGTAATCCTAACCACTTGCTTGTCTTGGAATTAAGACTATAAAGGTCACTAGACAACAAGAGGCCCAGAAAGGAATGGTTATCAGCTACAGTGGTGAACCTGAGTGTTTGCTGAGGAACTGCAATGCACATCTAGGGTTTGGCCTTTAATCACAAATCCCAAGAGTGTTGGAAGTCCCTCTATGGAATGAACTGCCTCCTTTAACAATTTCCATTTCTCTTTAACAGGCAATATGAACTTGTCAAGTTGAGTCATAAGCAAAGCCGAGTACTAGGGCTAGATCGCAGTGTTGTCCAGAACAGCCTAGCATAATATTGGAAGCTGGAGATGAGAAAGTAGGGATGAACCTTTCAACTATATCAACATGCCACTCCTTCTTCATATACTGCAGTTCTCCTTATGCCAATATCCATTTTTATTTATTTCTATGTTACATTTATTCTTCTTTCCTTCACACTAGTGGAGAGCAAGGAAATACTGTGTAAAAACACCGAGCTCAACCCCCCCATATACATCCATTCTTATTACTGAAGCTTTATGCCCTCTCTGGTAAACACACAGATTATCACCAACACACATGCATTTCAATCTTGCAAAGTATATAGATATGTACTAGGTTATACAAAATACTATATGCACAAGATTTTCAAGCTGAGAGTTCAAAAAATCATTCTATTTTACAATTTTTCCCCACTGCTTTTCCTATCTCTAGCCTTTTATCCAGTATTTCCCAGAACAACATCAAAAGGGATGTTTTGTACATTCCAGTACAGTTCTAGTAACTGTGAAAGAAAATACATCGAAATTTGCTTAAAGGAAGGCCTGAAGCTGCTTCTCAAATTACTATTTATTAGTAAAAATATGGTAAAGTGTAATACGAAAGACGTAAATTAAATCAGGTATGTCAGTGCAGAAAAAGCAACTTACACTGCTATTAGAAAACATCAAAAGGGGGAAGCTTTCAAGGTTGCATCATATGAAATGTAGTTGATATAGCCACATATCAGATCCAGTGGGATCTAAAGCTGGGTGTATGCCAGCAAGGACTGCAACCCAGTATGAGCAGGTCTGTTAGATTAAAATGTTTATACTGAGAAAACCTTGTCTACATTATATACATTTCAGGGTTTTGCTTTTTAACACTGGACCACCTGTACTTGGCACTACATGAGTGGATGAAGCACATCTTCAAGGGCAGCTTCATCCAGAAAAAATCCAGTTCCAAGACTGTGTCACAATATACACAAAAATACAGTAAGGGAAATGATTGAGATTTGCTTCAAAATCACATACCTTACCTGAATGAAAATAGTAAAATATGCCTTAAATAAATCAAAATGCTCCTAGTTTTGCTGTACAGCATTCAGGCTCATTTCCCTTTCCTCACCATAGTATAGATATAGATACCATAGTATCCAGTGCATTCTTTCTTCTGTATGGATCTACAAGAGAGATACTGGACTCCACAGGCCAAAGATTTCAAGGATTCTCTAACTGCGGAAGAATGCGGTTAGGGAAACCAAACCTCCCCTAAAAGCAAGCAGAAGGATTTAAAATAGAGCTTGGTAAGTTAATGGATTAATATTCTACCACGTAAAAAATTCAGGCTGTTCCTTCACATCCTCACAAAAATTGCTGAACTCTCCCATGTGGTAAAGAGGAACATGCTTGAACAGTCTTGATCCCAATGGTTAAAAAATTAATTTTCCATTTTATTTCGCATTTTCTTCACTTTTTTATTTGTTCTACAGTACAGATTTTTAAACGGTTGAGTGAAACACCAATTTATAAAAATCCCAATTGCAGTGACAAGTGAAATTTTTATCCTTGCTCAGATAGTCTATTAAGTACAGTTCATAGACAGCAGGGCCTGAAAACAGAATGCAGTTAGAGGCTGCTGGAACAGTAGATGTAATCCAGTAAGGATAAAATCATGCCCACTAACACATCACAGCCAAAACAAAAGGTGTTTTGCAAAGGTCAAGCTCTAATTTAGCATTTAAATGCTGCTGCTAAGGAGTTCAGAAAGGAACGTGACAAGAGATCCCAAGGAGACAGGCACAGGACAGATCCCATAAGATCTAAGAATCTGAGTCTGCAAAGTCCTGCTGCAAAACTGCATTTACATGGCACTTGGGTCCTAGTTTCTGTTGTTGGATCAAAGTACCCAAAAGGGACTCCTCTACCTATCACTTCCCTTCAGAGAAAGCACATGAGCACTGCTATGATGGTTCTGCACTTCATATAATTTCTTCCATTACTAGCAAAATACTTCTAGGATGAATTAAACTAGCATTTAAGGTCTCACGCTGAAAAAGGTAAAAATGGAAGCTCTAAGCCTTCAGTGGAAGGCACAGCTCTCCTTTCCGTGCTGGTATTGCTGACTGTCAACAAAACTCTCAAGTGATGTCCAGCTAAAACCTCAGGAATGTGCAAACAGATTCCCTTCTTCCTTGAACAACCACTAGACAAAAGCAGCATAACCCCCTTGACATTTTTCTAAACTTTCTTCAGAATCAAAACCAGTAGTAAACACATTTTAAAGTTTTTTTTTAAAGGGCAACTGAATGCCAGTTGTACAGATTTTCCACACTTGCACTGATGACCATCGGACTTAATAAGATGAAAATAATGTGGTCAGTTACTTAAAAAGAAGCTGGCATTGGTACCTCTGAAAGCAACTCAAAATCACTGATGCCTATTGGAGTAGTTTGTCAAAAGAGTAACTAGGACACAGTACTTAGTGGTACTCAAAGGCATTCAGGGTATGAAGAACTCTCCTCACTGCCTTCCAGCTCTCACAAGATTGGAAAGTTTTGCTGTGGAGTTAAATGGGAGCAGACTCTGTCCCTGTGCATTGAGTTTTGGAGGCAAGACTTGCAGCAAAGAACAAAATCACAGAGTCAGAGTAGGTTTCTTAGAAGATCTGCTAATCCCTCCAAAGCGTTGCTCTGTTTTATAATAGGAGATATATTAAAAAAAGGAAATAATGTATGATTTTAACAGCAGCAGGGGACCCCCCCCTGCACACACGTTCCAGGCTACAGTTTATAAGCTCATTCCCACTGGGTAACATCCTTGTCCAAGCCGAGACATTTTGCTCTCTGAGCTGCTCCCACAACCCACTCCAGCTGCCACCTTTTTTGCTCCGGGTCTCTTGTGCTTGGATGTGTGGCTGTCACCATATGATACAGCCAACCGGTGGGAGAAGGGACTTGGAGCCACTCAGGACACTAACAGGCGGGCTGAGTATCTCTGCCAAAACCCTACCCTTTTTGTTTTAATCTAGCTCTTGACTGCTCAGTTACACTCTTGAGGATAATGCCTGTCAAACAGAAGGGAAGCTACAAACACCAAAGGTATTTGGGGAATTATCGCGATGGGTATAACAAGAACTATCTGAAGAGCACGCTATCGACTTAGAGCTGACAGCAAATCAACACAGAGCTTTGTAAAACCTAATTCCAGCTTAATTACAGAGAAAAAGAAAAGATGAAGCAACATTACAGAAATACCCAGTTCTCCTCCTCCAGTCGAAAACACGAACACCAAATGCACGGCTGTCCAGGGCGGACGGCACGGGAGCACCTGAGCCCTGCTCCGGTCCGCGGCTCCCGGGCGCCGGCCGGCCGGGGCTGAAGGAGCACAGCTCGGCCGTGCGGGGTCACGGCCCGCACCGCCAGCCCGGGAGGGATGCGCGTCCCCACCGCGACAGGCGGGGGCAGCGCCGGCACCCGCACCCACCTGTGCGCGCCGCGGGGCTCGGCGGCAGCAGCGACAGCAGCGACAGCGCCAGCAGCAGCCAGGCGCCCATCGGGGCCACATCTCCCGGCCCGGGGGCTCCCCGCGCCGCGCAGGCAGTGGGAGCGGGCCGGCCGGCCCGGCAGGGCAGGGCGGGGCAGGAGGCGGGAGGAGGAGCCGGGCGGGAGGTGCTGCGCTGGGCGGGAGCGCTCCCGCGGCGCCGTGGGGCCTGCGGGACCCGGTGAGCGCTCGGGGATGCTGCCGCGGCCCTGTCGTCCCGCCGTGACACCGTCTCCAGGCTGCGGGGTGATTTCTGCTGCACCCCTCAGTGCTTTCACTGATGAATAATTCTCCTCGAAACCACCGTGAGACGTGAGTGGGATGCTCTTGCGCACCTTTTTTTTTTTTTTTTTTTTTTTTTTTTTTTTTTTTTTTTTTTCCGGAGGAAGCTGAAGGCCAACGTGCTACATCACTGGGTGTTCAAAGATACGATTTTCCCTACTACTTCGCATTTAATTGTGTATTTGAAGATGGTAAGAGGCTATGGAGTCCCCATTCCTGGAGATACTCAGAATCCATCTGGTGATGGAGCTGAGCATCCTGTTCCACCTGACCCCGGTTGGAGTAGAGGCGCTGCAGAGGCACATTCCCACCTCAGCATTTCTGGGCTTGTGAGAAATAACATGTTTAGCTCTTGCTGGGGGTGTGTAGAGCTGCTCAGTGCAGCCCTCACTGAGAGCAGGAGGTGAGAGAACCTGAAAGGGTGCACGCTGTGCTCGTGGGGTGCTACAGACTGAATACTTGGGGAGGCTCTAGCAGTTGAAGGTGCTGAGACATCAGCCCTTCTTCCCTGAGATAGACCCCAGTCAGCTCCTTTCCTGCCAGCTGACCTGATTCGCTGTCCTCCCAGTTGTTCTGTTCTCTTCAAGTTTACCTCCTCCATCTTGGCACTCTTTTGCTAGTTTTTGGTCTCTTAGTCTTTTCATCACCAACCATTCCCTCGGGCCTTTCTGCATAAAAGGAGTACCATGCAAACAAGAGCCAGGTGTCAATGCAACTGCTGCAGATCAATTCACTGAAGTGATGGTCAGCATGGGTTGACTGGTAGAACAAGAGGCTGTGTCTGGAAATTATTGTCTTGCTTGTTTATCTAATTCTAATTTGCAGAGGATTAGAAGCTGTACATGGTACATGTACAGAGTAATATATATTGTAAGTATCTATATACTTATAGAGATATACACTACAGTGTTCCACACTGGTCTCTTTCCCAGATTAGCTGACTCTGTCACTCTGTGTCTTTCCTGCAACTCCTGCTTTTTTGCCTGCTGTGCTGTTTGTGTTAGGAAGGGGGTACTTGATGCCTTTGTCCACATACAGAGGCCCAGTCTGAAAGTGTGCTGAGAAAATGAGGTTTCTAGCCTCATTCTGGCTCCACAGACAACACAGCTTTCCAAAGTTCAAAGCCATGGTCTCAAGGCAAGTAATCTGGCTTGCTCACAGTCTTAAGTATACATACCATGAATGATGAGAGGACCTATAGTGAGTTCAGGTACTCAACTGGACAGTGTCTCTCCTGTCAATAAATTTTGGCCAGATTTTTCACGAAGATTTTGATGAAAGATAACACTACTTTCTCTAACTAGAAATGTTTCCACATTCAGCTGAAACTTCTTAAACTCTTGTGGATAAATGGCATTTTAAGCAGAAGTGGGGAGAGGAGGCCTTCTGGTGTTTTTTTTTTTTTATTCTCCTACCCTTGATCTTGGAAATGTCCCAGCTGACTTGACTTTTGAAGACTGGAGCCTGGCTTTAGACGGGAAACCTTGTCACAAGTGGCTGAAGTTTCTGAGTATTACAAAGAGTGGAAGTAGCCCCTCAATTTCAGTGTCTCATTTTCCATTTTCTTTTTTATCTTGAAGAGAAAAATTAATACCCTTTTCCTGCCAGAGTTTGGCACTGCCAGTACTATTTGCTATGACCTCTGACTGCATCTTCACCCATGACAGTGGAGCTTTGTTTCCATTGTATTTTGATCTTTTTCCTCTCCATCTTCATTTTTTCTGTCTGAAATAAAGGATATACATAAGAGATTAATGATGGAATAATCTAATTTTAGCAGGACAGGATCTCTCTCATTTACATTACAGCAAATTTGCATATAGCCCTTAACTTCTGCAGATTTACTCCAGATTGATTGTACAAGAGAGGGGTTTTATTTAGAATTTAACTGCAGTACAAAGTAGCTAAAAGACTGAATAGGTTGAAGAATTTACTCTTTATTATAAAAAAATTAGCTCAAGAAGTTAATTTAGCTGTACAATGGAAAAAGTCAGAAGAACATTTAGGATTATGTATCATAAATGGAAAAAAAATCCAATCCTTGACATTTTGATTTATTCTCCTTTTTAGCTGGGTGTTGAAATGGTGTTAGGATAAGCTTCTACCTTTGTAAAATAAGTGTGAGAAAGAGATTATAATCTTTCCTGATAAGATGCTCTGTGACAGATGTTCAGGAGCAGTTTGCTTCTCCAAGGAACTTGCTGGCAGGCTTGAGGTTTTTTTTTCACCTGACATCCTTAGCCCTAGAAGCCTAGCAGGAGGGAGGAAATTCTGTGCTTGACAGGGTGGGGAGTGTTAACTAGCTTGATTGCATCAATCTGGGACTGTGAGTGCCCTTTTTATTTTCTTTCTCTTTCCCTGATCACAAGACCTGCAGTTGAAATCAAGTCATAGTTGTGCTTTTCAGCAATCTCCCTCTCATTCTCAGTACTGCTCACATTTCTTAGAAATATGTTTATTTTGTGGAAGAGTGCACACACGGCTTTTGGCTCCAACACTACCTGTAGTCCCACGCTCCTTTCTCAGTCTAAGTTGCTGTTGGCTTTCATTGGAAATTTGCCTGAGTGAGGCTGGCAGTGTCTGGCCTTGTGTTTCTGCCAATTGATGGTGATATGTTGACTGTGCTTGGGTGGTGACTGTTGCTGGGTGTGCTAGCAGGCGAAGAGTGAGGTAGATGGACTGCACAGATATTTCTACAGACTATATTTACTGTCTGCAAGCAATAAGAAAGGCCCTGTTTGGACAAAAATAGAGTTTCAGTCAAGAGAATCACAAGATGCATCCCACTGGATCTGGGCCTGCTGTTGGTGAAGACAAGAACTTTTCTGAGACGTTTCCTCCTGCCAGCAAATAGAGAGATGGCCTTAGAAAATCAAGGGCCTATGCTTTACTCTGTAAATAGTTTAACTCAGGAGTGTAAATGAAAGAGTCATTTCAATGCATATAGCATGCGACATTACCAAATGTGTCCATAAAGAACAACATGAGTACTAGAAGGAACTGGAAACTTCAGACATGTGGCCACAATCCAATCCAGCCTTGCACAGCTGATCTTTCTATGGAAATTTTTAAATTGTTTTAATTTAAGGTGCAGGTAGGCTGCCTTGGATGCTTTTTTAAATTATACATGGAAAAGATAAACCTACACTGTTGCTCAGAAAACATTTCAGGAAATTTTTGCCTTTGCATTCTTTCAACAGAACAGTAGCAGTATAGTAATCTTCAGAGGAACTTAAAGAAAAAGTGCTTGAAAATACTAAAAGATGCTATCAGACTATGTTTTGAAATCCAGATGCAGAACTGAGAAGGATGGTGTTTGTGTTTTGTGCTCACTGCAGGAACAAATCTGTGTCTTGTGTAACCTGAACAACCACCTTCCAAGAGGATTTTTTAGGTTTAACCAATTGGTTTAGGGTTAGATTGGGATGCTTTTTTTCTGATACTGTACAGTTTTATGCCTCTCATATCTGCAACGTCCTTTGCCTACTAATCAGTTCTTTGTTGTTGAATCTGTATTCTCCCAGCCAGGTTAAAACTCAGGTGCAGGCTACTAGGTTTTGCTGGTGCAATCAAGAGGCAATGGTCATCTTGCTGTTCAGCTCAGCAGAAGACTGATGGGAAGGTGTCTCTTTTGCTGATCCTGATACTTGTTGCTTTGCCAGTAAGTTCTTCTGACCCTGTTCACATCAATGGGAAGACTGTCTGACTGCTAGCTTTGCTACCCTTCATGCTGGTATTTAAAAACTCCTAAGAAAGTATCCAAAGGAAAATAAACCAGCTCATTTATTTGTGATACTTCCTTTCTGATTATGAAATTCACTCACATTTTGAAAATAAATGTATACTTACACAGGGTATGAGTTATATAAGTTAAATAGCATTTATCCCTTCTTTGATATATGAATCTATCAGAGCTTTGAAAGAGAAAACTGAGTGAAATAAAATTTTTTGAGTGACGATTCGTGTTCCTCCAGAGTTTATAGCTTATTCCTTGTGCTACAGTAGTTTCAGTGTAACAACAGTTACTCATCTTCCCCCATAAAATACCTCTCATGAAAGAGGTTCTTCATCATCTTGTTTCCTAAAATATTTCTGTCATTTACTGTAAAAGATTATATAAAAGTTCACAATTTTCAAGGTATGAAAACCAGCACAGTTATTTTCAGTCATAGGCTGAAGGAAAAGGATCAGATGTTTATATTTCTTTAAGACCTTCGATAAAGAGTTTAATAGATCTCATTTAAACAAAGTTCTTTTTCAGAACTTTGGAAGAATAAACGGGCCTGAAAGTCCTGCTTTTGCTCACAGTGAACTGAAACACCTTAAAAATTCCTTCTTTGCTCTTTGTAGATTGATTGACTAAACAAAATAAGCAGTCTTTTAACTCAGAGGTAAAACAATCAGCAGCAATGAAAAATCATTCTTAAACACAGCTGTAATTAGGAATACACCTACACAGCTGTACAGGGAGCTACCTAAAGTTCAAGTTCAAATGAATGAGAGTAGTACATATTCTAAACCCTAGAGATAGTTCAGTTGGATCTTTTGCAAATGCTTTGCCTTTTGTCTCTTACAAAGTGTTTCTAATAAATGCAAACATGACCAAGGAGAAAGTTCTCCTGTACCAGGAGCCAACATGTGTGGAGATACTTTGTGTATAGGTTACCTGCAGTTAATAAGTTGAAAATGGATGTATACATCCTTCTGCGTTCCTGTCCCCTTCCAAAGCAGCCAGAATATCAGTCCTGTGTCAAGATGGTGCCACCTGCAGCTGAACCTCAGCTCCACCATGTCATGGGTTAACCGAAGGGAGTCAATTCAAGAGACTCCCTCCAGTGTCCCTGGAGCTCTAGGCTTTGTGATTTTCAGAAGCCTAAGCCTAAGTGGAGCAGTGAAAGCAGCTGTTTGCTGAGGCTGATGTTCCTAGCCCACGGCTGTTTGCTACACATGTACTTTTTCTTGATCTTTTTGACAGTGAAGTCACAAAATAAAGGTCTCCTCACAGAAAAAAACAATTCCTTCTGAATATTCCATCTCACCTTCTTTTGACAATCCCTCTGTTATAAACATATAATATTGGCTTCTCGCAAGTATTAAGGTAGATATTATATAATGTTAGAAATGCTTTTTGCTGCGTGGATGTAGTTTTCTTTCTTTTTAGCAAGAATGTTAGCAAGTGTGAACAAGTAAGATAACCTCCAAGCAAACAGAGGATGAGGCCCGAGAAGCTGCTGATCAACACTTTGTCCAGAGAACAAAAGGGCCCAAAGGCTACTCTGCCCAGAGAACGGGCGGCCAGGAGGGTCCGAGAGCCACTATCACCGCTCTGCCCGGGCAGCAGAGAGGCCAAAGCTGCAATCAGCCCTGACTGTCTAGAGAATTAAGAGATCCACCCTACCATCGACTCTTACCTAGCGGGCCCAACCCCAAGAATCAAAAGAAATAAAACCGCAAGGCAGAAGAATACGCATGCTCTAAAAAGGCGGAACCAAGGAGTGGCCATGCAGAACAGTTCCTGGAAAAGTTTGAATATGCATAGAGAACAGACAGTAAAAATGGTATAAAAAAGACTGTTCCCGGGCATCAGGTGTGCTCTTGCAGAGCGCCAAGGCACCTGTCTGTTATCCCTTTGCTTTATTTTATGTGTCTCTTATTGTCTTTATATTAAACCCTTTAAATTCTCACAGGAGAATGAACCTTGTTTTTCACACCTCTAAAATTAAACTGCTTATTATAAGACTTACACTCCAGGAAAGCATGGTAAGCCTTGCAGTGACCCCACTTGTTAATACCTTTAACGGAGCTTTTCCTTGTCTCTAATTCAATTAAGAGTAGTTATGATTTTCCACAATATTGCATGTAGGAGGATGTGGCACATATTCTTGATCTGTCTTGGTCTACTGATACTGCCAAAACCAGTAAAGTTAAACCACTGCAAACATAGAAGTAAAAGTCATTCTTCCACTCTCCTAAGTCACATCTGCAGAGCTATTTTGAGTGGTGTATTCACAAATCCTGATTTGCATAGCCCAGAACAGCCGACCAAACCACTGAGCACAGCCAAGACCACTCCTGATTCATAAAACCAAATCCAAAGTGAGTTCACCGAGGTGGAAGAAAACTAACCATGACTGAGAAGTAAAAATCATAACAGCACTATTCCCAACTGAGCTTGACCCAGGACACTCACTGAAGCAGAAAGTGCTCTGGGAAATGCTTGAGTCCAACAGCCTGCAAGATGAAGTTTGATTTAAGATCCTCTGCTGCAGGTAGAAATCAGGTAATGCCTCCTCTAAAGGAAAACAACTGATATCCTTCCTGAAGAGACATCATTTATCTTGTCCTCAGAATGCAGCCTCCAGAACATCAGAAGGTTGTGTCCAAGGATTAAGTGGGATCAAGAGCAGCCTGATTGGACTGACCATGAATTGCATATCTCCCCACTGTCTCTTTGGGAGGAGTTAGTAGAGGAATAATGACTCAGTATGTCATTTGTATGCATAGGTTTCACTGGGCTACTCAAGTCATTTTATTTCTTTCATCCTCTTCCCTTTATTAATTTGTTGGATAATTAAGTGGTATGATAAGGCATAACTAGAGAAATCCTGCTGTGCAAAAGTAGGAAGGATTAAGCTCCCAAGAGGTCTCTCATAAACCTTCAGAAAATCACGATGACGATATGCTAAAAAATGTGCCTGTCCTGCAAACCAGACTTCTTAAATTGCTTATCAGAAACATTAAGATACAGCCTTGTAGGAGAGAAATGAGTCTAGCAAACACCTGGAACAGGAGGGAAACCTATTCCTGCCTGCGTCCTAAGAGTCCAACCTACCCTTTATACTATGACACCTGGCCTAGAAACCGCAGAAATCTCAGCTACCTCCCCTGCTGCTAGAGGCATCATTCCTGGCCTGAGAAGTAGAAGAATGATGCAATCTCATCTGGGTTTAGATCAGACATCTGAATTTGTGGGCTTACTCTATGTTCACAAATTATTTTTGAACACCTGCTGTTTTTTTAATGCTGCTTGTTTGTAGTGCTAGCACATCTGCATGGCTAACATGCCTGAGCTTTAAAAAGTCTGATTTTCAGTCCTCTGTTCACGTGTTTGAGTTTCGAAAACAACACCTATTTTAGGTGCCTTCCTAAAACGGAGGACTGCAATTCACTTGGGGAGATCTTCTTGTGATTAGTGCTGCAAACAGCAAGAAAGTCAGACATTATTATTAACTTAAGTGCCCAAAGTCAGTCATGTCTTTGAAATCAGATAAGCCTGAATCTGGATAATTTATATTTTCAGGACTATTTTATCACATGGGCGGTAAGACTGGGGCCACCACACACAGGGCAGAGTTCACTGCAAACATGTAGATGCAATGGCCATCACACAGGCAGGTGTGACATGTCCAGAACTGTACTTATGGTGTGCCTGCTGGGGGGATCACCCTTCACACTGTGGCCTAACATGGTCTGCTTAGCCCAGGCAGCACTGCCACCTAGGAATTAGGTGTGCAAAATACGGTCATACTCAAGAAACTGTGAATAAGGAAGTCAAGCATTCAAAAGTTTACACAAAAGTGCTCGGTTACCTCCCCTTGGGAACAGAGTGGAAACTGTCCTTTTCAAGGTGGTACCACCCTGTTATGATAATGTAACGAAGAAAAGGAAAAACATGGCAAATGCTTAATAAATCATAAGAGACAGATGAAAGTTACTCACATGGATGGAGAGGGCTTTTTCCATATAAATAATGAATGGCTTCTCCTGTGAAAATGAAAGACATGGCACGTATGAAAGAGGGAGCGATGTCACTCTAGCAGTGTTTTGTTAAGGAAGGAGGGATGCCTAAAGGCAGGATTTTGCCCTAACAGTAGAAAAAAGTGCTTCTAAGTGGAGCAGGAGCATGCACAGGCAGTATGACATGGCACTTCCCGTCATCTTGGGAATGGTGCTGTGCAGGGCTGGGAGTTGGACTCCGTGAGCCTTGTGGGTCCCTTCCAACTCAGCTTATTCTATGATTCTGTGAATAATCGTTATTATGATGCAAGGGACAGGTTCCTTGAAACCCATGGCAGTTGAAGGTGATTTTAAAGCTCACAGAAGCAGGAACACAGTAAATGTATGAGCATGAAGTTTAATACAGAAAAAATTTAATGAGGTTACCAACTAGAAATTACCTATAGGAATCACCGCCCTGTTTTTCAGAGGCTAGAGGATAAGTTCGCATTTATAGTAGTAACAGCAATAACCTGAACAGAAATTTTGCTTCCATTATAGTTGTTCAGAAAATAAGAAAATCTCATAGCTTCTGAATAAAGTTTCTGTTACTTTCTTCTTCCCTGCTTAACTCCAGTATCAGACTATCAACTCTTGAAATCAAGTTTTTACAAGTATTTTGTTGCTTGAGAAAATTGAATGAAGAAACAAATAGCCTATAAAGAAGCAATAATGGTATCATTTTGAAAGCATTAGCTATAACTCATGCCACTAACTTCTGAAGTAATAAAGCATTGTTGCTACGTGGTTTTTATGTAATGGTAAAGAAATCAATATGACCACACAAATGCTTGATAGCATGAATACTTGAGTCATTGTAAATTCTATGAAATCTATTTTCTAAAATGTCAACAATTCATCTCTGCAGGAAACTGCAACTTCTGCATTATATTTATCAACATCAATGTCATACAAAACATATTAGAGCATCTTAGCTCTAATAAGAAAATAAGTGCTAAATTTATATTTGCTACAAAAATCTCAAAGAGTTTAAGGATAATTTTTATTTTTGTTTTCTTACCATACCAGCTCTAATTTTAAGAAACTTAATGAAAGGATATCTGTATTTATTGCCTTAGAGCAGTGTTATTTAGAAAAGTTGCACTCAATGCATCAGCTTACATTTAAAATTAAATACTAAGAGAATACAAAGAGAAAATACAAAGAGAAAATATACAGTCAAAGCTGAAGTTGCAGCTCTGAGTAAGATTAGTCTCAAAATGAATGTCCAATTAGCCAATTGATGAGGATGTGCAAGCCCTTTGCAGGTCTCAGCAGTGGCCTGCCAAATAGCTGGTAGTATTCATCTCACTGAAAAAGCAAGAACTACTTAAATGTAGAGAATGGATATGTGTTCTAAGTTGGCTTCTCTTCTTTGCTGTTAGGATGTGAAGAACTATCATTAATTTGTTTTTCATTTTTGCCTTTCCACATAGAAGATGCTTTAATTTTTGACTAGTAAGCTTCCTTCTCATAGGAGTTTACATGTCAATTTGAGAGTTATTCCTGATTTCTGCTGGATTTGCTGAAAGACAGTAAGTGTTGTTGAGTTCACATCTGCCTTACTATGTGCATTTGTCTCTATGACAAAGTGTTTTTTTCCTGTTACCCACTCTACCACCACAGGCTATTTCTAAGCTTCTGCAGCTGTTTAGTACTCACATAGAGTTCGCTGACCTGGCTCTTTCCCGGTGCAAAGGTTGCAATAAACGAGTCCACGAAGATGTGTTGAAACTCCTTCTGATTATCCCACATTATGCCATTTTATCAAATACTTTCATCTCATAAAATATTTATTCAGATAATAGTGGAAATGTAGTCAGAAATCATTATAAGGACACAGCAGGATTCCATCTTTTTTTTTTTTTTTAGAAGGCTCATGCTTCATACTTTTTTCTGGGATGGAATAATTTTCTCAGTCAGAAGGAGTCTTAGAGTAAAGGTTAGAGTTTCTTACCTTGCTTAGATAGATATATCTTCCCAGGATGGACTTCCAATATAAAAGGTTTTTTCCTCTATCAGTGCCCTTGCTCCTTTCCCTCTTTTTCCAAAATGTTCAAATGAACTAAAAAATTTACCAAAGTAGCAACTGGATGTCACTGTTTTCTTTTAATATCTACTCCACCTTTTTACTGCAATATTGCAACTTTTATGGATGGCCCATGAACCCAAGCTTAAAGTCAAGGCAGATCAAGATACTGCATCCCAACCAATGAGGTCCTTGGGGACTCACTTTGAAATTAAACTAAAGTAATTTTCAATATGGAATCATTTTATTGTGTGGGTGCATCTGCGCATAAAGTTTACATTGGGCTCTGAGCAGCATATAAAGGCTTGTGAGAGATAAATTAGGCTAAGTAAAGCACTCATCATTAATCAGAGTACTAAACAAGCATGAGCGCTAGAGAATGAACACAGCTGCCATTTCATTTGTCTTGCTGTCAGAAGGTAACTCTCCTACAAAGAGAAGCTCTGAAGTTGTGGCTTAGGTTCTTTTGTGTCTCTCAGCTTGCACAGAATATATATGCTCATATATATTAAATCATCTTATATATCAACATATATATATATATCTACATTACACACATAAATGTTTTTATATCCAAAAATATACCATATATAAGCACATTTTTCTACTGGTGGGTGTAGACTGATGTTTGTGTTCTCAGTAGTCCTAAACACTAGTTTGGAGCTTAAAAGTGAGAGATATGCCAGTTTATTTCAATGAAAACATATTTATTACTGATTTTTGTATACTCTGGGTTTCTAACTCAATAACAGAAATCTTTGCTACTGTCTTGTTGAGTTATCTTCTGTGATAACTTTCATCAATTCATCCCTCATGGAGATGTGATGTGTAAATAGCCCATATGGTAAATCAGAGTATCTTGGCTTCCATTTCAGAGTGAACATGTGATGCTGGAAGGTGATAGAACCTATTTTCTCATTTCCTTTGGAAAAAAACCCAGAAAAGTGAAATGCAAGTTACTGAAAATCTCCAAGTGTTATTTTTATAGTGGCTGTTTGTCAAAGGATGTTTTGAAGACAAGCTAACAAACAGCTTGTCATATACTAAGTTTATAGGGCAACAGACTCTAGTGTCTGGTCTTCCTTAGTCTGACCTTTTGCATGACAGCAATAAATCAGTAGCCTTCCATGTCTCTCGTATTGTCCCAAGCTCTTGGGAAAAGGATGATTGAATAGGAAGAATTAGTGCTGCTGCACAGGATTTAGCATAATAGATAGATCATTAACCTTTTAAGTCTGGTATCCTGGCTTCCAAACTGGCCTACCATGGCTGCTTCAAGGAAGCAAAAATCTCCATACAATAGCAGGGGTGGTTTGTGCAGGCAAGGGGAAAGATTTCCCCAACCAGAGTAATGAGAATGGGTTGCCGTGAGGCCGGGTGGCACTGTAGCCACAGTGGGACAGCACTGTGAATTACACAGACCTCAGGGACATAGGCAGCGACATGTATGGCTTTCACCACGCTGCACAACCAGAGCTAAGCACTCACTGTGCTGGGGTTATGCTATCTCGTGGTGTCATCTAGACCTGTATCCGAGGTACCTGAGATGCCTACAGCAGTGTGTCTGAGGGAATATGAAGCTCTGTGTGGGCTGCAGTAGTCAGGGGGTTTGCTTTTGGGGCGTACTGCCTTGTTAACAGCATCCAAATTAGCTAGCTTCAAGTCAGCCTAGGAGTGGGCACCTAAGCACTGATGCAGGACCTGCCCTCATTGTGATGGCAGTTTTCAGTTTATGTGAAAGAGGGTGTGCGATTTGCTGCACCTCATCCAAGAACTTGCAGGAGGGAAATACATCACCAGCTAAAAGGACAGAGATATCAATACGCAGCACTCTGGTAGCTGATAATATCAGATACTCAGGGTACCATTTCCTTGAGTATCCAGGACACCTGCAAGGACAGGTATAGGGAGACCTATGTGTTACAGGAAGGCCTGAAATCTCTTTTGCAGTGGCAGCTGAAGACCAGGCAGGATACCCTCAGTACCTAAGATGTACCTGCTTCCCCGATTTAGGCAACTACATCCTGTCCCAGATGTATGTTTACGATAGAGTCCTATTAAAATTGGAATTCAAAGTTGAAGATAAATAAAGTTTCTAATCTCATGTTGGATATTTGGCCTGAAAGAGGCTGCTCAAGGGTGCAGTTTCAATTCCGTTTGATTTGAAGTTACCTCACAGGATGTGTTGCAACACTTGAAAACGTATGTCAGAGGATTCACCTTGACAGGGCTTTCCATGAGAGAGAATAACTAGATGCAGACAAAACTAGATGGGTGACACATAATCAGATCAACCTCAAAAGTACCAGCTAAGCATGTTCTTAATTTCTGGTAATTTTAATGAGCCCACACTGAAAGCATGTGTCTGTAATGTAGTTCATACCTATAAAATCTATCTAAAAAAAAAAAGGTTTTCCAGTCCAGGAGCTTTAATTCATATCTTAACAACACCCCACACTGGTCATTACAATGCTTTGTGTGTTGTCTTGCCATCTGCCTACAGAGAGAAGTTACAGTCCCATTACATTATACTGTTGTTACTGTGTTAAAATGTAGGAAATTATCTGAGAAGTTTTCAGCTTAATTGATGCCGTGATATTTTCTAAAATAATGGTAAAGGTAGCAAGTGTGCCAGTTTGAGCTGACTTACACCTCACGTTAACAGTGCCATGGAAATCTAATTGTGATAGTTTGTACTTCCTCATCTCTTACAGCATGTTACTGACAAGCAGCAGTAGCACAAGAGGTCAGAGCAACAGTCTGACTTTAAAGGGAACAGAGATCAGGCATAAACTTGTTTCCAGTCATAGTAACACCTCTTTCTGGCAAATCACATGGGAAAGTGGGGAATTTACAGGTGGATTAAAGCTGGAGTCTGACTGCTGAGGCTGCCTACTTCAGAGATGATCGAGTATATAGCCAGCTGCTTGGCTGCCTGAATTCTGTGTGTTCACAAAATTCTGTGTAAAACCTCTGAGCATATATTAGGTAGAGATTTCTCTTCTAAAAATTGGCTATTCATGCTTAACCCTGCCCACTATTATTGCCTTTATATGGTCCCCTGGGCTTTGCTGTCATCCCTGAGCAGGTATGCTGCCACTTGCCCATTGCCTGACTAATCTCACCTCAAGAAACCTTCTATTTCTGTACTCTGCTCAAGCCATGTCCTTACTGGTCTGGTTTTGCTGCTGTGCAGAAGTTTTTATTAGTTTTATTAACAGTGTAAAAGCAAATTGTTTAAATAGCAGCAAGCATAACAAACATCTGAGTTTCTACCAGTTATCTTCTGTTGCTGGCATGTGTGCTCATAGTGTAACAGGCTTCACCCTCAGGAAATCCGATTTTCAACTTCTACATTTGTTTTGTGCTTTGCTGATTTTAGAAGATCAGGGAAGGAGTTGGGAGCAAAGCTTGTCCTATAAACAAAAGTGAAAAAAAATCAGAGTGTAGAGCTAGCTGTCTGGGAAAATTTCATCAGGTCTAAAGTTCATAGCTCACCCACAGAAACTTCCTTGCATGGTCAAGGTGTGAGTGTCAAGAATCCAGAGGACTGTCACATTGTCACTCCATGACTTCACCTCCGAGGAGAAGCAGAAGTTCAAGAGGAAAGCAAGGCTTTTTGCCTCTTCAGGTTTCTCTGGAAAGATCATGGATACTGTACCTAAGGGCCAAATTTGAAATGCTGATAAGAGTTTTCAAAGCAAGTTGCCATTTTCAAGTGTTCAAATGATAAATTTTTCAAGATAGCACATGTATTCTTTTGGCAACTCACAAGATGCTCTGATGTGGTCTGTTTTCTCCTCCTGTCTGCTTCCTGCAGAGGGTTGTTGGTCACCACATGGCTGCGAAGTTCTGCACTTCTGACAGGGCTCCATGGGGTAGGGAGACAAATGGGATTCATGCCCTGCAACATTCAGCATTGCAGCATTCGGTATTGTAGCACTTAGTTTCTAGGCATGGTGCTTAGCACAGTGCACAATCTTTGGTGAAGTGCCTGAATTGCTGGAGAGAAGTCTTTCTTATTACCATAATCCCACACTGGAATTTTCTATGTCTTGCTTCTCTGGTTATAATCTGTACTGTTGGCACACCCTGACTGCTGCTTTCATGCCTTGCCTTTGCCTTCCTGGCATGCTGGAGAGCCTGGAGGGAGTCTGAAGCTGTCTATGCATCAAGTTACTGAAAGGGAAGGGTGGCAGGGCAGGGCCTTCCCTGTTGTTTGCAGGATGAGGAGTCCATGGATGCTGGAGGGATGCTACTGTTCCCGTACAGCCTTTAGCACAGTCTGAGAGGAGACTCTGCACTGCTGACAGCTGTGCAGCTCCTTGGGAGGTAAAGATGGGTGTCACCAAAAGCAGGCTGCTGGCACTGCAGTGTGTGCCACGGGCTGCTGCAGGCTCTGCTGGGCTCCACCCAGACAGGAGCAGCCCACTTATGCAGTGGTTCAGCGCACGCCTCTGGGATGTAGGCAGTGGCATGTGCAGAGTGGGAGGGTGAAATTGGGCCATGGTGACCAGCAAGTTGGCTGGAGTCGCTTTCTCTGGTCTCTACAGTAACATAAAATACAAAAAAATTTACCAGTGCAAGGAAACACAATGCTATGTAAGCACCAGAAGCACTGGGTTGTGAAGTAGCTTTTTTCAACTTTCTTGTCTCTGACCAAGGAAGTTGTAAGTATAATACAGAAATACTGATTTAAACCCTCTCACTGCTGGTACACTTTGAGTGTTTTGCAGATAATGCTTTTTATTTTTCTTGTGAGTAAACTTCAAGCCATTTGGTATTTGTATCTGCATTTATTCTGGTAACTAACATTTATGTCAGGACAGAGAGGAGAATTATACACAAGACAGTGGTAGGGATGTGAAGCAACATTGTGAGTTTCCAGCAGCCACAGAAACATTATTCCTTTTACTATAGATATCCTTTATACTACAGATAATAATACCGCACATAGTTCACTTCCAGAAAACATTTCCTCAGTAGGCACGACAGGCATTGCCTGTGCATTTTCTGTGGACTGCAGGTTCTTTACAGGAGTCACAACTCTTTTTTAGTTGTATACTTCTCTGTGCCTGAGGAGCCAAGTACTGTGCAAGGTAGCAGGGAATAACAAAACTAATTTCACCTTAACATAAAGTTCAGCACAGTCAAAAGTGCTGCTGCTTCTTTCAATTCCCTTCGTACATTGTTGCAGTGGGGATTCTTGCAACACGTGTATCAGACAACGAGGCCCATGGAAAAGAAATATATGGACCGATTCTTGGTAGATATTTTCAGAGATGTTTATTTTTCCAGCTACCTGGTTGGCAACTTGGCCAAGAACTGAACAATCACGGGACCAGAGGGTCCTTCCCGGGCAGGGGAACACAAAACAACCAGGGGGGGAATGAGGTTGACCGGGGAGTAGGGAAACCCCATAGGCCCTGCCTCTACCCCGGGGCCCTTCTCCCACAGGACCACATGGCAGGGGGGAGGGCCCCAACAGTACATAATAGTGTCATTAATAGGAATCTGTTTTTACATTGCAACTGAGGTTAAAAAGTCAAGACATAGCAGTGGTTAGCACATCTCAAGCTGTAGGCTGAGTGTCTACATTTTTGCTGGCCTGAGAAGTAAATGAGTCGATGTTTTCCGCTGAAACACAGAGCACACTTTCTTGGGGAAGAAAGTGAAAGTGCTTTTGCACAAAAATGCTGCTTTTTTTCCAGTAGAATAGAATAGAATCGCAGAATATTCTGCGTTGGAAGGGATCCACAAGAATCATCAAGTCTAACTCTCAAGCGAATGGCCCATACTGGGATCAAACCCACAACGTTGGTATTATTAGCACCATGTTCTAACCAACTGAGTTAATTTTGGTGTTTTCTTCCAAGTAGCAAAAAAGAAGGAATAGTCTTTAGTCATTCTAGGGCTGAATCAGAGAAGGGAGTGTCCTTTCTGTTGCTGAGCCAGCTGTTCTGTAACTTCCTGCATCTTTTGAAACACAGCTTGCCAGAATGGATATTTCCCCTTAAAATAACTTGGCACTTATGGCACATTCATGCCAAATCACATTGACGATTATTTTTGTGTGATAGGCAGTATCACAGCAGTCTAGTATTTGAGGTCCTAAAATCTTAGAAAACAAAATCCAGTTCCCTGCATTGCCCACAAGCTTTCTGTGTAATCTTAGCAGTCAGTTCAAAGGGGATTGGCTGCCTGTAAATCTTTACAAACTGATTAATGCCCTTCTGTATTTCACATGGATACTACAAAGATAAATACATGAAAGTATTTAAGGCACTCTGAAAATAGGGGTATTTAGATGATTAACTCCCACTGAAGTCAATATTTTTGAATAATGTGTTCCTCACAGGACCGTGTTTTTTCTTACCTAGGAAAGATGAGCTCTTCTAGCTGCCTTGCTGTTTAAATGACTGTGGTCTTCATGGTCCGACAAAGATGCTCCATGTTTCAAACATTTCTCATTGCCCAGAAAGAAAGCACACCAAGTAACCATGCAGAAGTCCTCCAGCTTGTGCAGCTGATGACATGGTGGAGCCATGGGTGGTCAGCCTTGGTTCATGTCACCCTTTACCTCCCTACCACAACTATTCACTGGTTAGGAGGAGTTGTAGCTCTCCGGCACTGAGACTGATTCTTGTGGATCCATAGATGGAAAGGCTTATTATAAAGCCTCCATACTTCAGGAGCTTATTCACTGCCACAGGTCTGTTAATTATTTTGTTTGCACGGCCATTTTCCTCTGAAAATGTCATGTCTCAGAACACAGCTTGTCCTTGAACTTTTTTTCCCAATGTATCAATGATATGGGAAAGATTATTCAGTGGAATCATTTGGGGATATTTTTTTTTGAAAACAGAGAGCTTTCCGACTGGCTGAAAGCTCATAGGTTGGAGGCCTCCAAATGCACATCTGCAGCTGTGTGGGATGAGGGTTTCCAACTTTTGATTCAGACAGGGAAGCAATCTGCTCTGCATCTCTCCAAGCTAAGATGTGGAAATGACTTCACTGTTCCACATACCATGGTTGGAAATACTGGACGGATCCAGTGATAACATCTTGCTCATACATTTTCTCAGTTTCTTTGTCCCTGTCCTCCGTTTGGGACTGAGGATCCCAGACTTCTCTCTGCTCTTCAAGCAGAGGAAAGAGCGTAGCAGAGTAGCTTATGGTCACAGATGTGATTAAGGCACTGCATTACTTCCATCTTGCCACAACATGTCAGTATAATCCCATACATGGTTCAGCCACACTTCTTTTTATAGTTCTTTGGTTTATTTAGAAAACATTGCCTTGGGATTTGGAATTTAGCTGTTGTTCTTTTCAGCTTTATTTTGTTTTCCAATCTGTGAAGTAATAACTGCGTGCACTGAGTAGAAATGTACCTCTTCTGAGAAAAGTAATACAGATTTGTTTCAGGAATAAATCCCTCCTTTTTATACTTTTCTTTTAAAAAGGAGTGTTCATGCATTCATTAAAGGCTCAGTTCTGAAATGTACTTTTCCAGGACTGGCTCCTGCCAAGCTAGGCACACTTATCAATGAGAAATGAAATTATACCTTATGACTGTGGTTTGATTTTTTTTTGACTTGTAGTTGTGGTATTTAAATTGGGATTTTCTTTACAATGTAATTTTGACTCTTCTCTGGTAGTGAAACATCCACATCTGGTGTTTTTATGTGGACTCTGGCTAAAATGCTGTCCCTAAGCAAGTGAACAGATGACCTGTATCATTGCGCGAAGTTAGCCTTTGGACTGTGAAAGCTGGCTCTGATTTTGGCACAGCCCATAGCAAGCAGAGAGTCTGTCCCTACTTCTGCTTCACAGCCTCTCCAAATAATTGTGACACCTCCCCAGACTTACGGTCATCCACACCCATTATGTCCACTCACCAGTGCCTGCTCATTCCTTGCCTAAAACCGTGAGTAAATTGCTTGTGAGGGTTAAATACACAGCTTCCTGAGCCATGACAGCAAATGCAAAATGGCCAAGAGGGAAGAGTGAACCTCTCGCTCTTTTCTCCTGCTTTGCCACTAAGAAACTGAAAATAGTTTTTGAGAATTCTGTCTTCTCCATATCCCAAGGATGCCCTAGGACTTGAACCCACTGGACTGACTGTCTTTCTCTTGTTGATTTTGTCCATGCTGTTTTCCAGTTAACTGAAATGCTTTTAGGCTGGAAGGGATATAATCTGCAAAGGTCTAGGGACATAATCTGCCTCAAAACTTGATTCTACTTAAGAAATATTACATTAATACTGTATGCTCAATAATATAAGCAGCTATTTTCTCTGTTCTGTTGTGCCTGCATAATGTGGGTGTAATGTCTTCCAGTCTCCTCTTTTGGCCTGCTGGTTGTGACACTTCAGTCTTCAGCTCACTCAAGTCTCGAAAATCATTAGAAATACTAGTGTTTGGATCATAAGCATTAAACAGATGTTTTTAATCCTGACTGTTCATGGAGGTACACCCATGTCTCTGTTCTGCACTGTTCCCAGCTGAAATGAAGTGCAGGGTGGGAGTTAATACTCAGTTTGCTGCACGTAAACTTCAGTAAGCTGTTTGGACCCTCATGATTACACAGCAGAAGTTTCTTGGGTGTTGTTTTTTCTTTTCTAGCCAGCACAAGGAAACAAGGTGTTGTGAAGTGTAACTTGTGAAACTTGCACAATGGGAGCAGGAGCAGAGCCCCTGGAGCAGGGAAGGGGCCTGACCCAAGGCAGGGGAGAGACTCTTTTGTTCTCTTGTCAATGTAATGCTGACCTGTCAGTCTCTGTTGGTGAAATCACAGGGCTGTCATTATTAACAAGAAGCTGAGGGTGGCTGGAACAACCTCAACGCCTGAAGTAAGGCTGATGAGTGTGCAGAGCAATGTCCTCTTTTTACCTCCTGCCTCAGATTATGTGTATGCTGCATTCCTGGCAGGAGCATTGAATATTATATATTGAATTATACTGCTTTCAGAGAAATAGCACCTCATGAAAAGCATTCCCAAAGGTCACTGATTGCAGAGTGAGTTCTGACTGGATGTGTTAGATAAAGATTGATCAGAGCTGTCTAGGACAATTTCCATTCCTGTCCTACTCCAGGAAATTTAGACATGTCATTGGAAATCTCACAGCCTGGAAGATTAAGGACACAGGGGTTTTTTTTCCTACAGAGAAGAGAATCTTATTTTGTTTTTTCACTCAAAAACCAAAATGTTACGAATGGTATTTTAGTAAGTCATATTTTTTCCTTGCAGCAAAATTCCAGTTTTTCATTAGAAATATTTCTCTGGGTGTGTTTTTGTTGATACTATCCACATGCATTGCAGAGGCTTGGGGAAAATCAGCTGAAGCTTCTGGGCTGTTCAGTTTCCCTCCCCTGTTTGGCTTATTTTCCCACCTTACCCCATAACATGACTGGCTATCCTTGGACCTTGAGAGGTCATGTTTCTTGCCACAGGTTGCCAGGTGTTGGTTACACCAATGCATGGCTCTCTGTTTGGTCAGGTTGATGGCCTCACTCTGAAATGTTACTTTTCCTACTTCATCTGGAAGTAGCAGAATCTTTTTTGTTGTAATAGTCAGTCATGGTAAAAATATGAACAACATAATGTTCCTTTAGAGGACCAATGGTAATTTGAGTTGGTGCTTTCAGCTGTCTTTAATATACAGCAGGTATAAAAATTAGGGAAAGTACCTTTTCCCAGCACAAGCCATTTTGGCCAGCTTTTCTCCAAGGCATCACAGATACTCTGTTTGCACACACTGAGAGGATCACACAGCTGCAGTAGCTCTTACTTGTTTGTGGCTCTGGTTCTTTTTTGAGGTCACAGCACAGCTTGAAGAGCAAGGAGGTGTATGACTGGAACATACAGAATAAACGATCTTACTGTGTCTCCCAGCTGGATTTCCTAGTTCTGTTCTACTCAGGTCTTCCCATTGCTTGTGCTTGATCCCAGCCTGTTGTGTTTCAAAATCTTAAGCACTCAAAATACATTGTACTTTATATCATTGTGTCTCCTGTTGTTTCTGGAAGTCTGTTTTTCTGTGGCAACCACCAGTGAGGAGCAAATTGGCAAGAAATAATGTCCTTGTGTGCTCAGGGATGGCATAATGATACTTCTTGTGCACCTGAGAGGATTTTACTATTTATTTAGTAAGCTTCTGTACTTTTAACATACATTTTCATGTTATTTTTGAGAGTGGAGCAATATTTCAGTGAGGAGAGAACCTCAGAAAGTATTCAGAATGAATGTGATAAAAAGAAGTACCAAACTGGGAACTCAGTCAATTTCTGAAATCTCTTCACATTAATTTTCCAGAGTTTCACTCATCCTACTCCGTTTTCCACAAGATCGTTCAAATTTAAAAGTGATCATTCAAATATAAAAGTAATCACTCAAAGGCAAAGAGAAGATCCTTGGCACTAGAAAGGCTATTGTGCCCAAGGCACCCTGTAACTCCAGTGTACACATCAACATGATCTGATCTGCATTTCATCCCCATAACCAGGTTTTCTCTTCAGATTTGTCAGTGTAACCCTACAAAAATACACATGACTTCAGGGTCCAGCTCGTACCTGGTAAATATCCCATTAGTACATTACAGTGGTATTTCAGTGACTGGGGTAGAGCTTCAGTCACCCAAGCATAGATGCTGTGTGCATGGCTTCAGCTGCCACCCTCAGGACGTGAGGATCTCATGCAGATCCCTCACTGTATCTGCTAATCACGTATGAATTTCTCTCTCTGGCTTTAGAAATTGTCTCTGTAATGTCTCTTCTCCCTCTAAGGTTGCTTTTGAAATAGCTGAAATTGTCTTTGAAATTCTGAAATTGATCAGAATACATCTATGTTGTGTCCTTATAGGTATATCTTCTCCTTGACATAATAAAGAGTTTTGCTCCATAGGAATATGGGTCTCCTTTTCCAAAGCAGAAACTGCTTAATGTCTGTGTTGTACGTCAAATTACTTTGCTCCTATTTTCTACACTTTTTGAAATACACATTTCTGCTCTAATGCTGCATGTTCTCTGCTTCCCAGCCCCTGTCTGTGTGCACTTTGTCTTCTTTCCTTTTCTGTCTTTTCCAGCAGTTTCTTCTCCAGGTTTGTGTCTCTGAGTCTCATTCCACTCAGAGCATGATTTCACTGACCCTCTGGAAGTGTTTAAGTTTGATTTAACAAAGACAATGCTATTGTTTGTCTTTTTGCTGATATCTCTTTTCTTCCAAATGTTAGAATTTATATTTACAAGTTAGCCTAGAAATAAAACCTTAGCCCTGTAACAATCATGTACTTGTCAGCTATTAAACAAATCCAGCGTCACATAAAAAGCAATGTTAAAAGAATACTCCTCTTGTAAAAAATGAAAAACAAGAGTTTATTGCTGTTTCTTGGGAATTGGGATGATTTGTGATTTCTTATACCCAAAAAAAGAAAAAAAAAAGTATTAGGAGCACATTACCTGGAATAACTAAATTAAGTTAATAACAATTTTATGATGCTCTTTTGTGGGTATAACAATTAGCACAATGACTCTTCATTGCCATCCAGTTCTTGAGTTTAAAAGGACATTTGTGAAGAGTCTAGTCCTCAGTGTGATACTCCTGGGCTGCATTTTGTCATTAGTAATGATATGTAGGCAACTCAGCATCAGAGCCCCACTGCCTTAGAAAAGAGCAAAATATTTAAACATTTAAAACTGTCTTCAGTATTTACCTCAGATCACTGAGCTTTTTCAGGTATTCCTTTCCTTGTAAGCATTGGGGCTCAAGCTTCCCATTTTTCCCCATCTCAAGCCAAAATTCTGGTAGCAATCACTTCTTTAACTGGGTTTTCAGTGGAGTAAACATGTAACACAATAAAACAACCAGTGACTTCATAATTTGAGGAATTACATTTAAAAGGTTTTTTTCTTTCCTTGGGAACCTTTTACAAAAGATTCTGAAAACAAGTTGCAACGGAGACTATAACTTTCCTGATCATGAACACCAGTGTCATTTCTTTCCCTTCCCTTCTCTGCAGAAAGCACCCTTGTTTTGTGTCTTGTGTCCTTTGTGGCAAACTAATACTCAGGAGTTTGAGATTTCTCCTTTTATTTTTTAAGACGAGTTTTACAGATTTGTATCTTTGATCTTTGTAGCAAACATTGAAGTCCATAGAAAACCCCACCTATTTATGATTAATTCCCTGCAGTCTGGAATACTTGATAATGTCTAACAGATCTGTGGCAAAAGCCAATGTTATTTCACAACAGAACCCCACCCTGGGCCGCAAAGTGGTTCTTAGCTGAGATCAAGCCATGCAAGTAAATAAACCCCAAGTCCACATCTGATTAAAGCAGATATATGGGAGGTATGAACAGGACTGGCCAGATGCTGCACCATATGATAAACACCAAGGACCATGGCATCCTATAAAACTGGGCATTTATATGGTACAGCTGGTTATGCATAATCTCCTAATTTATAAGGGTGGAGCATCTGGTTCATTGCTGTTGCTCTATCAGCTTTTCTGGAGGCCTGTTCTTGAATTTCTGGTAGCTGAATATTGCTCTTCTGAGTGCCAGCAGAATGGGAAGTTAAATCCATTTATAGTAGGAGATAAGCACTTATTCTATCTGGCAGATAAGATATGTTCAAACAAAAGAAAGAAAGAAGGTTAGGCCCTTGTGGGATGGGTTCCACTTCATGACAAAATCCACAACTGCAAACTCTAAAAGAAATAATATCTATTTCTCATTGGCAGGACCCTCAGCCGTGACAGAGAGGCTCAGCCAGAGGAGGCCATTGTGACAGGCTGTGCCTGTGACTGCAGACATCCCTCAGCAACGTGGCAGGTGAGAGTTCACAGAATTAGGTCTCACAAGTCCTGCTTTTGTTACACTGCTTGATCTTTCTCTCCCAGTGCCATAGCCCTAGAAGGCAGCATTTCTCTTTCCTGAAACAGAAGCTGGCGCTTGGCACTTGGTTAGAAAATGCCTGCTGTGTAAGTGACTAAAAAAACAAGAGAAGCGTTTTCAGCAGCGCCTTGCAAACTTTTTGCCAGAAGGAGCCAAGCCAACAGTGTGAAAGCATCCTGAACTGAATGGTGTGCATGTGCACAACCCACTGTGGAGCTGTGTGCCAGCCTGGGCAGTTCTGGAGATGTGGACCCACAGCAGATGGTTTGCTTGTTCCCACGAGGAGAAAGAGAAGGGAGGGCTAGAACTCACTTTTCCAGGTATTCCCAAACTGACTTGCCAGCAGGAAAGTCCCAGCTGTAGTTGAGAGAACTCTTTCTCCATTCCACCCTCACAGAGTTGTAAACAGCATTGCAGCATGCAGTCTAAGGCACAATAAGATGTTTTTTAAAGTTACAGCATTACCAAGTCTATATAGAAGCTGTGAGTTCAGACCACTCAGCCTTTGGGGAGAAAAAAATACAGCACTAGTCATTCTACCAAACCCTTCCCCAGTAAAATTACATGTCAGAACAGCACTGAAAGAAAATTTGCATTTCAAATGGAAAGGGAAAATTTGCTTTTGCAGAACATCATGGGGTTGGCAATGATAAATCACTGTCAGAATGGAAGTGGGTTCCTGCAACTCTTGCACTGCTTTCTGTAAGCCTGTGTTGTTGCTGAGGAAGTGAAATCTGGTTAGCACACAACTTAGCACACAACTGTGCAAGACTTCTTCAGATCTTTTATTGGTTTTTTGCAGCACACATGTGCATTTTTCATAATTTTATCAAATCAAAAAACTTTCAGATTTTTAATGTCTTCATAGACCTGTAGCATGGCAGCTGCTATATTTCCAGCTAGGTCTGAATGCTTCAGGTACTCTTATGGCTCTGCCTCCTCTTTTTTCTCTCTCCTTTTTTTGTTTTTATGTTTTCTATAAAACATTTTTACCCTCTGCATCTGACATAGACACAGTATCTGAAATTGTCAGAGTTTGTTCTCTGATAAAGCTTTATCTTTGTGTAGCAATGGCAACACAAGCTGTGCTAAGGAAATAAGTGAATTTGAGAAAGCACTTCAATTACTACAGATACTGTTTTCAGGCTGTGATAACCCACAAGGGGATGAAGTCACCACTGCTGAAATTAAGACAGACTATTTCTTAATAGTTTGCCTGGATAGTTTTTCTGGCCAGTGCAAGATGTGCAGGATCTCACACTCGTCTGGGCACTAGATACTGCACAGAGATTTAAAGGCTTGCTTCTCAAAAAAACACTTACCTAAATAAAGAAACTGTGGGATATGAGTGGGCAAAGCAACTGGAAGAATTGGGAAAGGAGCAAAAAGTAGTGAAAGAAACCTAGTTTTATGGACTAGATATGTGGATACAGCTGGATGTTGTCTGCAAACCTAGTTGTTCAAATATATCGTGTAATAGAATCAGGTGGTGGAAATATTTGTTATGTAATGACCTCTTTCATTTTGTTATAGGCAAGAGTGACCAGCATTGACTTCCTTAAACACAACCTCTTCTCAAATGCCTACTGCCAGCATCTTGATGCAGCTCTCAGCTCTGATGCCTCCAGGAGAGGTGCTAGTGACAGACCATGAAAAATGCTTTGGATGTGGATTAAGAGAACTCAAGGTCTGTTACTTACACTGAATTGATCCACCTTTGTGTACGTGAATTAAGGGAACAGTGGATAGTGATTATGTAGCTGGGATCTCCATTTTTCCCAGGGCTTGCTTTGCCCTTTTGTGTCTGGGCCACTCTCACCTCATCTCATTTAATCTACAATAACACAACATAGTTAAGCACTAAGATTCTCATTAATTACAGACCTTGCAGATGTGGAAAAGCTATTTCACTTCTCCCTCCTAGCATGGTTTAGTAAGTCACTACCCAGACCTTGCCCAAGCAATTTTTTCCCTTGTAAGATGAAGGACTAAAATCATTAGAAATCACAGGTGATGGTCAGCACTCAGTCACCATTTACTGTGAAATGGCTGAAATAGTGGTCACAGAATCACCGAATTCTTAGGGCTGAAAGGGACCTCTGGAAATTATCCAGTCCATTCCCTCCTGCCCAGGCAGGGCTACCTAGAGGTGACACAGGAATGCATCCAGGTGGGGTTTGAATGTCTCCAGAAAGAAAAACTCCATGACCTCCCTGGGCAGCCTCTTCCAGTGCTCTGCTGACCTCAGTGTAAGGAAACTCTCCCTCGTGTTGAGGTGCAAGTTCTTGTGTTTTAGCCTATGGCCTTTTCTCCTCATCCTGGGCACCACTGAAAACAGTCTGGCACCATCCTCTTGGCACCCACCTTTGAGATATTTATATGCATTAGTGACATCCCCTCTGTCTTCTCTAGACTAAGCAGGCTCAACTCCCTCAGATGCTCCTCATAAGAGAGATGCTCCAGAACCCTCATCATCTTTATGGCTCCCCACTGGACCCTCTCCAGTCACATCTTGTCTTTCTTGTACTGAGGAGCCAGAAGTGGACACAGCACTCTAGATGTGGTCTCACTAGGACTGAGTAAAGGGTCAGGACCACCCCCCCTTACCTGCTGGCCATGATGCCTTAAGAGGCCTTCTAGAAACAGAGACTAGACAGGAGTAAGGAAGAAAGGTAGGTATTTATTTGAAAGGCCTTCAAAGGTACCCCCTGGGAGCCACAGGCTATTGCCAAGATGGACCCCAAGATGGACGACAGGTCACGAGTTCTTCACCCTTTTATAGGTTTGGTTCATTTGCATAGCAGGGTTAATTCTCCAATTAAAGCTTCAGTTTTGCCCTCAGCTTACCCCCCCTTTAGAGGCTCTTTGGTTTATACTTTTTGGCCTAGGACAGTCTTGGTGTCCTTGGAAAGCAGGCCCAGAGAGGTTTTGTTATGTCTACCTAGCACGAGAGCAGAAATTAACAGGCTACAAGAAACTTTCAGAGTTACACACTAAGCAGTACAGAATGTGAAGAATATAAAAGTTAAAACCTAATAATGGTATCCTGATGCACCCCAGGATACCATTGGCCTTCCTGGCCACAAGGGCACTGCCAGCTTATGATCAACTGGTCATCCACCAGGACTCCCAGGTCCTTTTCTGGAGAGCTGCTCTGTGGGAGGTCAGATGCATGCCTATGCTGGTACTTGGGGTTATTCCTCCCCAGGTGCAGAACCCTACATTCGCCCTTGTTGTACCTCATTAAGTTTCTCTCCACCCAATTTTCCAGCCTATCAAGGTCTCACTGAATGACAGCACAGCCCTCTGGTTTATCAGCCACTCCCCACAGTTTTGTTTCCTCAGCAAACTTGCTGAGGATCTCTTTCCTTTAACTGTCTTTCACTGAATGGAAGAGAGGATCTTTCCTGTTTTAGTTTACATGCATTCCTGGTTTGAATGTCAGAAATTTGACTGTCAGAAATATTATGTTGAGGTACTATGAAGACACTGTGAGCATGGAAATACTCCTGTATTGTACATTTCTTATTTTAAAGAAAGGACACTTTTTTCATTTTCTGTTTTAATCATTGTAGAAAATATAAAATATTTGAAACTCTATTTCATAGATTGTATTTTAATTCCAAGACTTAAAATACAAAACCCCTAGAGGGAATCTTAAGGATATTTCCACAAAGACTTTTTTTCATGGTTTTATTTTTATATTACAAGACTGTTTCCTTTGAAAATGCAAATATGTACCATCCTAAATTGTAATACGGGACATACAAAGAATCCTTGACCTTCATGTAGCATTAAATGATTGTGATGAATCAAATAATTTAATGCAGCAGAGGTTAAATCAATACATCCAAGTATGTATTCCAGACACAGACAGCAGATGTTGATTTACAGCTGGACCTGTGATGGAAGGCATCTTCTGCCATTATCTCTGCAATGGGGAAGAGAAAGAGAATTGCTGCTGGTGTGTGCATTTAAGCTGGGTGGTATTAAACTGAACTGACATTCAGCACATGCCATTCACCTGCATCTGTCCTGTCCCTCTGCAGGTTGTTTGGAAGTCCAGCTCTAACCTGAGTTTCCAGCTCTTTACAGTACAGGCAAACCAAGAAAAAATGCAGGAAATTCCCCTAGAAAGTGACTCCCTCCTTAGCCTAAGCCCACTGACCAAGACTCAAGAGACATCAATGTTATGCACCATATTATGAAGCAGAAGAAAGGAAAACTTTTATAGTTTTAGGGTAGAGAGCCGCGAACAGAAGCCCAGGTTCAAACTCTGACACGTTTCCAGTTTTCCTCTGTTACCCCAAATCTGAGCTTTCTAAGGCCAATTCCAATCAAGTCAAGTTTGGGTTAGATCTTTGTACACTCCGTGCCTTTGCACCTGCAAGGCAGGATTGATTGATAGCAAATCTTTTGGCTGGGCAAATGATAGGTGACAATACTCTAGTGACTGAGGTAATTAAAAACCAGATTTTTCAGACCAGCCAGTGCAGATAATTCTTGCATTTTGGCCCATGAGAACTCATGACATTTGATAATTGATTTATTTTTAAACACACTACACCGAAGAGTGGCCATGAAAAGGGGACAGGCTCATTTTAAGTAATCCATCAGATCAATTCCTGAGCAGAACGGGCTGGAAGAGCTTTCAGGAGAATTGCATGTTAATAAAGTTGGAGGTCACTCATTTTTCTAATTAATTATTACTTGACAGAAAAAAATTATGAAAGCCATACTATACTATGTATAACTGTTTAAAGAAAGGGAAGAAGCAGATATTTCTGAGGACAGTGCCAGCATTCAAATAAGTGTCTATCCCATTCCTCTAATCATCTTGGCCTTATCATTCTTACCTGATGTGCATCTGAGATTATGTAAGAATTCCAGCTAATATTGTCATGTGGGATGGCAGTTTCTATGACACACTTTTTTCTCTGCTTTTGGAGAGTATCTGCCTTTGGTGAGGGGATAGATCTTGACTTCCAGAGTCATGTCCAGTTTCAGCCAGTGACTTACCTGTCTCAGAGGTGCCAGCCCTGTCACTGCAGCATGGTACATTGCCTGCTGCTGTAGGCACTGCTGCGGTCCAGCATCGGCACGTACGTTTTAGCCACGATGCAGTAGCTGACTCCAGGCCTCAAGTCTTGTATTTTAATAACCTTGTCTTTCCCTTCATACACCAGGACTCTGTGTTGCTTCACACAGAGTGGAGAGAAAAGAGCCAGTCAAGCACATTTCCCTAGCAAGTGTGTCTGTGAGTCAAGTTTGATGAGAACAGAGGATGCAGAACAGTACATGGACTTATACAAACTCAACAGCATTAAAAACTTACCTATGCTTTTTTAAGAAAATCCCTCCCTCCTCCCCCCCGTTCCTCTCCTGTCCCAATTTTTTAATCTAGGTCATAGATTATGAAGTATTAAGTTGATGGAAAATAATACAGGGAGGAATTACAACTCAATTCAATCAAACTCAATTCCTAAAAAATAAGCTTTGTTTTCAAACACTTGCACAGTCATCACTGCTCTCACAATCCCAGAAGACTGTTTCAACAGTAAAAAGTATGGTGTGCCCATACTTTCCTGGCTTTTCAGTGGTAAAGGGTTCATATCCAAATATGCTCTTACCTCATCTAGCAAGTTGTTAATTATGAAGACTTGATACAGCAGATCATAATAATTTGTCATTGTTATTTTGCTGCCTCTCTTCCTTTTATAAGGAGACTGTGGAGCCTGGAGCTTTACTATTATGGATTTGTTGCTATGAACCACAGTTACCATTGGAGGTCCTACCATAGCTGTGGAAAAAAACCAAAGCTATAAACACAGTTATAGTTTATTAATATTTCATAGATGCAATTTGAATCCATTCAACAAATGCTCACATTACTAACAATATATATGCTGTATTTACTCTGCAAGTGACACTTCATAAATTCTTACTTTTTGGTGTTTATTGGCTATTGTTATTTTGGAGGTGACATTTCTTGTGTTTGTAAATCTATCTTTGAGCCAAACTTTTTGAAATCCCTTAGAGCTGCATGTTGTTAAGTGCTGACCAGTCAAACAAAATTCCAAAATTGCCCTGATTTTCTTTTTCCCTCATATTTGTCTGTGTGCTTGGACTGCACAAAACATCCATTTGAACCATTTCAGCTATGCTGAGGATGCAGTTTCCATCATCACTTTCAAATATTTTGCAATCAGCTTGGTAAAACACAGCTAAGGATTCGAGCTAGTGCCTGCATACATGTGTGTGCAGCACCAGAAATGTGGGGACACAGGGCAGCAGCTGCCACATGAATCCCTCCAGGAGGAGGAGGTGGCACAGGGCAAGATGTTCTGGTTTTGCTGCAAGGTACTGCTTTATGTCAAAGCTTGTGGTTTCATCTGTGCAGGAGGCTCAAGGTAGTTTGCACTTCGAGGCTGTGAAGTGACCCACACTGACAATTCGATTTTGCATTGACCAGTGGGGGAAAATGAGTTAATTCATGGTGAACTTACTAGGTACACTGCTACTGTTCAGTGTTTGGGCAGTCCTCTAACATACTGTGGCACTATAATGACAGTACTAACCAAAAGCTTTGCATATGTCCTTTCTATGTCCTTTCCTTCAGTCAGGAAAGTGAGAAGAACAGTGGCCACACACCACGCAGCTCTGTTCTCTCTTTTCCCCCCAAGCAAAGAATGCTTCCTTTTTTATTGTCTTGAGTCCTGTCCTTCCAGCAGCTCCAAAAATGCCTGAAAATAATTTGTGTAGTTCCATGCCCAGAGGAAGAGGTTGAGCTAAAGGGATCTTTTGATCTCCTAATTACTGGTAAATGGCTATTTAGCCATAATTGCTTGGCTTTCAAGTGTGTGGAGAATTACTTTGGCATAACACCTCACCTGAGAGCTATTGACTCACTTCTTTAGGTACAGCTTCGTGGCTAGAAAAGGATCGCTCATGTTTGCAAATTGTGAGCAGAAATGATGCATTCCCTGCCACAGAAGATCAAATTCCTTCCTGGGGGACACATATGTCTGCACTTACTTTCTCGCCAGGGAGTGAATCTGCAGCTGAGGCTCCAGCTGGAATAGACACCAGCCAAGGTGGCTCTCACCCTGCCGTAGTAAGGCTCCTGGATGTCAGAGGTCTCATGTGTTAGGTCACAGACACGGCTGGGAATCCCCCAGCAGTCGTCTTTGTTTTGCCACGTGCTCTGCCCATACCTACGGAGAAAGAGGAGGAAGGATGTAAACTTTAGGGATCACTGCCTGTGTCCATGCAGATTCTTAGCCATCTGTTTTACTCCAGTGGCACTGACAAGCGTTCTGCCATGGAAATTAACTGCCTTCAGTTTGCAAACAGGGAAGGCTGATTTCATGGGCGTTTGGGAGCTACAGGTTTCTGTCTTTTCTGAAAGAAATCTAAAGCACAGCCATGGGTCACCAGCCCTGTAGGAAGCCACTTCTTTCTTGCCCCATGGGAGAGGCACTCAAGCTTCGGCTTAGCCAGGGTGTTCAATGATGGGCAGAATACCAGATTTCACCGGCCAGTTTCCCAAGGGCGATAATGATTTCAGGCACTCACCAGTGTGCCAGGGATGGGAGCAGACCCTGAGGACCAGCCCCTAATGTTGCCTCAAGCTTTCCATGCAAGGCATCTTGAGGCAGTGTCGTGGGCAAGGTAGGCCACTGAAATAAAATAAACGTCCTATTACAGAAGAACTTGACCTACCTAGACCTGCTTCAGGCAGGTGGCTGGACCCAATGACCTTCAGAGATCCCCTGAAAACTACATTTTTCTTCAAATCCTTGGTGCAATGAAGGTGCAGAGCATCAGCACAGAGGTGCTTATTCCTTGCCTGCCTCATGCTGCTTGACTGCACCTTATGGAATTGATAAGTGCAGAAACAACTGAGAGCTGGCAGCCAAGCAGGACGTGGCTGTTCCCCGGGAATGAGAGCATCCTGTCACCTGAGAAATCCTTTTGACGTGCCCAGCAGGGATAAGGCCCAGTACAGTAGAAGGCCCCGGTACTTACACTTTGTACTGCACAAAGTAGAGCGCATCTCTCGCCTCTCTGGCCCACCCAGGCTGCCAATGCAAAGTGGTGTTGAAGTTTAACGAATGAAACTCTACCTTCTGCGGCTTAATCGAATCTTGCAGGTCTTGGTTTTCCAAAACTAAAAGTGCTGCAAATAGGAAGGAATGATAACAGAATGCATTTGTCACAGACATGCTCCTCTGTATTGGAATCAGAGGGTATTGCTACAGACCATTTAGTTTCATGACCACAGGGAAATTAAATCTCCTGGATCTCACATTCAAAACTTTCCAAGTCATGAGATCAAACAATTACAGAAGAAGCACATTTAGAAGTACAAAAGGAATACTTTTATGTGGTCTGAGAGTTTGGAGGTGAGTTTTTTTCTGTTTGTTTTGGGTTTGTTTGTTGTTATTTTGTTGTTCTTTTTTTTTTTGTTTGTTTGTTGTTTGTTGGTATAATTCTCCTCAGTGAGTTTGCTGCTGTGCAAGATGCCTCATGAACATCCCAGGAAACAAACCCTTCAGATCTATTCAGAGTCTGCAGTAAGCAGCCCCATCAATACTTAAAAGTCAAGTGCCCTTTCTCTCTTTACTCCACATCTCAGCTTTAACCTGAAGAGATTATAGCTCTTTTAACTGTTGGCACAGTTGTGTTTACCAGCTCCTGCCTAATAAACAATCACCTTAAATTCACTGCTTTTCCTGTCTGTACCACTGGAAAAGCTGACAGTTTTCAAGATCATCTTTTTTCAAACTGCAATATTACTTATAACAGATTCAGTTAACAACCTCTCTGAAGCATTCAAATCCTAGTATTTTTGTGGGTTTTGCAACCCAGATGACAGCAGCTTTTACTCTGGCATAGCACAGAATCATATAAGACTTGTACTGGCTGAACTGAAACTGGCAATACAGCCATGAAAAAATCTAATGGGCAACACGTTCATTTTATCTGCATTTGACAACCTGGAAAGATAAAATAACAAACTAATTTGAAAGTGACTGGGTTTTGAAACCCAGCAGAAGATACAGAGATTTCTTGGCTCATCCAAAAATTCAATAACAAGCCCTGTCCTCTCACCCCCCACCCCCCACTTCCCACACAGGAAAAGAGAGAAAAACCCTTACTTACAAGTTGTCTCAACCTGAAGTAGGTGCATCAGTAAGCAGAGGAAGGACAGCATGATCCTCCTCATGCTTAGGAGAGCAGCTCCATGACTGAAAAGCACCTATCTTCCTCTTGGGCATGTCTTATGAGGAAGTAATCATTAAGCACTCCAGAGTTCCCCTTATTTTCAGTGGTTTCCAAATTCCCCGGTTTGGCTTTGGTTTAATTTAGCTGGAGAACATATGAGTAGCTCTAAATTAAACATGAGCAATTGTTCTTTCTTGGCAGCTGTGGTCATGCAGAAGTTTGGAACTAATTATGAACCAAGCCATTATGAAAGAGGTCCTTTTTTTAAGACACTAATTCCCAAATGACGTCTGCCAATATTGCTTTATCCCATAAATTTGTCACAGAAGCTTGCTTGCTTGCCATGCTAAGATTTTTAATAGTTATTTATTTATTTGTTTGTATATTATTTGTATGTTTGTACATTTTCAGTTCACTAGTTGCTCAGAGCTTAAGAACACAAGAAATTTTGCTCCAAAGATATAAAATACCTACCCATGGGATGTCCTCTGGTTTGATGGACTGCCTCTGGGTCAAAAGCAAGAGATGGAGTTTGAAGGTGTGCTGGTGGCAGGACATCATCTTGGGGGCTGTCACTGGAGGACTGAGGGGCTGTGAAATCGCTTCTGGCTGTTGGGCAGCACGTTCACCCCACACTGGCTGCTGGGAGATGCTGGGAGGCCAGGGAAGTTGCAGGACTGACTGCCTCCGGACAGGGATCGGGAAGGTAAGCCCAGCCCATAGGGCCAAAGTGCCACTCTGGGTAGGACTTTCAGACTGCCCAGTCATATGCTCCAATTGGTGCAGGTGTGCTCCAACACCGCCTGCACAAATACTGGCATTTGTCAATGTTATCCTCTGGATCCTGCCTGCCCAAGATGTACAGACCCCCAGGGCTGGGGATGCCAGGGCTCCCCGGCGAGAACAATCTCACTTCGTGCTTGCAAATGCTTTAATGCCACGTGCACGCCTGCCTGGTGGGAGATGAGTTTTGTGCTCCTGGGATGCATAGAAAGCTCAGACTATTCGGTTGCTGGTGGTGAATGTGGTGCTACTGCTGAGCCTTGCCCCTCACTCTTCCCTCCCCAAAAGCTCCCCAATGCTGACACCCACTGGTACTTCACTGCTCAAGCACTAAAGCAAAAGTCAGGATGCATTCTCTTTTTGAAAACTCATGATGATAAGCAAGAGGAGAAAAATGCTAATTTTGTAAGACTTAGCACAGCCCTGCATAACAGCTTCCACAAAAGGAGTAATGGATATGAAGACTACTTGTCTGCAAACAAACAAAAACATCATGAAATCATCTTTACTTTGGGAAAACATGGAAACAGAAGACTTGTCAGGTCAAAAAAAAGTGCAAGTTCTGGTTCAAATGAACTTATTTAAAGGCCACCTGTTATATTGAACAAACCAAACAATATCTAATCAAGAAGCTGACCTTGGTCAGATAGACGGGCACAGGGTCTCAGTTCAGCTGATCACCTATACCTCATTATACTAGCACCAAACCTGCAGCATATATAGTAAAATGCTGACTGTGTAGCTTTGAGTAATGAATTAGTCAAACCAATTAAGGGAATTAAAGAACTGAGAAAAAATGAAGAACACCACGTCACCAAAATGAAGGCAGAAGTCAGAAAGTCTATCTCTAGCTGCAGATTTTTTATCTATCCATTTCCCAAACACATCTTCAAAATCCAGTGACCTTTAAGTAGTTCCCCATACCAAATTCAATTAGTATTTCATCATGTTATATGAGCTCAAGTACGGGAATAGGGAACTTTTACAAACCAATCACTAGTCTGAAAGGTCATCAATGTTTAGTCACAGGTCCTGTATTTGTTTACTTGACTTGTACACACCTTCCCATATCCTGGGAAGCAGCCCATTGCCAGGAGCTGAAGTGTGGACCTTTGTCAAAGTTCCTTTTGATGGTGGCTTCTCCTAGGAGAGCAGAGCTGAGGGCCAGCGTGCCGGCGCCAGCAGGTTTTGCTCGGAAAAGGCTGCACTGCGATGTGGTGGAACAGGGCAAGAAATGCCTGTCACATGGGGAAACCCAGGGTTTCCTGTGCACTGCACTCTGATAGTGTTTAATCGGCAGCTGGGCTTGGCATTCTGCAGTAATCAGTAACTCTTCACATAATTTCTGTTGTCTTTGAAACAGCCGCTGTTTCAATAGCAGGCTATTAGCACCTGTAACACTGTGCTACTCATCAGCCTCAGTCACGCTGCTTCAGTGCTTTGGGTGATAAAAATCACTAGAGTCAAAGAAGGACCAGCTGCACACACACACACACACACACACACACACAGACATGGACATACAAATATGTCTGGAGTCTCAAAGAATATGCACATGGTGTATAGAGTGCATTTCAAAACGTAAACTATTGAGGAACGCAGGATGATGCACACTGCAATGGTATTTAAAATACAGGAACTTTTATAAACAGTATTACGGGTATTCTGAACAGCACTTTAAGAAGTGGAAAGTTAAAATGTGTTACTTAGCCCAGCAGAATCCACATAAGTAATTATGCTACTAGCTCGTCCTAGCTTACACTGCAGCATCTTTCTGATCCAAACCATTGTGAAACAGCAGAACTGGTATTTTTGTGAACCAACATAGAAAACCACGGGTATGAGAATTTTTTCCATTGCTGAAATAGAAACCTATCTGAATGCTGGGTAAACAGCTTTCTTTCTCCTGAGGACAGATTATTGCTACACAGAGTTAAAAGGCAACTACATTTTTGCTGAAAGCTGCTTGACCCATCTCATTTGACAGGACCACCTCCTTGTTACTCTTTTTTTTTTCTTTTTCCCTTGAATGAGGTGTTTCCCATACATAAGAGGAGAAAATGTAACCCTGAAACTGCTACTGTAGCACTACCTTTGGCTTTTCAGATGCGAGTCTCTGATTACTTGCAGTGAATGTGAGATGGGTTTTGCTTACAGGCCTGGATGAGGATGTGGGAGGATGAAGAAAGCATACCCAAAGCATACAGAGAATACTTCTAGTAACTGGCAGAGGCCAGGCAATTCTCTCTCATGTGTAGCATTTCACACAAAAATAAAAAAAGTGAGCGGTTCATGTTACTCTAGACCTAAAGACTATTCACAATTGGAGCCACAGTTTTCAGTCTTTTCTAAACAGCCAGTGTGGACTTAGAGGAAAACCTGTATTGAGAGGGGGCTCTGGAGGTCACCCAGTCCAGCCTCAGCACAGGGCTAGTGGCAATTTTATCCTAGAGTTAACCGCTTTTAATGTGAGTTTCCCCCTGCACATCCTAGGGGGATTCCTCTGCTGCAATTTATGACAGCTGTTTTTTGTGGTTTTCCTGGGAGCTTCAGAGAAGAGTCTGCCATTTCTGCAAATGTTACAGTTGGCTGTAGTTGGCAATTAGATCTCTCCCGAGTGCCACCTCTCCTGGCTGAAGGGATCCAGCTCCCTCAGCTTCTTCTGATGCGCCATGTGCAGCAGGGCAGCCTTTCACCAGCTCAGTGGGGATTGGGAAAATGAATCACTACACACAAAAATTAAAACAAAAGCAAACACACAGTCAGGCCGGAGGGACTTTTCAGATTTTTTCCCCCCCTGATCTGCAGGGAAGAGATATTGCATCACATATGTTCTTGCAGAGAAGGTTTTGAGGAAGCGACACAGACTTTCACTGCACAGTGTGTGCCTTCCCTGCTTCCTGCCCACAGGTACAAACTGTTCACCTCTCACTGTTAAAGAGCTTGGGTCAACATTTTAAAGATTACAGTTAGAAGTTCCCAATGCTGTAGCTGCATCTACATAGTGAGACATTTCACCATATTAAAGATGAAGATCTGCTGAAGGCTCAAAAGTAGCAAGTCATTATTTGCACATGCAGTATTTATTTAACAATGTGCAACACACTGAATTGACTGGGAAGTTAGTAACCAACACTAACATTCATTAGGAACTGAAATTAATACCAAACCCCAAAATAGCTCAAAGCCTTTTATTTAAATGACAAGTTCCCTTAAAATGGTCAGTTTTTCTCACTTGCAAAGCCATAGAATTATATTTTTTCCTACCACTAAGAAGTGCTGTAGCTTGTTTAAGTCCATTAAGACCTGCTTTTTAGGTTGTGGATCCCTCACCAAATCATCAGCAGACAAAAAACTACCAGCTTGGAGACACGCAGAATTAATATTCCATGATTTGTCGGTTTTGCTTAGGTAATCTTCACAGCATAGTAAAGGTGCCAAATGTTCACTCAGCCAACAGAAACCACAGATAAGACTGGAGAGGTACAACACAAACATTGCTTATGCTTTCTTGGTCCGCCTACTAAAGTAAAGAAAGGTTCAAAGCCTGGTAGGGCCAATGCTCTCTGACACACTGCCACCAGAGGCAGCTGAGGCAACTCCTGGAATATTGGTGAGTAGGATATGACCCACACACTGATTTTTGTGTAGGGGGTGGTTCGAAGCCTCTGCACCTGATCACCAAGGTGCTGTCCAGGCTCCAGACCACACAGGGCTGACTCAGCACACAGCACAAAGAGGGCAAGGGGTTGGCGGGCCTGCACTCAGGAACTGACTCACACAACTGGGATGCCTGCCTCTGTATCTGTCATTAAAAATTGGGCTGCAGGAGGAGCAAACATTCCTGGTAGCTACTTTGGGCAATAAAACATGGAAAGATGCAAGCTCCAGGGGTTTCCCTGGCCAAGGGAAAGAAGAAATAGAAGAAAAAAAAAGAAATTGCCTTTCACTCATTTCTTCTGCAAGGCGAAGTTTGCACACATCGCACTTTCTAGCCTGTGGCTCCGTTCTGTGATTGTCTTGAATTCTCAGTATCATCTCTCCACCATCCAAGGAGTGCAAACTCTAGACCAGGAAGTCCATTCTTACAACAATCTTTACCACCACCATCTCCAAATACCTACTGAATTTGTATATACACTGTAGTTTTACAAGCCTGCATTTTTCTTCCTTAATAAATACAATGTCGAAGATCTTGTGTGGATAGTCTCTGAGCATTGAGGAATCTGTGTGCTGAGCTTTTCACGACAGAACCCTCCACACTTCACATAATTGGTTTTCACACCTCTCAGAGGTGTTAGTTTCGAGTCTACTGAACGTGACCATTTAATCATTAAGATCACCCTGTAATTCTTGCAGACAAAAAAGCTTTGTTCTATATTCTTTGTCTTAAAAGAAATGAAGTTTGGTGTATCTCAAATAAAATTGCTAGGTTTGCTACGCACCCTGAAGCAATTGAAAAATTAATTCTTTGTATTTCACCATCCACATTCACAGTATTGTATTGCAATTTTTATTCAGATTTGGGGGATGAGTACAAATTGCTACTATACTAAAAGCTGAGATAAGGCCAGACTGATATCTAGGATGAAGCCACACGGAAGAATGGACTGAGAAATGGAAAGATGCTCTCTACCTCCTTGCTACCACTGCCCTCTAGCCTTTCAGGCAAGCTTTTGCAACCCTTCCTTACTTGTTATAATTTATCTCACAATCACAAGTGCAGCACATTATCACAGGCTTCAACTCTGCCAAACCTGGCAGCAGAAAGCACGCGACAGTTCCTTTCTTCTGGAATAGAACAGCACATGCCCCCCACCCTTCCTACAAATCAATGAGCTGCTATTAACTTGCAAAATATATTACAAAACATAACAGCCATACCCAGAAAGAAAACAGTGAATTTATTTTTGTTCTTTTTGCTCGGTATTTTCAATCAGAAAGGATTTTATTTACTCTCTTTGAAAGGGCATTTTTGAAGGGGAGTAAGTTGTTGAGTTTGAAGTTGTTTGACTTTGTGTTATTCAAGGATGTTGGCACAGAAAAAAGCTGTATCAGAGTCAATACCCTTCCTGCTGTACCGTTCACATTGCAAGCATTTGACAACTGCAGGACACATTGCAAGCTGGCTGGCAGAACCTCCTGGTTTGCCTGCTCATCGTTTGCTCTGCTTGTAATGCTTTTCCTCTTTCAAGCTGTGGCTGGACAGCAGAAAGTAAAATATCACACAAATAAGAGTTCAGTGATCATTTAAAACTTCTAATGAACAGTTACAGTTTCAAAGAAGGCCAGCTTCCCTCACTCTGTAGCAACTAATCCATTCAAATGGTTTGACCATTTAATCCTTGTCCACAATTTTAAAATAGAACATAAGGAAGCATCCCCAGGCCCAAGCAATAGAACTGGACTTAAGTTACTGCAGGCTGCATCAAGAGTGCCAAAGGGCAGAAGAGAAATTGCAGCACCGAGGATGAAGATGGGCAGTAGGATCCAGGAACTGGCTGCACACAGCCACAGACGGGCCACACACACCTCCCCCAAGCAGGGTTTTGATTCTCAATAATGTTCAAGCATACACTACACACATAACATGAACTGAGAGAGCTTCAAAAGCACATTTAATCTTCAGAACAAAAGACACCACTCATAAAGAGGCAAGGACACACATTTTTCTTAATTTTTTTATTTTCATATAAAACATTTAAAATGTACAGTATTTACAGGAATTTAATTACAGATTTCAGCCCAATGATTGCATCCATTTAGAGAACATGGGGCGTTAATAAAAAAGAACTTCATAGTTAAAGGACTAAATTATAAAAAAAAATCCCACTCAAGAAATCTACACAGGCCACCTTTTCCTGAGATGCAAGGTGCTTCATATTTGGTTTGTCATTTTGGTTGTGTTTTTGCTTTTTGGGTTTTTGGTTTTTTTAAGACACGCTAAAACTATTAATTTGGACCAACTACAACATCTCTTACTTATTAATACTCAGTACTTCCATGTTTACATGGAAGCACTTCAAAGCAACTGGTGGTTATTCCTAACCCTGAGAAAAACAGGTTTTCTCATGCAAGTTTCTTTTTCTGCAATCTTCTAGTGAAGGATTACATAAAAATATGGAAGTCTGTTCCAGGCAACTGGGACTTTACATGGTGTCTTGTTTCCACAGATGTTAGTAGATTTGACAATTTTTTTTTAAAACTAATTACTGACTTACATGGAAAACCACACAAAAGCAGATTTGATGTTTCTGTGCCAGCATGCAGTACTGCTGCAATACTTCACTGTTAATTGCAGATCTAATAATAAAAAATTACAATGTCCACTCAAGAACAAGAACTGAAGTTCTTAGAAATTTTGTGAAGTTCTCTTTCATAGGATATAATGTTTTGGAGTCTTATATTACATCATCACCCAAATCATCCTCAGGAGAGAGGGAGGAATGCTAAGCAGCCAGGACAAGAGTAAAAATCAGCTGAAAAGGTTTGAAGTGTCAAAACCTTCTAAGTGTGTCATACTGGATAGCTGACAGGTCTGTAAAAGGCATGAATATTAAATGATTTTGAATGTATAAATGTTAGGCACTTTCATATTCTGGATCAAGGTGCTATGTATGAATATCCAGAAGCTCAAGCAAACAACTTCATCACAAGAATATTAATCAATTAAACTAACTCAATTAGGTGAAAAGGTATAGATAAAAACTACCTGACAGGTTCCCAGCCACATTGCTCAGATATTTGGTATTACAGGACTGCAAAAGCATGGCTAACTACCTGTAGCTGGAAAGGTATTTCCATTCCCATCCCAAGAAGTTCTCACACTGGAAGCTACTGGACTGTATCCCGAGATTACCACCATGACTTGCCCTACTCTTAAGCTCTCAATACCACTACTGGCAACTGCTGAAAGCAGGACTGGTGGTAACAGGTTACTGACCCAGAAACACATCCTTGTCTCACTGTGGCCTCACATTTTCAGCTAGTCACAGCTAGTAAAAGAATCCCGTGCTTTGCGCACCCTTAAACTTTTTTATTTCACAATTACAAAAGCTGTAAGCTGGCCTGAGCAATTTAAGCATCTACACTATCCCTGTGCCACTAGTTAAGTATGAAACACAGAGAAGACAGACTGCAGGGATGGTGCTAATTCAGTGGTTTTTGTAGTTAAGGTTCAGAAATTTTGATTAAAAAGTACATTTAACCATGCTGTATTTCAAGAGCAGATATTTCTGTTGTGTGTGTGTAAAGATATATACACGTGATATAGTACAAAGCACTCATTCCACTGGTTTTGATTTTCAGCTTATAAAATAACACTGCCTTTCCCATACACAACTATCTGCCATGCCACATTTTTCCCACATATTATGATATATTTTTGTGTCACTTCTTATTGATCTCAACATCACTGTTCTTAATGATATCCTAGCTCCTGGCTGGGTCCTTTTATTCACATTTGACTCCACGTGATTTGAAAGATTCAGAAAAATGTACAACGTAGTTGTATTGCAGGGGAAAGAGAGAAGAATCTGAGAAAGTCACTTGGTTTTCAAATGTGTCTATCTGCATTCCTCTTCCAGTGTGTCAGCAAAGGAAAATCTTCCAGAACAACAAAACACTTAGCTCACACAAATCTAAGATGCTGACTCTTAGTTCTAACACCACCAGGCTTTCCTGATGCACTGTTAAGAATGCAAATCTAATTTTTAAAAAAAATTACATGCTTCTGACAGAATCTTAGTTTTGAGGCAGATATATCAGATCCAACAACTGCCAGAGCTAATTCCTGACCTTCTTGGAGAACACCAACATCCTACTTATTTTTTGGACAAAACTGACAGAAGGAAAACAAGCTACCAAGTGCAAGGTTAAGCACTCTGAGCAGTTGCAAAGAAAACTCAGCAGATTGTCTGACCAGAAACTTCTTCCCATAAAACAAGATTAACTTCACAGTTTCTAATGCCCTCTCTATCCCTTCAGAGCCAAGTTCAACTTAAACACTTACCTGACGTTTATAAATTCCTGAGGTATTTATTGCAATTCATATTCATCAACAAACCTCCAAACTCAGGAAGAAATTACATCAACTCCAATCTCTGCACAAGACACAGCTGCTCATGTACTTAGTAGACAGCCTGCTAGGAGCTTCAGTGCAATTAATGCCGACTTTAAAAAAGCCTTCTTGTAACACCAAGAGAGTTATTTTCTGCACTTTTGCCATGGCAAGACCTACACATTAGTGCATCCTAAGCAGAAAGTCACTAAGCACTGCCTTCTAGGAACTTAACCCAGAACATGACATTGGAAAAGTTGCTAGGGGGATCTCACTACATTTGAATATAATGCAGAAACAGATCACAGCCAGCTAACAACTACTAATTGGGCTTTCCATGACACCGTAACTACAAAATTCACCTGCTTAATTTGGCTTTTCCTAAAATTATCAAAACCCTGCTAACCAATCTGTTACCTTCCTGTGAGTAGAGATGGGAAAAAATAGCTATTGTCTTTAAATCTTTTGTATCTTTGTGGTCAATATCTTGATATATACAAGAATGGAAGCACTCCTGAAACTGCTGTACAAACTAACTTCACCTTAAGAATACTCATGGCACTGAGAAATGTACGGACAGAAGTACTGGTTTTCCTTTAAAACCACCTGCTGTAACATACTAACAAGTCTGATAATCCTATAAAAACACCTTTTAAAACAAAACCACAATTTTGTGTAAATGGACCAACTTGTACCCGTAAAGTGTTCTTTTTTTTCCTGAACTAAACTTCATTAATGATTGCTCTAAACATTTCCTATGAATAAAAAATACCTATCAAATCTTGACCAAAGGGAAATAAATGGATTACATGCATTTCAATATAAAGCTATAAAATTCTTATTCCCCAGTTTTCAAAACTACAATCTCTATGATACAGAATTCAGAAGGCTGTCAGATGACAATAAAACTTATGAAGTACAGTTTAACCACACTATTTTTCTATTGTCTTGAAACATACTTTTGGAGGGTGATTTTATGTAGTTCCTAAGTTATGTTATTAAAAGGGGGGGAAATGGCAGTAATTTTCATCCTGCTAGAAAACATGCTTGGAAAAAATTCTATAGATTTCTGTTTAAAGAATATATTGTTTTAAATATTAGGATAAAATGCCCCAGAAAAAAACAGGCTTTTGAATTTTGAAAACATTTTCTAAAGAATTTGTGCAACCATCCATCAGACTTTTTTTTTTTCCTTCGGTGATGATCAGTCAGCTTGCTAATACATTCTGGAGTTATCCAGAACGTGACATGGTTACTCACGTCACTAGGTGATCCAAATGGATGCTGCTGTACTCAAGTAACAGCAAAGCCTACAAATAACTGGTACTTTCACAGAATTTTTAGGGTTGGAAGGAACCTCTGGAAATCATCTAGTCCAACTCCCTGTCAAGGCAAGGTCACCGAGAGTGGGTGACACAGGAATGTGTCCAGGTGGGTTTTGAATGCCTTCGGAGAGGGAGACTCCGTGACCTCCTCGAGCAGCCTCCTCCAGTGCTCTGCCAGCCACCCTCAATGTAAGGGAGTTCTTCCTCATGTTGAGGCAAACCTGTATTCTTAGTTTATGGCCATTACTTCTTAATTCTTTGACATGGAATCAAATTCTTAAGATTTACAGGAAGAGCTTATAGGCGTAGTCTTACTTAAAAGAAATAGTAGCACCTAATTTAAAAATACTCTTCAAGAGAGGAAGATAAGCAAGAGGATACCTCCAATAATGGTAAAAACTCTCAATTCTTGCACATGTCTATCCTAATCAAGTGAAGGATTTCTTAAGCATTACATTCATTGAACTGACTTTGAAAAAGGATTTGAGGCAGAAGTGAATAATGGTACAGTTGCTGTTTTATAGTCAATGCTATGTTTTCTATAGAGTATTGTTAAAAAAACACAGCACTATTTCAAATAGGAAACAATGAGTTATGTCATATAAAAAGGCATTTCTAAAAGTGGTTATTATGAAACTTCCCCACACTTTTTATGTCATTTTCAGGTACTACTTTCAATTGTCAACTGAGCAGAACAAGTATGACTTGTAGATGTTCACAATTTTACCCAGACTTTCCATAACCTTCAGTAATGCTGTTCTTTCTGAGTTGTGGTTAAATATTTCAGTTATTCTGGTTACTCAGTTGGCCTGTAAGCATTCACAGGCTGTTCTTCACCAACATCTATCATTAACACATCTAATGGAACATGAGGCTTGTCATAGCCAGAAAACTTGAAGCAGCTGCTTGGGATGACTGTTTGCTGTGTTTCTGTGGTAGAAATCTCTGCCCCTGAAGACTTACTGCATGTATCCATTTGGCTACTGCCAGAAATGAAGTAACTCTCTTTTACTTTACAGTTTTGTTCATCAGCATCAGAAGATACCTCCTCTGTGCTTTCCTGCACAGGCACCTCTTCTACCTTGGGTGGTGCCTCTGGGGAAGGGACAGAAGGGTCTCCGTCACAGGAAGTCACAGGACTAACAGTTTCTTCTTCTGGCTCTATCTCCAGCAATGTTACTTCACCGTTCACTGGCAACTCCGAGTGACCTGATGGGAAGCTAATTACGGATATATACTTCCCCTCTGATTTTGGTCCCAGTAAGGCACCTGTGCTCAGATTTCTCATCACATTGACCTTAAATGGGAAAAAAAAAAAAAAAATCAACTTTGAGTTTAAAAGTTGAAAAAAAAAAAAAAAGTGTGTTGATAATAACAAATTTAACATTAATATAACCAATTCCAAAACAAAACTGCAAAATTAAAATCTGGTATGGTCATAAGGCTATGTCCATGAGTTCAACTGTTCCAGTAACACTTGTATGCAAGATCTCAAGAATTTCTTTGGGCAAGCACATTAACAAGGATCAAATCCATTTCATGTCACTCACTGTATTTTGAAGTTTCCAGTGTAGAGGAAAACAGCAAAAGAAGGGAAAGATGTAATACTCTTCGGCTGGGAAAACCTTCCATATTTTGTAGCTAATGAGTGTAATTTACAGTGGGCCCTGTCTCAGCCAGGAGGGAAGTTAACAACATACCCAGTAACTGCACCCATGCTGGAGTCTCCCAACTTATTTCACAGTGTCACTAAGTCCCTTAATGCTCCAACAAACTTCAATGTTTCACTTTGAAATCCCTCCACAGGATGATCATATGAATTCCTTCAATGGCCAGGCCCCAGCTTGTTTTAAACAATTATGATATGCCTTCAGGCTGTTTAAATTCTTTAGTCTTTTTTTAATGTCTTTTCAAGAATACATACATATGAAAAACAAAATAGGGTAAATTTTCAGCTATTTGATGGTGTTCCCTAAAGATAACAGAATGCCTAGGGAGAAAGAGTTAATAGTGCCCTTTTCCAAATTTCATAATTCACTATGTATGTGTATCACACAATACCAAGTATTATAGATACCTGAACTTCTTAATAAAATACATAATCACTGTTTTTTCAGATACTTTACAAAAAAAAAATCTGCCTGAAAATTTAGATGGAGGCAAATTTGGAAGAAAGGGATGTATACAGGAGGAGGAAAGAAAGAAAAATAATATTAAGAGAAATTACAAATAGGCACAAAGAACCTCCCAGTCTATATTAGTGTAAGAACTGCAAGTGCCATCAAAACCAGATGATCCAATCTGACTGTGCTTTTCAAGAGTCTTCCCTAATTAAAAGGTTGTGAGGCTGTAGCTTTACATTCACACCTTCAGACTGTGCTGACTTCACTAGAAATTGCCTTCATCTCTCACTTCAGTCCCATTATCTTTCCCCTCAGTAGCCCTGATACCTTGTTGATGCTACTCTGTGGTTAAGGCTGGATCAATGAAAACATTACAATTTAGGAAAACGAACCAGCTAAACAACAAGCACCACCACAAGTCAAGCAAACACTACTCCCTGAAGAGCAGTTACTGGTCATCTTAGAGTTTTTTTTACAAACAGCCGTGTGAACATTGAAAAGGTGAGGCAATCCCCCGGGGAATCAAGGGTTGCCACTGAAAAACTAGTAAAACTGCATTCAGGTGGCTCCTGACACACTAGAACCCAGCTGCCATTCAGCCATCAGTGTCTCTGGATTTTCATTTTCTGTTATGGGGAAACAGAATACTATATAAAGACTATTCAGAGTCATTTCCATGAGAATTCATGGAAACCACTCATTCGTAAGAAGCAGATGCTTAAAAGTTAGCTGCAAGGAACAGATTACAATCAATAATGGATAGATACTGAAAATGTTAAGAACAACTTAAAGGACTAGTGTACTAGTGGATATATATCCAAAATATTGGGTACCTATGCTATACAACACTGATCTTCAAGGAACCAGCATCTATAGTTTTTTGGGGTGGGGGTCAGCAAAAATCTGACTCCAATAATCACACAGCAAATGACAAGAGAAGGTAATCCGCTGTGTAAGGTGGAATACTTGAGGAATGTGAATTAAAACAAAGTATTACAGAAACCATGGCCAAAAGCTGTATTTTCAGCTTTCCATCTCTCCCCATACCAGTACATGCTAAACTGAAGTTAAAAACAAAACCCAATGAGTTCTTGTTTCTGTCCTTCTAGGATTTTCACACAGCTCTAAAAAAAATCACAGTCCTAAAATGTGTTAAGGGATCACTTTGTATTCTACACAGGTCTGGCATTTCACAGTGAGCACTGGCAATACTCAGAGACTTTCAGGATAAAATACATATTCTCTGTACAACTACATCCAAGACTTCTCAAAAGAGGAAATCCATTTTTCTCGGGGCAAGTTTTTGACCAAGTCAAGATGGTGCAAAGACACTCCTATTCCCATTCACAAAAGGAGGAAGTCATCAGAAGAAGAAACTCCTGTGTGAGTTTCCCGGTACCAAAGGTTTGCTAAGAGTCACTGAGTCATGACTACTAGACAATTTAGCAACACATGCAGTTGTTTCTAGCTTCAAAGATAAGAATCATAGCTTATTACACTAACTGGAAGGCCATTCAAAAGATCTTAAGTAACAAGGGTAATTAAGATACAGTTGCTATTTGAAAGGAAATATTTACTAAAGGAAAGTTAATATTTTTCTTTTATGCATATTACCTAATACTAGCAAACTGACAGCCAGTGATCTTAAGATGGACATCAGCAGTATTTCCTGGCATGTGCAGGTACTCACATGACTTCCTGTCTCCAGTAACAGCACCTGAGCTTTCAGGTCTTTCACTGTTTTAACAGACTAGGGAAATAAACTGCTGAAAGTCAGGCTCAAGGACACAAATAAATAACATATCCCAAGGAATTCGTAACAGTTAAGGTAATTAACAGATTCTTTCTTAACTTCCTTTTCTAATGATGTGTCCACCCATGAGATCCAAGTAATTTTCAGGTGCACGCTTCTTGGAGGAGAGTTTGAGAACTCCATTTCAAATCTTATTAGGATGATGGCAAAAATCTTTGTGGGCTTTGCATGGTTCCTCAAAACATTAATGCTGTGTAAATTCATGAAGAGAAGACTATGTTACTGCCCCCTATAGATGCCCACAGGGAAAAGTTTTCACAAAAGTAATGAAGCAGCTCCTCTCTTCTAAGATGACAATTATTTGTGGTGTCAGTCAATATTTACAGGAACAACTAGTTTCTCCACATCAAAAATTTATGTAGTATAACTAAAAAAAAAAAACCAGATGCAAAGAAAATTCTCAAGTGTTTTGTGAATATCCTTAAGTGTTCTACAAATACAAAGACAGAACACAGCTTTGTCATTCCTGTCAGAATCAGAAAAAGCATCAGCAGATAGCAGAAAAGTTGGCTTAAGCAAGACTCAACTTTCACCTTTAGCTCATTCTCTTAGAGAGTGGATCTTTTCTACCCACAAAAATATTTGCCATAATTTAAGGACAAAAGGCACTGAAGAAAAAGACAGTGACGTTAAAGCAGAGAGAGAGATACCCACAGCGTATCAGTAAATTAGGGTCATGTTCCTTTAAAAGTGGGTGAGCCCTTATCACAAATCTTAGAACAAAAATCTAGTACAGGAATAACCACAGGCCAAACTGCAGTGACTGAAGATGATGGGCGGAAAGAGACAGCCTCTTGTAATACTTTTTGGGAGATAAATAAATGAAAGTTTTAACTACAGCTGAACTGCTGAAACATCAGATTCCTCTGATCCAGGCAGAAGACTAACATGTTCTGTCCCATTTCACATCTGCATATTCCTGGTAGGATCCTACTGTTTATAATGTTTAAACATTTAAACAAACATGTCTTCTGATGAAGACAACCATCCATTGCCTATACCGAATGACAGCTGCACTGTGGAAGCAGGACCTAGACATGACTGACATGTAATTCTTGGGAGTCACGAACAGCTTAAAAAAGACAGTATAAAAGCTCTGGAGCTCTAACTGGCAATGGATTTTTTTTCTTTTCTCTAAGTATGTGAGACTCACAAAGGTAGCTGCTTGATGGTTACTCTTCCTTATTTTCCCTTCTGTTGGAAAATTCCAAGTTGCTGGAAGTCATTCAAATGATGTTTTACCATCTACTTAAAGTCACCAGGAAGCAGAATGCTGAAAAACAGCAGTCCTAAGGTAGGAAATCTTGCCCAGCCTTTTAACAGATGGAAAAACTCCCTAGATGTTTTATTTTCAGACAAGCTCAGGTAAGGCGCAATGATCATAACCTGTACAGAAAGAAATGCCTTGTGCACATTCAAAGGTCAGTGACAGGCTCCAAGTGCCATTAAGTCTATAGAGATAATGTAATATAATTAAATTTATCATTAATATTAATTATTTAAATTGTTTGTTCATTACTCTAAATGATTAACCATAAAATAATTATTCATAAATTACTAATTGCTCATTTTACATTCCCATAGTATTCGTATTACCTGTATTGAAACTACCTCTATGAGCTCTACAACTTATATTTGTCATTAGAGACTTCAATGAAAATGGACAGAAATATAGAATATCCTGATTTGGAAGGGACCCCCAAGAATCAGCATCTAGCTCCTGACTCCACCCAGGGCAACCTAGAATTTAAACCATACATCTCAGAGCATGGGCGAAACGCTTTTTGAACAGGATTTGGACAGTAACCACTTCCCAAGGGAGCTTGTCTCATTGCCTGACCACCTAGCTAACAATATTTATAAATAGTTATAGGCCTCATTCAGCTCCTTAGCAATAAAATACGATGCAGCGTGTGAACCATACTGTGGTGCCAGAGCCTAGGAACCACAAAATAACATACAGCCCAGTAAAATGAGAATATGGGCACACAAATGAGTTTCTACAAGATGAGCCTCAAGCATGAAGTTGGAGCACGTATCAGGAAGCTCACAGGCATTAAGAAGCACACATTCTATTTGTGATATTCTTTTTCCTGATCCTTTAGATGGGATATCACAGTGGTACTGGAAAGCGAAAATAACTACGGATCCATTGAGCACTACACTGTAATCCTAAACACAAACGTTACTGTTGTGTGTACACAGGACACAATGTCACACATTCAGACAATTACACACTGGTGTGAAGATGACAAAAAGCCTCCAGCATCTCTACAGGCCTGTGTGTTTTGATATTGGGGCCTAGCTGCAGATGCCATCAGAGAGGCTGCTCTCATCCCATTTTTTTAAAGCCTACAGTGTGAATGGCTACCTCCAAACTAGTCCCCTGGCTCCACCACAGTCCATGGAAAGAAACAGGAATTTTAGAGAACATTTTGTCTGACCAGAAGTGTATATAATTTCAGAATAAGATGAATCATCTTGTGCTGCACAAGTTGGTGAACTAGATTACTGCTTTACTACAAAGGGACCACCTCTGGCTTAGATATCTCCATTTAGTCAGAGCAATCTCACCTCCTGATACTCTATTCTAAAGAATGCAGATTCCAGAGGGATCTTAGGCATTGACTATGGGGGAGTAATTTTAAAGGATTTTGAAACTGAAGAACATGGAATCAAAGATCATTGCCTACTCTTTATATACATGAGACTTTATCCACTGAGAAGACACACTTCCTGTGAGTCCTGTTTACTACTGCCTCAGGTGGCGTTCTCTAAAGTTGTGGTTGCTCATTTATTGTGAGTAACACGACACCAGGAGAACATTACAACCATAGTTGTTAGATATTCCACTCTTACCTGACATGAAACCAAGGAGTGCTGCTGCTCTTTAAGGAACATCCGCTCTGTTTCCTAGGGATGGCTACAGGGAGTTTTTAAGATAGAGCAGTGGCTGACCTCTCTTCCCTGTAACTGCTTAGTGTGAGAACAGATTTCCCCATGTCCTTCTTCTCTCTTCCTACAGCACTATTAGTCCCTCCCCTTACTCTGCACATCACTAAGAACATTGCAGCAATTAGCAGAATTCCAATACTATCATTTAATGAAGGAATCTCAGAGCTCCTGTGACAGGATGAAAGGAAATGGGCACAAACTGAAACACATGGAATTTTTTCTGAATGTAAGAAAAACTGTGAGGGTGGTTAAACACTGGAATAGGTTGCCCAGAGCAGCTGTGGAGTCTCCTTCCTTGCAAGTATTCAAAAGCCATCTGGATATGCTCATGGGTAACCTGCTCTTGTGCTTGAGCAAAAGAGTTTGAGTAGATGACCTCAAAGATTCTTCTCCCATCAGTGATTCTGTGGTTTTGTGTCTCTGCTACTACAATGAACACAAACCTTCTAGGTACACACACACACACTGAGTTTTTAAGAACCAAATTCTCAAACTAGATCAACTACTGCTACTTCAGGTAAAGAGACACTGCAGTCTAGCCCTAAAAAAAGTAAGAGGCAGCTAGTTGCAAAGCCTATCAGAATATTAGACTGGCATAAATTCTAAATATCTATGAGACAACAGTAAAAAAGCCAAAAAGACCCAACCAAACAAACCCAAGAGATTGGCATAAAGATACAGTAGTTATAGAACTTACCAAAGACTTAGGCAGCTTTATGTTCCTTTTCCTTAGTTTCTTGCAGCCACAGTACACCATTGCTATTATAGTCAAGGTCCCAATAACAACACACAGAATGATGATAAAATGTATACCTAAGAAGTTAAAGCAAAATCTACTAGGAATTTTGGAAAAACAAGCCACTGCTGTTATCATTTAGAACAATTTCAGAAATTGTAATAGGTCAGAATGCTTACCTGTAATGTGTGAATTTGTCAATTTACTACCTTTTTTCACTCAAAAAAACTTAATCCATAAAACTTTTATGGAGTAAATAAAAATGAGAATGACAGAAGCTTTTCAATTTATATAAACATAATCATGTTTTTATAGAAATAAAGGAATTTTGCAACTAATTTTTTGTTCCTTAGAGATGACAGATGGAGATGATGAGATTTGTGTATTTTCCATGTGATAGTATATTAACTAACATAACTGCACAGAGTTTATGTACAATAAAAGTAAAACGTGGAATCTTCCAAAACACAGAATTGTTAACAATTACTAGTAGGACTCCACTAGTCTGACTCACCTTAACACCCTCCTGCCTCACTCATACAGCTGCTCCTGTGCATTCAAGAAAACTGCTTCTATCAACTTTAACTCTTTGCTGAAATTCCAGGCCATAATGAAGTACAATTACAAGGTCTCAAGAGGTTCAGATATAAATTTGGGTCACTATCTGCCTTTTGTTCTCTTTAATTAAGAAAGAGTTCAATATCTTAATTTAATGGCTGTAAGTTTATAGTTGCTTCAAATTAAAGGTCTATATACATTTTCCTCAGTGAGGAGGCTGAGCAAAAAGCCAGCTGCTAGAAGAGACAATGCATATGAAAACCACATAGCTCAGAGAATGATCCATGTCTTTTTTTAATCACACCAATGATCACGTGCAATGGAAACAGGTTTTGTGATACCAACAACACAGGAAAAACACCCCAAAAAGAGGTCAGGGTCACTTGAAAACAATACATGATCTGTAAAGGTCAGAACTGTCAAAGTGCATTTGGAAAATAATTACTAAGCTTTCCCTATTTTTTCTATTCTCCCACAGGCATCCAATGGCTATTATCAGACCTCAAATACTTGCTAAATCAGATCTGTCTTCAGATTCAGTATGTTCTCACTATAATATAAGAATCCTCTTACTCAGTGTCTGCTTGAGAGGAACAGGAATGCAGCTTTCCTCTGATGGAGTGCCAACCATCAGATCATCAAAACGTCCTTCTGCTGAAACACAGTATGTGGAACTTTCATTAGGAACTGGGATTTTGAGGCTACACTTATGCATTGTACAGTTGTCCTCGTAGAACTCTTCAGTCTGCAAAAAAAGTGGAAGACATGTTATATCATCTGACTCACTAGAACAGTGTTACAGTACCTTCTACCACTTCAAAAAAGGTTAAAACACCATGTGTTTCCTACATCAGCCACATGCCTTGCAAAAGCTGTGTGAACATCAGCTTACTGGCTACCTCAAGATGTTGTATTTGATCAGACCATGGTATTTTCCAGCTAAAATTTGTGCTGCTCATAGTAGAGATTCACATTTCTAATTCATTTATAAAACTTGTACCTGGATCCATATGAAAAGCTAACTGTAAGTAAACACACCTATTGTAATTTTCCTTGAGTTCACTCTCCATGATTGCTAAATAAACTGGTATAAATACCTTGGAAGGTAATTTTCTTAAATTAAAGGTCTCTTTAGACAAGTGAGAGGGGCACAAGTAAAGTTACCAATGTTCAGCATGTACACAGAAACACCAGCATGTGATCAGGTAACACTTATCTTGTGTCCAGCTAATGCAGTAATCTAATTTTTGTTGTAAGCATTAATTTGGTCAACTAAAATCCAGACCTTTCATTCACATATCTCATTGTAATGTGCTCAACATTTAAGGTGCTCAACCGTTTTCTTGGTATCTGTTAGCTCCGTGTGTCATAGGAGTAAATCCCTTGTATAGGCATTTAAGGTAAACAAGTGTTTTTAATCTTGAATTTTATTTTTGGAACTTACCTCATTTTTACTATTCCGAGCACTCACCAAGTACTCAAGCCTTGAATAAATGTCTTCAATACAAGAAAGAGGGAATTCAGGATGGTAAATATCAACCACGATTTTATCACCATGTCTTGAGAGATTCAGTTTTGGCGGTCCTATTTTTCCTGCAACACATTGATTAGGCCAAAGCTTTTAACATAAAATAATGGTATTTATAGTTAGCTTTCCAAAATTCATCACAGATTTGAGAAGACTTACGTATTTATTCCCATGCTGTTAATATTCCATAGCTGTGGTAAGACCTCTTGGTTGCTTAGAAGTAATGGAGGCATTTGTATACATTAACTAATTAATATTAATTAACTAAAGTTTGTAAAATAGAAACAGATTGTCCATGAAGAATTTCACTATTAAACAATTCAACTTTCCTACACACATAAGTCCATAAAAATTCAGCTGACAACAGAAAAAGCTAACAGCAATTAAACATATACACGAATGAGAACCAAATACAAGATCCTGCTGACTAGATCCCACCATAAATCACCTCAGTTAAAAACAGTACTGTACTGAAACAAAGGTTATACAAAAAGCTAAACAAATCTCACTGTAAGCAACATTTGGAAACTTTGGATTTCCCATGGCAATGGTTTATGTGAATTTTTCGTGTCTAATGGTCTGACTGAACACGGGTTTCTTGTTCAGTGGGAAAAGTGTTTTGTTTCTCTTCTCCATACATGGCCACCAATTTTCTGGAAACTGTCACACTCAGCATTACTACCCTGACTTCTGTCCCCTTGTCAAACTCTAGAAACCAGCCACTATTTCAAGTCATAGGACTGTTGGGTGGGGACAGAATCATAGCAGAAAACAAAGAGGGACTCCACTCCTTCAGCTCCAGCAATGTAGAAATCCAGCTCTAGCTAAAGCATAGCCCAAGTCAGATAGAATCTCATGCACCAGATTTCCCCTGAAAGCATTATGTTGGGAATGGAGCAAGCATGGTAAAAAGACTCCTTGTCTTTTCTCATTCTGTTGCATTTCCTTTGCACTGCCCATGGAATGCCAGAGCCTGCCACACTGGATTGTAGACACAAAATTTACTTTTACAGTATTAATGCTAAAGGCTAATTTTTTCCAAAGCAGGCCGAAAGATTTACATGAAAAACTAGTAACTTACAGGACCTAGATACCTGAAGCTATCAGTACATGACATTCTAGTGTCAAGCAAGGCATCATTACTTCAATGATGCCTAAAGGTCCACATTGTCTGGTGACAGTTTCCCACCCTAAATTGGTTTCTGGGGCATCAGGCAAGAATATGGGAAGGATTCAGAGTGCACCATCTGCATCACCTTCTTGCCTTTAGACATTTTGAAACAAATATTCAGATACCACCAAGTCAGGGCTAACAAGTACTGTGAAGTTCCTACTAAGCAATCACGCTTCATTTCATCCTGGACTCCTGGCTTTAAGATACTCCCAAATGCAGTGCAATAAGAGAGCAAAAAAAATAATCAATTACTAACTTTCTAAATTTTTGAAAAAAAAAAAAAAAATCACAAGGTTTAGCATAGATACAACTTACCATGCCTTTGCAAAATAAACTCATTTGCCTCGACATATTCAGACTGTTGTGACCCAACAAAAGCTTTAACTCGAAGCCAGTGAGATAAATAAGGGTCACATATTTCCTCTGAGAGATCACAAAAATGAGCTGAAGTGTTCACACAGGTTGAGACGTTCTTATAGTAACCTAAACTGTAAAACAGATCAAATAATAGTAAATACAACTTCAACTGCACAATTCTGTACAATACACTGCCTGTAATAAAAAACTGTGAGAGTGGCCAGGAGCCGTGAGGGCACAGATTACCCAGGGAGGTTGTGGAGTTGCATCCCTTAGGGATATTCAAAAGCCAACTAGACACAGTCTTGGATGACCTGCTCAAGCAAGGGGTTTGAACCAGATGACCTCCAGAGATCCCTGCCAACCTCAGCCATTCTGTTACTTGACAAATTTCGCCTTAATTTACACTTGGGCAACCTTCACCCTACATGACTTCACTACATAGAAACAAAAGAATTTACCATGGACTGACTGCTTTTATATGCTTCTAGAGAATATCAGGCATAGGAAATAAAATAGTAAGAACTTACTTGTAAGGCTTGATTTCCACAATAAAACGCGGCGTTTCAGGCACAGATGGGTACTGCCAATGCAAAACTGTTTTGAAATTTTCGGATGTTACTACAATCTCCATTGGTGAAGGCACTAGAAGAAAGAACAATTGCACTTTGACAAACAGACCTTTGTAAGCACAAGAACAGCCAAATGTACTTCTAAATTATTTGGAAAAGGCAACACGCTAGACATAAAAATCAAAAATACTTGCCCCAAATGAGCTAGTCTGTCACCAGTACAGACACCTATGAGCCCTGTAAGCTGATTTATTACTAATCTCTCCTTCAGAGACAGCTTTTGTCCTCTTTGCAACAACATCAGATAACCCACGCTCACTGAAAGCAAGTCCATCAGACAGCCCATATCAGGTCCATAGGCAGCAATGATTATACCCCTGTGTTGGTCTTCTACAGATGTACCAGCAAGACAGATAGTAAGACTTTACTCAAGTTAGAGGAGATTAGCTCAGTTCCCGTAGATTTCTCTTGCTGTTCATAAAATGAATTGGAGGAGCTGGGGTGGGAAATGGTACCAGAGCTGGACCTCCAAGGCCAAAATACAACAGGCCTGCTAGGGAAAGCCTGGATTCCACACAAATTTCTAACAGTGATACTTCTACCACTCCAGCAGTATTTTCAGTAAGCTGTGATGACCAAAATAAACTACAAACATTTGTAAGGAATTTGAACACTGAAGCTATAATGTAGTTCCATACACATCTATATCAGAGGTAATGTCATAAAGCAATACAAAAATAAGAAGCAACACTGACAGTTTTCCATATTCAACAAGTATCTGTTCTAAGCAGCAACAGCAACAGAGATATCAATGAAGCAGCTGTAGTGGAAGGAAAATTATAGTATGCTGTAACTGTTGAAGGCTGCCACATGATACTCAGGAAGAAAAGATAAATGAAGGTCACTCAACTAAATTTAACTCTTACAACTCAGCTTTTCAATGTCTGGTTTGGCACCCTTAGTATTCTCAATGTAGCTTTTACAACATGTTGAGGGAACTCTTATTTGACCTGCTCTACACTGCTCTTTGTTCACGAAGCAAGTACTGCAACTTCACTCTGTGATATATTCGGGGAAAGTAAACAATTTTCACATCCTGAGAACAAGACCACAAATATAACACATTACTGAAAGTAATACGCAGAGGTTGAGATATGCTATTGACCACAAAGGTTTGATACATGAAACATAGATCACTCTGCAAATGGTTCTGTGGTTTATGTTTTAATACATACAAGAGTGGTATTTCAGCTATTGGAAAAAAAGGAACATATTCATCAAATTCACAACCACAAGAAAAAAAAAAGGTGACAAGCTGACAGAAGAGGTGTCAAGCACACAGATGGGCCAACGCATACAAGCATTACTTCAAATATGCCAGTTTAAGCCACAGTGTAGCTAGCCTTAGAAAAATTTAACTTTTGTGTACTATTATACAAAAGAAACTGCTTAACAAATGGGGATGACCCCAGAGCGCTGAAGGGGGTAGTAAATGTTACATTAAGACCCCTCCATCACCTGCCTAAGGTTTCCTGCTGACTGGAAGCCAGCCACTATTCCAATTTACAAGAAGGGCATGAGGAAAGACCCAGAAAACCAGACCTGTTAGCTTAACCTCAGCACGTGGAAAAATGATGGAGAAGATCATGCCGGGTGCTCTTGGAAGACACTGAAAGAGCAATACTATCACCAGGAACAGTCAACAGGGATTCACAAAGTGAAAGTCCCATTTAACTGGTTTATTAATTTATCAGTTGATCATACCTAGTGGATGAAGGGAAGGCAGTGGATGTACTTTTTCTGGATTTTAGTACAGCTTTTGATACTGTCCCTCATTCTGTCCTTCTGAACAAGTTGGCACATGCAGGTTCACAGTGCACTGAGTGAAGAACTGGTTGAAAGGCAGAGCTCAAAGGGTTGCTGTGAATGGGGCTGCACCTGGCTGGGGACCAGCAGTGTTCCCTGGGGCCCGGTCCTAGGGCCTGTTCTGTTCAGGATTTTTACCAACGATCTGGGTACAGGAGTTGAATGCACCTTGGGCCAATTTGCCAACGATCCTGAACTGGGAGGTGCTGCCCCCCCTCTCAAGGCATGTGAGGCCTTGCAGAGGGTGCTAAACAAATGATCTTCGTTGTCTAGCTCACAGCCCCTTTACTGAGGCTGGCTATCTGATTTCTAATGGTTTCTTCTCCAGAGACAGTGCCTGGGGATGCCACAGTCCCATTTCACTCCAGCATCAAGAGTGCAGACCACAGAGAACCCTTCAGATTTTCAAAGTGCCACTGTCTAATCTTTACATATGCCATTTCTGCATATCACCAGTAAAAGGCCCTAATACTTTACAGAAACACTGTTTTACTTAACCCATTGAAATGAACCCAGAATGAAAGCATTCATTTTTCTAAACATTTTATGCCACATTCTGTGTTGTTCTGCAGGCATAAGTGGAAGATGACAATAGCAGTTAGTGCCACAAAGGTTAACTATTAAACATAAAACTCCTTTTAATTTATAATAAACATAAATTCAGCAATACTCAAGGTGCAAATTCAAACAGTGAGATAGCAAGCATGGAAAGAGATAAGAAAACTGATCAGCAATTCATGTTATAATGCATGACACAGAAAACTCAGCAAGTTCTATTTTGCCTCCAGTTCAAACAAAGTGATTCCCATCTGCAGCTCACCTTGCCTTGTAGGACAGGAACACTGGCTGATGAGAAGCCAACAGAGAACAGCAAGAACAATTTTTGAAATGTGTATCTGTATTGTAAAACAACATAAAAGGAACTGCAGAAAGCAGCTCTACATCCATAGAATAAAGCACAAAGGTAGGCCAATCAGATATCTTTTTTAAGCATGCCAGGAGAAGAAATTCAACATGCCTGTATTTTGAGGATAAAGAACTGGAATTTTGGAAAGCAAAGGTAGGACTAAGAGAGGGGTAAAAGCAAAGACAAGGACCACAGGGTGACCTGGATGTTTAGCATTTAACAAAAAATAGATGTGGGAATACAACCACACAGTTTATCTCAAGAAACTCACACCTGCATCAGTTTATAACTTGGACAGAAATTTATTAATTTGTCCACATGCAAACAACTCAAACTATTGCTGCCATACTGATGACAAAGATCTCATCAGGTGACTACTATGGGACACGAATGTGTATATACATAATCAAACACCTTCTCAATGTGCAATTATCTTAACTAATGTATTTAAGATTTAGTAGACGTTTACATCTTCAGCAAACTTGCAGAGCAGACAGTAAGGAAATACATGCGGGAAGAAATTAAAAGCCAAACTCCACTGAAAGACTTGTTTTACTTCAAGTATCCGCTGCTGCTTGATTTCAGGCTGCTAAGAAATAAGGGGAATATTGGGTTGGTTTGGAGGGTTTTTTTCGGAGTAACATAAACAAGTGTACCTAGTGTCTTCTAAGACTAAGACAGATAATTCTTAGAACTAATCCACTACTTGCACACAATATATGATGTAGTTCTGCTTCAAAAGTGTACATTATCAAGGCAGAAAATGCTTGTTTTTACCTACAAGACAGGTGTAACTTGTGAAGAACAAGTCTAACTTGTCTTATTTTATGCATTTACTTCTCCGAGTCAAAAACACCCACTGCACACCTCTCACAAATCTCAGCAGGGTCAGATATATGCAAACCATACAGACTTCTTTACCAGCTTGAAACCTGACATTCTTGTTCACTATGTAACGGTTCCTTAACAATACCTGAAAGTACTTAATGAAAGACAAGTTTGAAGCAGCCATGTACTCAATAAAACCTATTTTTAAAGCATCTACAGAAGGACTTAATATTTTGTATATATGTAGATGTCCGACCTGTTCACTGAGCCTCAGCAATGCATTGCCTAGAGCAAAAATTAATTCAATGAACTGGACATTTCCGAGATGTAAAAATGAGACAGCCTTCAAGCTGATACGTGTATCTTGTGCAACACTGAAGTTCCTTCCCTCATTCTGACATTATTATATACACAGAGGGATTTGTCACCGCAGCTCACACAAGTGGAATTCAGCTGAAGTGCAATAATGTACGCAACAGAACAGGGCCTGATGAATCCACAATGCAGAGTTTATGGTACAGCTATCTGAGACAACTAAAAGCCATAAAAAGTGGACCTAAAAGCCATAAAAATTCATTCAAGTCATATGTGCCTTTTAAACATCATTTAGGCACCGAAATATGGACTGAAAGCACAAACTGAAAGCTTGAAAAGACAAACTGTGCAAAAACAACAAGTAAAAACGTATTTTGAAAGTTTGTTCCTGTTTTGGCTTTCCATTAAAAACAAACAAATTCTTATAATCCCCAAGTGATACATCATAGGAAAACACTTACAAGCCACTTCAACAGGCCAAGAGGGACAACAGCTTGAACTGTGCTGTAGAATCATGGTTAACTCATCACTTAAAGACAAACAGCTGCAATGGTAACAAATTGGTCCCTTCTGGGCCCCTGACCGGGAGAAGTGTGCCTTCCTTGTGCCAGCCCTGTGCTTTACCTACAGTTGCTTCACTTCACAGATTAACAGAATGTTCTGAGTTGGAAGGGACCCAACAAGGATCACTGAGTCCAACTCTTACATAAACAGCCCATACAGGGACCTGATCTCACACATCCCCTTTAACTGCACCCAGAAAGGGTAGCAGTTCTGATGACTTCACAAATGTAAAAAAGTCACTCTCCTTACTTTCACCGCCAGTGAAAATGAAGACAAGGGAAAAAAGATCAATTTGCACTACCTTTGAATGCTTCTGCACGCCTCTGCAGCCATATGCATTGGAAAAAATACCCAAACAGAAAAAAAGGTGGCAAAAAGGCAACCAATACTGTGAAAAATGGATTCAGAAGGCAGCAAGTCAATGCTAAGGATGAAAAATAACACATAAAAACAACCTAGTCTCTCTCTGAAGGCTGAATTTCCTTAATATTTTTTTGGTGCACAACTTGGGATTCAAAGGGTTTGAGATAATGACAGACTTGACCGGATGTACTAGACTGAATTTACAGGTGTTAGTGCTGTTTAGTTAGTAATGAGTACACTCCTGTGTTTGTCCCGGGGCTCACTTTCCTGACTGTATGTTTGAGTCCAGTGCTCGCTGCTTGCTGTACTGCTTATCACCTCACTGTGGTGTGCCTTGGGAGCATTCCGATAACAGCCATGGCAATGCAAGTGGGCTCCCAGGGTATTGCTGCTTTCTGTGTTGTATACACTCGGGACATAAAGTGGGGGGAAGGAGGAGGAAGCGTGGAACATTTGAAGTCATGGTGTTTGTCTTCCCAAATAACCCTCACCTGTGATGGGGCCCTGCTCTCCTGGAGATGGCTGAACACCTGCCTGCCCATGGGTAGCAGTGAATTCAGTCCTTGTTTTGCTTTGCTTATGTGCATGGATTTTGCTTCCCCCTATTAAACTTTCTTTATCTCAATCCATGAGTTCTCCAGCTTTTACCCTTCTGATTCTCTCCCCAGTCCTGCTGGTAGTGAACAAGCAGCCGCATGATGCTTGGTTAAACCATGACAAATGGTCCTCCTAACCATTAATATCCTCACTTCAATCTGCTCTAAATCAAACAAAGTTGGCCCACACTAAAGCAGAGTTCAGCCATCTGGGGGCTAGAGGAGAGCTAGGAGCACTGCCCAGCACCACAGGACAGAATCTGAGCAGGAAGGGGTCACTGCTCACCACAGGCTGCAGGAGCACCAAGCACGGGCCCTGGGGAGAAATGGGAATGTCTGTCAGAGCAGTGGCTCTGCCTTCTGCCACGTTCTCCTTCAAGGCAGCGCACCCAGGTTAGCATGCCTGCCTCTCTGTGCGCTTCCAGCAGACCAGGCACTAAACAGCTCCTGCTCCTATCAGACTGCTGGAGGGGAGCTGCCTGTTGGCTGTGCTTGGCTAGGAGCTTGGCATGCTGGCAAGCACCAAGGAGATGAAGAACTTTTGTGCCTGCTACCGACTGGCTTTCTTTTAAGCGGCAGCAGCCACATGGTGTATGTGAAAATATTTGCATGTGCTTGCCTTCACCCACTTTGATTTATCCCTCCAAAAGAAACCCAGGACATGCATTTCTCTGTTAATACCACTCCCATACCTGGATGGTACTTCCTTAAAAAATTTACTACAAACAAGCAAAATTAATGCATGTAACAACGATTTATGCAGAAGGTTCTACCGGAAGTACTCAAAAGACCTCAAATTCATTTGTAAACTAATTTATTTGTGAAGTGAGTACTATGACTGGGGTAAAATTTAAAGCTATTAATTTTTTTAATATTTACTGAAATGAACTTAAATGATTTCCTAAGTATCATGAATAAACATTATACACAGTATACAGAGCATTTTTACAGCTTCTATTAACAGAATTGTGTTTTCTCAGGGCTCAGAGGTTTGACACTGTTCTGTGGAGTTTTTAAAATCATTGTTTATGATAAAAATTTCCACAAGGTTGTAAGTTGTACTAACAAGAGAGGCACACTGAGAACACCATCTTGAGAAAAAGCACAGCAAGTTGCACAAGATGGACACTTAAAAAACCTGATGTAATAAGTTAAATACTGTTTTATCTATTTTATGACTATTCTTCCCTTTTGTCATAGAAGTGTTGTAATAGATGATATCTAAATATAGCACTTTCTACAACCTAATTTTTGTTTGCAGCTCATCAACTGCTGTGAATGCCAATAATCTGAACCATAAAAGAACAACTCAAGACCACCATGATTATCCCATACAACAGGAAGTCAGCTGCATAAATGAACTACACATGTCCCTGGAAATCTGGCTTCCAATGTGCAGTAAGCACCTGAACTGCTACCACAGCCTCTAAATCTTCTTCACCTTGACCACAGACCTTGTCTTCCATGATACTAAAATACAGAGAGTTCCCATCTCCTCTGTGCCCAGCTCCTCTGACTGTAGAGTCAGAGGGCTATCAATGCAGGCACATTAGGCATCCAGCTGCAGGAAATGCAGGAGGTGTTCCAGCTGCTGCTGGGTTGTCTGGCTTCATTCCTTTTCTAAGGAAAATGGTGTCCTACAACGGAAGATGAAGATAACTGAACATTTCCTCATTACACACTCAGTCTTGAGGTATCTATTATACGACTGGCACATTGAAAGCCCTACAAGACTCAAGGAAAAAAAAAATAATCATGCAATTGTTGCCATGGAAATTCTGGGCTCCTCAGTACAAGAGAGACATGGAGTTCGTGGAGCAGGTCCAGCAGAAAGCTACAAAATTGATCAAGGAATTGGGGCATCTTCATTATGAGGAAGGGCTGAGGGAGCTGGGCCTGTTCAGTCTCAAGAGATGACTGAGAGGGGACCTCATCAATGTCTACAAGTATCTGAAAAAGGAGTGCCAATAAGACTGTTTCTCACTGGTGCCAGGCAACAGAACAAGAGGCAATGGGCAGAAACCAATGCACAGGAAGTTCCACCTGAATACGAGGAAGATCTTCTTTCATGTGTGAGTGACCAAGCATCAGAATAGACTGCCCAGAGAGGCTGTCAAGTCTCCCTCACTGGAAATAATCAAGAACCATCTGGATGCAATCTTGTGCCATGTGTTTTAGGATGACCATGATTGAGCAGGAAAGTTGGACCAGATGACCCACTGTGCTCCCTTCCAACCTGACCCACCCTGCTATTCTGTATGTGAAAGCATCATAAACATACTTCAGACTCCCCTTCTACCTTAATTCTTCCCCTGTAAGTCACCACATCTGCTTGCACCAATATTATAATGAAGTAAGGACATGTTATTAGTCATTACATATAAAACCAGCATTTTCATTCAACTAATACACAGCAATGTCAATTAGAACTCCCTTCATGATGCTTTTGTTCACTAAAAAAATAAGTTTTTACTTATATGATGAAGTCTCTGAAGGGCATCGTTATAGTGGCTGTGACCAAGCTGAGTGTAAGTCACCAAGAAAATGCTGCTTGAGTTTTCAAAACCTAACTCAAAAATACATTCTGCTCCTTTGAGCTGAGGGTTTGCTGCTTCACTCACATGCAGAAAAATGAGCTTTCTGCTTCTAGGCAGCTTGGTACATCACCTACACCAGAGCACTGCTCTCTACTCTTACAGAGATAACTGTTGTGCTGGACCAGGCTAGATTACAGCAGGTTTATTTCACAAATGATTTACTGGTATTGTGGCTTTTACCCTAAAAATGCTTAATACAATGTAGAAGTGGCATATTTTACTAGCAATAAAAGCATGCCCTTAAAAGAGACTAAGTCAGACCACACAAGACAATATTTAACATATCCACACAAGACAATATTTAACATATCAAGCCACCTTACTGATCAAATGTGGCAAAAAGATAGTTTCCCTGCAAGGTTAGCCACTTACAATCAGACACCAAGTCAAACAAACTGGATATTCAAAATGTAAACTATTAAGGGACAAGAATGCAAGCAGACTACCATTTTTAGCACTGCTAGTCCATATCAGACAAACCTAAGCAGACTTCCAAAGTCTGGTGTGGCCCATGCTCAGGGGTAATCAAGTTCAGTCACTTCACCTGGGCATGGATCTAAACTCCAGGAAATCTCCATCTGCAGAATCCAAGGAGCGTGGGCACACAGCCAGCTCTCAGCAGTCTCAATAAAAATTAAATGCATGTTCCCTTGTGACTATTAGACAGCAATCTCTGTTGTTAATGAACGGTTTCAGTTTAAAGTGACACATGTAAATCTGACTATTTCTTTCGTAATTTACTTGCCACAACTCTGCAAACAGAGACACAACACTGTTCTTCGCTGGCAAGCCACCTCTCCTCCCCAGCAGTGCTTGGCCAAAATATGCGTGTTCCAGGCCGTGCTCCCGATACCTTCTTTGCACTCCCCTGTCCCGTGCTCCCAATTTTCGGACTGAAATTCCCAGTTTCTTTACTTCTTTGGACATAGGAAGCGATAAAGCACAGCGGCGCAGGCCAGTCCATTTGGCTCTGAGTGCCAAAATGTGCAAACACCCGAAATGAAGGCTGATGTCACCAGCGCGCCGCCGGTGCGCGCGCCACGAGATGGCCTCCGGGGCCGGGCTGCACCGCGCACCGGAGAGAGCTCGGCCGGGGCGCCTCGGCGGGACGGCACGGCACAGCCCCGGGGAGCGGGGGCTCCTCCCCGCCACGGCCCGGCCGCTCGCACTGCCCCGACGGCTCCCTGCGCCCGCAGCGGGCCGCGGCAGCGATGCGGGCCCGGCGGCACCACTGGCGGCGCTCGGTCACAGAGGACTCCGCGACAGGGCGCGGCCGGTGCCGCCGCCCCTCAGGTGACCCGTGCTGCCCCTCAGTCGGTCGGCCTGCCCCAGCCGCCCCATCCTCCCATCCCGTCCCGTCCGGCCCGTTACCTGCGGGCGGGCTGCTCCCCCTGGGAAGCCGCGCTCCGGCGCGGCCCCAGCAGCGCCGCGAGAGCCAGGAGGGACAGCGGCACCCACATGGCGCCTGGTGGGGAGCGAGCGGAGGCCGCCCCGCTCGTGAAGCCCCAGCACCTCCGCTCCGCCCTGGCCGCTGCGGCGCCTGCGCCGGGCAGGAAGGGGCGGGATGCCCGGCAGGAACGGTGCGGGGGCGGGCGGAAGCAGCGGGGTCACCGCCGGTCCGCGCCTGAGGGGCGCCGAGGGAGGGGGAGGAGGCTTGAGCCGTGGCCTGGCGGCGGTCCCAGCAATGAACAGGGTGGTGACCTCCGCGATGCCCGCCCTGGCTTTGTTAATGCTGTGTTTTAAGGGCCAGTGCTGGGTCATACCTGTCAGCCCCAGCCGCTTGGAAAGCACCATCCACCTCGGCATGTTGTGAGTTGTGCTCTCTCCCCATTTCTTCTGAAATACGAGTGGAGTGTTTCAGAAATAGCACACTGAACTCATACGCGTAGAGGAGTCCTAACTTACGCTGAGAGGCCTTATTCTTTCTTGGAAATAACCTAATTGTCTATGCACTTCAAAAAATTGAAGTTCTGACAAGCAGGATGGAAACTGCAGTTTTTGCCACCCTACTGTTCCTTTGTCTCCCATCCAGTGTCCCAGTGCCAGGTAATTCTCCACCTTAACCTTTCAAACTCAAGACTACCCTGGGCCAGATGAGTAGAAGGACTGTAGTGCTAACCTATGACAAGGACACAGAAGAAACCTCTTCTGCTACATGCCTCAGCAGCTGTGATGAGGATGTAGCAGCTATTTAAGCTCCTGTCAGTGATTTTGCAAATAATGCTTTTTCTAGACCTCAAATGGAGGCACCTTGAGGAATCCTTGATGTCCACACATCTTCTCAGGCTTTCAAGGGGACAGGAGAAGAAAAGAGCTATGTGCCAGAGCCATTACGCTTCCCCTTTCTCATACCTCTCTTTGAAAAAGTTCAGCTGCTCACTCGCCTTTATTTCCTGTCCCAAGCATTAGCTCACTTCCTAGGGAAAGGGGTGGAGAAATTTATTTTCTTGCCATTTGCTATCCACACTGGCAAAACTCAAGAGACAGCACAATTTGCTGTGTGGGAAGGAATGAGTAGCAAGGAGACAGGAGGTCACAAGCCAGCAATGGATGCTGAAGAAAACACCTCACTGTTATGGCCTGAGAAATCATGGTGTTCCCAGAGGTGATTAGGTGGTGCTGTGGGGTGTAGGATCAGTGTGAGGTGGAGAGCTAACATCTCCTCCCAGCTGTGCTAAGATTGAAGAAAATGGATTGTGAAACTACACTGACGTTGTGTAGCAAATGATATGCGCAGACTGACCTTTGTGCTTAATGCAGTGCAATAACAAGCTTTTTGCAACCAACGAGCACTTAACTGCCTTGACTGAAGTATTGACCACTCACTGGCACGTGGATTTTAACTTCCTGCGTGGTGACATGCTTGCATGGTGTTTTCTAACACAGAATGCATTTTCTGGCACATAATGACAGGATGAGAAGAAATGGCCTCATGTTGTGGGAGAGGAAGTTTAGCTCGGATATTAGGAAAAACTTCTACATCAATGAGGTTGCCAAACATTAGAACACGGCTTCCCAGGGAAATGGTTGAGTCACTATCACTGGATAATAGAAGTGCAGGTGTGACACTTAGAGACGGGGTTTAGTGGTGGACTTGGTAATGTTTCATTAACAGTTGGACTTGATAGTAACATGATTCTGTGATTGAAATGATATTTTATGCAAAATTAAGTAAGAACAAGGAATCACCAGCCCTGGATAGAGTTTAGGCGTTCTGACAGTTGTATCAAAGGCTAACAGTACACCTAAGGTGGCTGTCACATAAACAGAGCTTAAGAAGGTTGTGGGTGTTTTATGACAATACTTCACAGAGTTGAAAAAACATGAAAGGGGAAATCAATGAATAAAAATGAAACCAGCTCTGTATGGAGAAAGTGAATGTAACTCCTCTTAGGAGAGCTGTTCCTGGCATACCCACTGCCTGTGCCACCAGAACCCTGTACACAGCTTTTGGCAGGGGTTGTTCTCACTGTGCAGTCAATGTAGTCTATCACCACCAAAACATTGCCAACCTGCTACATTTATCCTTATCTTGAGGTGTTACACATTGGAAAAAAAAAAAATTGGCTATTATGCAAATTTGTAACTTCCTCCTTTATCTTCACACTCTCAGCCCAAGCACTGGTCATGTGCCTTTCTGTCAGAAAAGGTCCTGACAAGATAAACAGCTCCACACATTGTGGGACAAATTTCCACAGCCTTTTGCTTGCTTGTTTGTTTGCTTGTTTGTTTTCTTAGCTCTCACTTAGTTGTGTCACAGAGTTATTGTGCCTTCATGTGCATGTGCAGTAGCACTCCATGTGGTTTTTCTATCCTTGAAGAAGTAGGTACAGGATTTTCACCTCACTTATTCTGAAATGCCTGCTCCTTTGATTCAATACCACAGTCATTGCACCACATTTTCTTTAAATGTTATCATAAAGAGAAATCACAGACATAGAGAAGTTGCCTCTAACCAGAACTTTCCCCAGTGATTAAAAGCACTATCTGTGCTCACCTTCCAAAGGTAAAAGCAAACACACACCCCGAAAGGCAATAAAATTTAAAAGTGCTCATTCATGATCATTTCACTTCTATACATCCCATTAATCTGTCAGGAAGTTCAGTGATCTTCTCATATAGACTTACAGTAAAAATACACATTTGATCTTCCAGGAGCATCATTCCTAACTCTCCAGCAATCATTTCAAATGCATGTCCATTTCCTTGGCTATCCATTCTTTTTAAATTCACAGTTCCAGGAAACGGAGAGCTCCATTGGAACCCCCTTTATTTTAATTTTAAAGTATTTTAAGAAATATTTTCCAGTCAGAAAAATGAATGCAGTATATTCTCCTTGGCAACAACTGTAAGAACACAGTCATCTCACTGACTGTGCAATGGATGTAGAGTGCTGAGCCAAGCAGCAGGTATATGGCTCACCCTGGCCATTTAAAGTGCTGGTTTTGCATAGTGAAGGTATCATGGGGGACATGGTGTGAGGATGGAACTTGGGAATCAGCAACATGAATCCCTAGGAAACCAGGCTTCCTTAATTCTGCTGTCACGGAAAATTTTGTTATGTGAATATGTGTTTGCTGAAGCAAGTTCTATTACCTGGAAAGGGAGGAGGCCAAATAAACAGTAACTGGAATGAGTAGCAGAAGAAGAAGGTGAAGTGAAATAGATGAATCAATATATTAAAGAGCCGATGTGTGTACTGGTGCCAGCCAAGCTTTCATTCTTTTTCTCAAACATTCGAAGAGAATTAAGCAGCCATTGCAATAGGTCCTGCATAGGAACAGGAAGAGGAAAATAAGGATCTCCAGGTACTCATTTGTGCATGATGTTAAGCTGTAACCCTTAGGTGGAGTTGAGATGGGGTAGGGCTCAGTTCAGGATGCCACATGGAAAGGGGTTGTTCCTGAGCTGGACACTGTTGGGCGTTTCCAGGAACATGAGAGATAGCCTCGGAGAAATTTCAGATGGCAGAGACTGACAGAGACACCCACCTTTCCAAATTTATCAACATTTTTTTGTTACCTTGGCCATTTATTAGATATAATTTGTTTGGCTTATGCTTCTGTTGTTTAAAAATAACCAAAGCATATTTGGTAAATTAGTGGTGAGTCAGGAAACTGTCGCATTAGCTGAAGCCAGAACAAAGGCATGGTCTTTATTCTAGGCAATGATTTATTGTGTTGGGAAATTTGCCGCAATTAAGCTGTGTGATAATTAATAGACTATGAAAAATGTTATCATATGCTTTTTATCAGCTATCAGGCTAATAAATTATAAAGGTGTTGAATCCAGTAGAGAGAGGGAAATAGCAATTCTAGCACTTGAGGAAGCAGATAGATACTTTCTGCAGCAGTGCACTGGACTGCTCATGTCTGTCTCAAGAGGACACTGCAGTCAGGAAGAGGGGCTGAAAGGAGCTATTCTGATCAATAGTTGAAAGTGGGTATTCTGAGGAAAAGATAAAAGTGCTTGTCTTGTCTAGTCTGGTAAAAGAAAAGGCTGAAACAGAAACTTCTCCTCTCTGCAAATATGTTCACGGTTTTTAACCCAAAATAAAAAGTTTACACAAAATCACGAAATACAAAATGTTCCTGCCTGAATTAAGGCTGAAAATTAGAAGAAAGTTTCTAATTTTCATGAGATTTGATCTTGGAACAGTTTCAGGCTAAGATTAATGGGAATAAAAATCTAGTTAGGTGTAATAAAGTTGGTTTATACTAAAAGTAATTATTAAACAAGACAACCTGCTCTAGCAGTGGAAAGGGTTCTGGTAATCTATCTGGATTACTAGTGAACTGAAGAATGTGTATAAAAATTAGCTGCCAGGAGTATTGTATTTTAGAGCTGCTTTTTCTTGTAGAGTGTATTATTGATATCCTCCAAACCTTTCCTTTTAAAAGCTGTAGGACAAAAAGCAAACTACATTCCCATAAGAGAAAAAAAAAAAATCTTCTGACAATACTTGGAAATAGTGCCAAAAGGGAAATAAAACCTGGTAAAAGAAGAAAAAAAGCGCTTGATTTAATAAGGAGTCTTTCTGATTTCTGCTGGACGTGGGTTTCATTTGTAAGCATACTGAAACAAAATGCCTCGCAGATCTGCACACAGACTGGCGCAATTCTGACATAGTAAGATTAATAAAGAAATGCATGTCTCATTACATCAACTAAGAAATTAGTTGTTAAAATGAAAAATTTCAAGAATGGTTTAGATTGTGTAAGACAAAATTAATTGTGCCTGAGACTGATCTGTAACAAACCTATATAGCATACTGTAGAACATAAGTAAAACATATTGCTTCTCAACAAAAAGGCAGCTAACCAAGCAGGTAGTAGTTTGTGTGATTTTGTTTTCCTCAATTTTTCGTGACAGCAAACTTTTCTACAATTGTTTTTGTTTCCCCTGAAGAACAGCATGAAACCTGTGGTGGTTGTCTGTTATTGGGAGGAGAGCCATTTAAAAACAAGGAGTTAAACATCATGTGTATGTCGGGAAATTGGAGTGGTGTCCAGGTTTTAGAAAGGTAAATTAATTGTTGGTAGAATTATTTTGTTAAAGTTGAGGGTTTGACATGCTTCAGTGATCTCAGTCCCAGGTGGAGCTTGACAAAGTTTGGGAAGAAGGATGTACAACTGATAGTGGACACAAAGAATACAGAATTTACAGGACACAGGGACATTTGGCAGAACTCCTTTCTCTTAAGGGTGGGTCATCACAAACTCACAAAACAAGAAAGAAACTAACAGAGCCAACTCAGCAACTGTGCTCAATCTTCTCCAACTGGGTAAAAGTCAATTCCAGCGGGGAGAGATCGCGACCACCGACTCACAAACCACAGACCCAAGAAACACAGTGACTCAAAAGAAGAGAAAGACTGAGCATGGTCACTAATTAGCATAAGAAGCAAGGAAATAATTCAACCAATTAAGATAGAATACTAGATAATAAGAGAACTAGATAACTTGTAGCCAATTAACATTAATGCCTTTGTTTGCTAAAATGTAATAAATAGTGAAAATTTTTGAAAGTCAGTGTGCTGATTTTGTGGATTTGTCACCCAGCACTGCTTTCTGTGCAGAACTGTAAATACATCGAACACCTCAGCTCTGTGTGGGGATCAGCCTCTTGCCCACCAGGTGAAAGAACCCATTTTGGGACAGCAAGAGGATCTCTGAAGTGATGTGCAAAGATAAAATCACTCCTCTAAAATGTGTAAAGCTGCCAGGGCCATGCAGCTATGCTTTGTCCAGACTACACAGGTACAGTTTTTTATTGCTTTTTCTCTAAACTATTGGTGTTCAATCACAGAGCTAATAATCAGAGAGAGAGAGAATAATCTCAGAGAGAGGATAGGAACCAGGCATCACAGCGGGGTGTGTGAATACTGTAGATGCAACAGCACTGAGGTGTGACAGGTGAAACTGCAAGTTTTTCATTCCAGTGCATTTTATTTGGGAGAAAAAACTTTCTATAAATCAAACAACAGCCTTGAAAACCATGTTGGAGAGCTGCTGACTATAACATGGACCATTTCACAATTTGTTTCCCTAACCACCCTCTTCCCAAAGGAAAACAGGACACAGTGCATGAGTGAGACAAAACTACCCCCAATCACATCAGAAGATCATACATCAATCTTTGTTCTCATCAAAGGCATTTGTTTTTATGGAAGTCAACCAGGAAAAAAAATACTTTTCTGGTATCTTAGATAAGAAAGGCACCTTTGAATTTGTTCCAGTACAAATGTTCAGTATGCAGGTACATGCATTTGTAGAGACACATGTAGGTTCACAAGCATACAGACTGGGTTGTAGAAAAGCAATTATTTTTGGCCTGATGATCCTAATTAGGGTCATCTACTCTCTCTTGTAACCATCTGCTAAATAAAAATGGAAGATGAGCATGGAAAAATTGCAAGTCAGATGCACAAATCGCTAATTCCTTCTGCTGTCTGGAAGGGACACAAGGTGTCAAGTGATGTTCCGTGACCACCTCCTTCAGGTAAGGCATGGCCTTCAACAGCTCACATAAAATACAGACAGTTAAGTCCCCTCTGCTTGGAGGGGCAGATGCAGAAGGTCACTGGTGCAGGCATATACATCATGCTCTCCAGGTGCATAAGCACATATGCATTCATGGATCCCCTGAGCACCAGCATGACCCCTCTGATGGTCACTTGCCTCCATCCAACCCTCACTTGCCTCCCCCACATTTCCACCAGTTGCTGGTTGGTCCAGATTGAGGCTCACTGCAAATACCTGTGCCCTCACACACTCATTCTACAGACACCCCTTGTTCACAAGGCCCCCAGGCATGGCAGCACTGACTCCCTGTCAGCGTGATACCCCAGCCTGAGACCCTCTTACTCACTGGCTGGTCCAGCTTGCAGTTTGCTGGTAAGCACACACACTCCTTCCCCCCACACCCCCACTTTGAGGGGGATACAGACACTAGCCCCCAGCAGCTGGCACAGGCACCCAGGCTGTGACCCACAGCCCTGCTCCAGCCCCTGGTGCAGAGCCCCTCACTCAGCTCACTCACCCATGGAAGGGACAGACTGTAGTGGCCATGCACAGGGCTCAGACAGACAAACACACTCTTTGGACCCATTTACATTCAACAGGTCCCCTTCATAGCCTTTTCTGCTTACTGCCCTCTTTGGTCCCTCCTGCGCCCCCTCCCCTGTGTTCCCACAGGGATTTGCACACCTCATCCCATTCCTGCACCTATCCTAGTCCAGGTCTCCCCTTGGCCTACAGTCTCAGCTGTTGCAAAGCCCAGGGACTTGGAACTAGATCCCTTCTAACCCAAACAAAGCAAAGGTGAGCCCAGTTTCCGACACTTACTTAATAAAAAAATTGTTAGCACAGGTAGAATTCATCTGAGCTCTCTGTGAGACTTGTTCAGCTCAACTCAACTTCATGGTGCAAATAAACATCAGTGAAAATTAAGAGAAAGTTTCAAGCTATGGGCTGGAGAGATCCAGGAGAATTTAACCACAGGAAAGTATCTTACTAATCCAGTCTAGGATAAGACGTTAATAGGAACCAGAAATTAATCTGACATGGAAAAAAAAAGAGACATAACCTGAAAGTCTAATTGATTTGTAGAGCATTTTGCTTTCCTGGGATACCATATACAAATAAAGACATCCAGATTGGACTGGGAAGAAATGATGGTCCACGGGGATGCAGCTACCTTTGGTGAGGTGCATTTTGGTCTGTTGAAGGAGGCTGACAATGTATGGACAGGCTCAGGGTTGTGCAGCAGAGAGTGAATAGCAGGAAAGTTTGAAGACTGTCCCTGAGAAGATGCTGTTTCCACATATTTTAAGGACACAAGGCACAGCACTGATGATGGCTGGCCAAGAAGGGTGGCCAACTAGGTTGCTGCCACACTGCCACCTGGTATGCTAACAAATAGATAACAAGTGTAATACTGCTATCAGTAAGAAGCAGAGTCCAGGACTCCCCTTCTGCTGAAGGACTCTGATCACTGGCCTTCACAGCCAGGCTTCCTCTCTTGCTGGCCAGATGCATCTTCAGCATGGGGAATGGGCAGTGGGGAGTACCACCCTCTGGAATCCTGTGTAGATGCCCTGTTTCTGTCTGGATTGGAGCCCCTTGGGCAACAGCAAAGATTTTGCTCAGGAAAAATGTATAATGAAGGCTATGTGTGGCAGGATGTCTGTACATGAATGCTCTTCAGAGTTTTGACTTCTCTAAAATAGTTGCATTTTTGCTATTTGCAATCTGTTGTTACTTCTTTTTCCTTCACTTTTTTTGGTCCATACAGATTGTCATGCCTCTGAACTTCACTGGGAAGATGGGCAGAACTAAGAGAGAAGGTATTTGAATTTCTGAGACTGCAAAACCTCACTGCAGCTGGCAGACACCACTGCGGGCATGCACCAAGGGCATGCCCACTTTTTATAGCAGAAACAGCCAGAGCTGCTGCTCGAACACAGGCCAATGTGCAAATCAGAAGCTGAGCTTTGTGGACACGGTGGTAAGGGCCGCGTTGCAGAAAACAATACTCGGAATCGTGGAAAACGAGAAGGAAAAGTAGGAAGGAAAGTATTCCCTCCATTAATGGAGGAAATAATCAACAAGGAATGAAACAAAGAACAGGAACATTTTAGGAAGAGCAGTGCTTTGGAGAAAGCTTGACTGTATTAGAAAATACATTTCTTCTTTTTGTTTGCTTCTTGTAATGTTCAGGATCTGTTAGAAAAGAAACCATGTCTCAATCTTAATTTTTTGCTTATAAAGGAAACCAAAATCCCTGAAAGTTTCTGTAAGTTAGAATCAAAAGCAGTAACAGTGTGTTCAGTAAATAATAGCAGATATGAAATAAACAGTGAAGACCCAAGATAGCATTTCATACACTGTGAATCTTGTTAATATAAAGTAAATATTAATTTTACTCTTACTTTACAGGTCAAGGATAAAATCTTCATTTTCATATTGGTCTCAAAACACCAATAATATGGTAGGAAGAAAAAAATGCTCTTTTAAAATTTTCAGCCTTTTTCTTCATATGCTATGCATTTTGAGAAAAATTTAATAAATGTTAAGACATGTAATAAAAACCTACTCAGCTGTTAAGCCATAAGTATTGTTCTTCACAGGATTTTCTTTGCCAATGAAGATATGTTGGGCTAAGGCTGAATTTTATCAGCAATTTTGGACTGCCAAACAGTCCCTGTACTTTCTGGTTTGTTTTTTTTTTTTTTATTTCTGGGTGGAGGCCCAAAAATGCTTCTGTCGTTTTTGGTTTTTTTTGTTTTTTTTTTCCTGTGGCTGGGAGGGGGTTGTCTTAGGTTGGTAACATATAAATAAAGCTGCAGGTTACAGAAATGTGGAGTGGGTCTAAAAGGGAGCCAGACGCACCAGAGGGCTGTGTTCATTTCCAAGTCTTTGTATTATTTTCACTAAAGAGGAAATGGCTATTTTTCCCTCAAGAGACTGGAGTTATAAACAGGCGCTTATCCAGTTTCTGCAGTTCTGAAAGATCAGTGACTTGGCTGGCAAAGCTGAATCAAGAAACTGAATGCTATTCTTTGTGCTGACACTTAGAAGTATTAAGCTTCCTGCTCAAAAGCAAATGTTAGCTAGTGATGTTTTGAAGCATAAAATGTAGATTATTAGATTTAATCTTCTGTCATAAAGTAGATGATTCAATTGCTTCTGTATTTAAATGAGTGGTTGTTACTGATGCCCCAAGAGCTGTGGTCTTGACATTTGTTGTTGGAAAAGGAAGGCAAGCAGGTAAAATGTAATGACTGAAACCAGCATACAAACTAACACAGAGGAAAATGAATATAAACAGTAACTGATCTTCTTTTCCTGTCTGAACATATGACCGAGTGATCTAGTTTTCAGCCAAAATGCCCATATTCAGCACTTTGCTATGTTATCATCCCAGAGGCATCTGTCAGATCAAACCGAAAAACTATTTGTATGTGATACAATACTTCGTGTGGATTGAGGAAGTACTAAAAACTGGAGTTCTAGTGTTGTAGTATTTATAATGCATCTAAATAGAAAATAAATAGCCTGATTTAGAGAGTAAAGGAGCTAGCAAGAAGAAGGGAAATATGAAAGTCATGATTAAGGAGCCAGAGTTCCATTTCTGGTCCTGCTGCTGGCCTTGTCAAATGACTTTTACAGGTGACATCTTCCAGCACTCCCTCAGTTTTCTCTCTAGTGAGAGGAACAAAGGGGTGTTATTGTTAGCACATATGCCATACAGTAACTATGGAAGAAGTAGAATCTGTGTTTGAGAGGCAGTGAAAAAATCCACTGACTAGCTTACATTTCTGTCCACATCTGGGTATCCTTGAATTTCATATTAAAACTCGCATGCAGAGAGAAATGGATGTAGCTACTTCACTGATGTGTATTTTTAACATCGTAAAATCTGCAAGCTAAGCACTGAAGGACTGCTAAATCTAACACAAAGGCTTTACATCACATTTGTTTGCCCACAGTGTCTTTTTTTAATGACATTAAACATTCTCAAGAAATAGTTTCTGTTCTCAAAACAGGGACTGAAAGACTAATAAGATCCCATCTATATGGCCTTCTGAAGGCAAATGTATGTTTGGCTGAAATTACAGCAAGCTTATGTTGTTTTAATTTCATATCATTTCTTTCTGTTTTGTCTGAGTCAGAATATTATTAACATACATAAAGATAATTCTATACAAGAGCAGCAGATAGACCATGGATGAATTCATAGATCCATCCCACCGATAAGCACGCACAGATCAAAGTGAGCTTTGCAGGTCTGACCTTTTGACTTGCTAGCTTCTCCTTACATTTAGTTACCCTGGTTCCATCCAGAGTCAAAGCGAAAGGAGGCTGAGGCCATCAGCTGGATGCAGTTTGCATTTAGGAAAATCTAGAAGTATTGCCATTGAACTAATTGTTTGGGGCATATGTTCATTTTGAGTTTTATTTAACTGTGGGCCTTGTGCTACTTCCAGCAAAAAATGTACCCAGAGGTCCTTATACCTTTATTTTATAGGAAAAAAATTTCAAACTTAGGGAAAAAAAAATCAGAAAAACCACTGCCTCTATGTCTAATCATGACTTCAGAAGTACAGTGGGTTTGTGAGGAAGATGTCCAGAATGCTGTTTAAAGTAACAATATCAAATTGTTTTTGCTTTTCCTGCAAATCAAGTACAGTTGGCAAGGTGTATATCAAGTTGCTTGTGGTGGAAAAAGAGAAGCATTGGTGTCACACATTTTACTTGTTCAACATCGCATGGTGCCAGTAATGGATCAATGGGGAAAACTTAACTTTTGAGTTTGCTGGGGAGGTACTTGTCCAGATCTAGGTTGTGTTATCTTCTCAAACACATCTGTATGTGCCTTGTGTCTAAATGCGTGCACTCCCTAATCTGAGCTTTTACATAGCCTATCCTAAGCGCCACTGAGAGGATAAGGACTTTATGGACTTTTGGTTTTACTTAGGATGCTGTTTCTTACGAGTTCCCAATAGGAAGCTGAATAGCAGAGAGCTACCCTAAATCTGGAATGCATAAGCAGAAAAACACCAGACAAGCATAAAACAGATACTATGTTGTAACCATAGATTAAATAATTGGGGTAGGTGCTTCAATGTCATGACTATTTGTGTTGCCTAGATTGCTTGAAAATTGAAACGTGTCGAGGAAAGAGTAATTTGAGATCTGGAAATTGCTTCTGGTGAAAAAAAGCAAACCAAGTTGGTTAGTACAGTTTATCTGACAGAGGGCAAATTGTGGTCTCCCTAGACATGGAAGAGTTTTCTGATAGAAGATAGATCTTCAGTCTAGGGAAAATGTTGTAAACAGATGCAATGCATAAAATGTATCTACATATTTATTAACAATATGTCCTGTCAGAACAAATTATGCAGAAAACAGACAGGATCTTTAGCACTTAATATTAAATCAAGATCAAGACTCTTTCTTGAAAATATACCATAGGCTAACGGAAGTTCTAGGATGAATCCAGAAACTGAGAAGTGTGATGCAGGAATTAAGAAGTGGTCATGCTGCTCAAAGGTGGACTAGGTGATCGTGATTGTCTTTCCAATTCAGTTATACAAAAGTAAATAAGAGCCTGCGAAAATTACCGGCTGTGGCTGGTAAAGAATGCTAAAGGCTCAGGTTGTGCAAGAGTGCTACATAATAGGGAACATTTCAACTACCACTTCCCTCAAGGAGTTTTGAAATCCTTTTTCTGTGTTGTCTGCAGAACTATAAAAAATAGAAGAGAACTTTAGTTCCTAAATAAACTGAGATTATACACCACAGGACATGCAGAAGACACAAGAAGCCTTAGAGATTTCTAGGCTTCTAGTAGGAAGGAGAACTGATGACAGAGCATGTTATTTTCCTGACAAAAACATGTTTATTTACAATGTCTTATAACTTCTTTATTTTGGTTTGGTTTGGTTTTAACTTGTTGTGGGGAGAGTGATAGAGTTCAGACAAAGCTTCAGAGAAGCCCTCCTGTTGACTCACAAGGTGCAAAAGGACCCTCTTGCTTTCTAAACTCCTTCTCAGAGAAAAGTCTAGGTGTGGCTACATCCAATCTTAGCCCAAGACTTTGGAAACTTTGTCGTTTAAGGAATTATAGAGGTGTGATCTTGGCACAAATTTGTTCCACAGGCTTAGTGATGGCAAAACAGATACATTTCTATAAAAATGAATTCTTTCTTATGATAAATGATTAGACAAAAAGGTCTTAATCAGAATTATTTAGTAGCAAAAGCTAAAATTACTCATAGAGAATAGGATAGGATAGGATAGGATAGGACAGGATAGGAGAGGATAGTGCACTGTAACGAAGCAATTATATTAAAGCTAGCAAAAAGAAACAATAATTAAAGGAGAGATTGATGTAACTCATCCATACCAACAAGTGAGGGCTTAATCTTTTCCAGTCAGCTTTGAGGGGTCTCCTTGGGGGGCATCCCCTACCCAAGGGAGGAATCCCCACCCACTCCAAGGAGGAATATGTTAGAAGAACCAAACCGTATGAGAGTGGACTGGACTTTCACAGTATAAAGTGACTGACTGCCAGTCACACGTCTCCAGTTGCCTCACTATCACGATGTTGATTTGGGGTTGGTGAGCTAGACTGGTTTTAGCATAAATCAACACCAAAAGCAGCACATTATGCCCCCTCTCAGTCCTTGAAAACAGGGCACTGCCCCTTGACCACATTCCAGGGCGAGGAATCCTGCTACACTTGTGTATAAAAAGCTGGAGAAAATCTTCCTGTTTGCTCTTGGGGTTTTGTGTGTGCATGTGGGTTTTTTCCCCAATTCTTAAAAAAATTGCAGTTGCCTCTTGAGGCAAGAGGGGTGCTGTGGTAATGGAGAGATGCTTGATGATGAGTCCTGGAGGGTTTAGATTACTGCTCTGATGCAACTTGCTTTTGTGTAGAGTAAGTGTAGCTTTTGTATTTTTTTTCTGCTGGGAATGTAGCTTGGGAAACCTAGTCCTCATGCTAGCTCTGCAGAAACAGTAGAAAATACTAACGGCATTTGAAATGCTAGTATAATACCTGTCCCTCAGGAGGCTGGTTTGCTGTCAGCATACCAAACTTACGCTGTGTCACTGCTAACAGTTCACCACCTGACTGCCTTGGCTTTGTGTCCCAGAGTTGTTTGGGCAGGTCTTGATGACTCGGGCAGCAGACTGGGGGGGCTTTCAGCTATGCCAGTGACTTGTACCCAGAGGCTGCTGACATGGCTGTCTGCAGAAGATGGCATTAGCTCTTTCCCTACTCAGGTGCCCTGGAATTGCAGCACAAATAGGCTGTGTACTTTGCTCACAGCTGTAGACAATAAGTCCGTAAACTGGACCTGGTGTTCACTGAAAGGTGGCTAGAGATCTCTTTTTGTGCCAACTCAGTTATCTCAGGGGCTATGAATGCCATTTTCAGCCCTTGCACAGCTGAGAGATCTGTGTTGAAGAGATATTGATGGCCCAGTTTGCTCCTGACCCACCTGCTCTGACAGGATTTTTCACTCCAAATCTCATCTTGGGGAGTGAGAGCAGCTGGGTGTGATCAACCTCTGGAGGGAGGAACTGTCCAGGGTGGCACTGCCTTAAAGCAGGTATCCTGCCTGAACATCTCTAATTGACTCAGTGTCTGGTGCTGCAGTGCTCTGTCCGACAGAGAGGGAATGGCATCACACACACAAGACAGGTAATTTCACCTCTGCATTCCTTTTTCCCATGTATCTTTAACCTCTGTCTTTTTTCCTCACCAAGGCTCATCACGCTGTCTTGAAGATCTTCTCTACTTCCAGTTGTCAAGAGCATTTCAAATGAGCATTCTTCCTGAATGTTCACTTGTTTGAAGTAGTTTATATCTCTGGATTAAACATTCAGCATAAGTTTATGGAAACACTTTCAAGCCAAGATTTATCTGGTTTAGAAATTAGTTTCTACTCCATCCTTTCTTATTAAAGGTGTTTGCATTTACTAGGATAAAATACAGATCTTTTCCTCCTTCTCCATGATCAGGCATCCATCACAGATGCCTTGCTTAGGTGACACAGCCCCTCACCACAGCACACCTTGTTTTCTATGGCATAATTTCCATTCTGGTACCAGCTATCCATGGCTGTCGCAGTTAAGAGAGACGCAACACTCGTGAATAATGCCCACCAACTCCATCAGAAGGCAAAAGGACAGAAAAGATATTTTATTCTACAAAGTTTCCATTTATATAGTGTCTTGGCACTCGTCCTGTGTCCTCATAGGCTTCTACATTAACACCTCTTAAAACTTATTGGTAGGTTGCAACCACCACCCATAAGAAATGAAATCTAAGCTAAAAACAACATCCCTTGGACAGCTGCATGTTTTCTTCTCTGGTTTTGGTTTCTTGCTTCTGTTGATGCTAAAGTTCCCATGGGTGCAAGCTGAATTCTCAAGGGTAAAGAGTAATTGTGCTCAAATCAATGTCTGTGAAGCTTTCTGACCAGCTGTCAGTTTCCACACATGGCAGCAAGAAACTTAGTCTGCTGGTATAGGTCTTGGTTTTTTAGACACAACTATTGCTTAAACTTTTCCTGCCGTCTTATGCTTCTCCTTCTGGCTTAAGGAAACGAAAATACAAATGCACCAGTCACCTTTGAAAATGTTTCTTCCTCAACCTCACAAACATGTGATAGCTCTTTAGAATAATATCTTTTTTTTTTTTTTTGAGGAAAAACAGCAGAGTTAACATTAGCAGAATTAAGTTCAACAGTAGGAAAATATGGAAATTAAATTGATACAGGCTTCCAACACATTTAACATCAGAATGGCATCACTAAAGGCATAGGCTGCCAAGTTCATCTGCTCTGGCAACTGTGATTTGTTTTTTAATCATTCCAATACAAATGAGGCATTTCCAGAAATCAGCATATCCTCTGTGAAGACCTACAGGATAATAACATGATTTCTATTGAACAGTGCCTGTTTTCTGCCTTCTTTCTTGAAAGAAGCAGATATTTCTGTTCTTGCAGAGACATTATTACATAATTGTTTGAGAGCCAGCAGAAGTATTTGAAAAAATTGCCAGCTGTTCATTACAACTTCTCATCTGGATATTGCTCCCCACACAGCTGAGCTGCTGGTGGGTGTTCTCTATATGAAAAACTGGTCATATCAGTGCAAGCTTCAACAGTGGTTTCAGCTAAGTAAGACTAATTTCTCCAGGAACAGATTGGGGGTGCTCATACAACCCATCAGTGCTCAGCTTCTAGAGCGGGTTGTTACATCTGAGTGAGGGGCAATAAAACAACTTTCCCTCAAAGTTTCATTTAAAGTGTGGATGTTGGGATCAGCTTTTGCATCCTTTGTCATGAGTGGAAAAATTTAATTTAAAAGCTGTTTGGTTCTGCCTCTTCTGTGGCTGAGAACAGCCAGAGACCTCATTAACCAACAAAAAAACTGAGGAGGCAGAGAACAACTGAGGTTTCTGCATAAGCTTTGATCTCTGCCCAGTCCTTCTTCTATTGTACACCCAGTCCTGTTTAATATCTTTAATATCTTTGTTGATGATCTGGGTGAGGGGATCAAGTGTACTTCCAGTAAGTTTGCATATGATGCTAAGTTGGCTGGGAGTGTTGATCTGCTGGAGGGTAGGAAGGCCCTGCAGAGGAATCTGGACAGGCTGGATCGATGGGCCAAGGCCAATTGTATGAGATTCAACAGGACCAAGTGCCGGGTCCTGCCCTTGGGTCACAACAGCCCCATGCAGTGCTGCAGGCTGGGAGCAGAGCAGCTGGAAAGTTGCCCAGCAGAAAAAGACCTGGGGGTGCTGGATGAAAGTGTCTGAACATGATCCAGCATGTGCCCAGGTGGCCAAGCCAGTCAGTGGCATCCTGGCCTGTATTAGGAATAGTGTGGACCAGGGCAGTGACTGTTTGCCTGTACTCGGCACTGGTGAGGCCACACCTTGAATCCCGTGTCCACTTTTGGGCCCCTCACTATATTAAAGACATTGAGGTCCTGGAGCAAGCCCAGAGAAGGGCAATGGAGCTGGTGAATGGTCTGGAGCACAAGTGCTATGAGGGAGCTGGGGATGTTTAGCCTGGAGCAAAGGATGCTCAGGGAGACCTGGTCACTCTCTACAACTGCCTGAAATGAGGGTGGGGTTTGACCTCTTCTCCCAGGCAACCGGCAACAGGATAAGAGAACATAGCCTCAAGCTGCAGCAGAGGAGGCTCATCAGGAAGAATTTCTGATGGAACAACCCTGGAAAGGGTTGTCAGTCATTGACAATAGACTTCCCGGGAGGTGGTAGGGTCACCATCCCTGGAGGTGTTCAACAAATGACTGGATGTCATGGTCTAGTTGACAAGGTGGTGATCTGTCAAAGGTTAAACTCAATCTTAGAGGTCTTTTCCAACCTAAATGGTGCTGCGATTCTCTGATGTGTCCATGCTCTGAGAAACAGCACAGTAGGGCCATTGTAGCCTGTTTGGCCATGGATCTGCATCTTCTCTGGTATCTAATAAGGCCTTTACTGCAACTGGAAGTGTCCCAATCTGTATATGTGTGCATGTACACATCTCCCCCTCTTCTCAAATTTCTGCTGAGTAGCAAGGGTAGAGCTTGCATTGCAGCTTTCCTTCCAGAGGGAGCTAGAATCTCTTTCTTCCCTCTATCTCTGTTTCTTTTATTTTCATGATATTTGTAAGAATTCACATGGTATTTAATTAAAGTTGTCCAATTAATTTGCAAGCTTTTGGAAGAGAGGATGACCACTTGTGCAGAAGTATACATGGGGGGGAAGGGGGTGTCTGTCATGTGTGCACATACCCAAGCACTCCCCCTCAAATGGAAATGAGGCTATAATCATTTTTTGTTTTATCTGTAAACTATGTTTGCAGCTATCACAACATTTTCATTTCATTTCATTAAAAAAACCCCAAACAAACACAAACATATAAGCAAAGATACAGCAGTTTGTTTTTATTACTGATTCCAGGTTAAGTGGGAAAACTAGAAATCAGCCCTAATACAAAAAATAAACATCCATTTAACCTTTTGTTTTTGTTGTTGCTGTTCTGCTCATCTAGCATAAATTAAAAAAATAATAATAAATCTTTTGGGGGCTGTGATTGTTCTAACCTGCCAGTAACCCCCTTGAGCTCATCAGAGCAAAAGATAGCGAAAGCCTGTTTATTGTCCAGCAGGCACCTACACATGTTGTAAGTGAAGTTCCATCTGGTCACAACATCGTGGATCATCTGGGTAACAGCCAGGCTTCATTTGCTTCATGTCCTGGACAGCATGAAGGCAGCCGAATAGGAATATTTAAATGACTGACCAACCGCAACCGAGTTTGCCCCTGAGAATTCATTTAATAATGGCTGCTCACTATGGAGCAGTAGCAGCTCTGCGAGTTGTTTTCTATTTTAAATGACTCAAGCTGGGCTCCATGGAATGATTTAGCCTTTTTATTAGGTGCCAGCAATTTACTGGAGACACACTCGTGCTCTTTCCTTGGAAGATTGGGAGTTGGATGTTGACTGTGCCTAAAATTCTTCCTAAAACATGTTTATAAGCAAAAACCTGAAGAAACCTGGACAACATAGCACAGCTGACAGAGCAGTTGTATGGGGTCTATTTTACACCTGTGCAGAGGGCACCTAAAGCTCTCCCATATCAGAATTTTCCAGGCCTTTGAAATTATTCATACCTACTTCACACAAGGGCAAAAGACAGAGAATGCAGACGCACCACTTAGTACTTTGCAACCCATGGCCTGAGCACCCCTCAGAGAGACTTTTGGTGGCCAGCACTGCCATCCTGATGTTGTGGATGGGTAAGGACCCCCAGGGGCATACTGCCTCTGTCTCCAGAGGTTCCCCAGCTGGGCAGGGGTAGCTCACAGCTGACTGTGATGTCCTGCTGCCAGATGTATGTTCCCCTTGGAAAACTCTGTCTGCAGATCTGGATGTGGGTGCAGGGCTATAAAAGGGTATCAGACAGCTGCCTGACACAGACACCTGCAGCTTCAATTACAAATGGTGACAGAGGCAGTGCTTGCTAGGTGAGTAATACCCTTCACCTGGGGCTAGGAGGACATACAAATCCCAGCATGCTGCATGAATGGTAATGAGTGCTTCTAAAAATTCATTCTGCCTATAAGTACTTCGTTAGCAGTGCCCAAAGAAGCCTTTTAAAGCACAGCAAATCTTTTGAAGTTCTGTAGGTTGCTCACTGCTTGTTTATCATAACAAACTTATTCATAAATGATATGGAGAAGTACCTGACTTTACCTTCAGAGGCGGCTGTGAAAGGTACTCCTTTCTGCTTTAAAATGTGGGCATTTTTCTATAAAGATGTCATTCCTGTAAGATCTTGGAGTAAAAATTGTCCAGGAAAAAATGGCTTAGATACCACCTTGACATCTATCAGGATAGTGCATGGGCCATTCCTTTCAGAAAATCTCAGGAAGTAAGTATTTAGATGAATTACAGGGGCAAATTCATGACAAGTGGCAGTTGGTTGCTGTAGAGGCCATGGAGTATTTAGGGGATTTCAGGCAGCCCACAGCTGGGCATACCTGTGCCTACCACCTCCCACAGCCAGTCCTGGTGTACAATCTCAGCAATTATGTGCTTAAGAGTTTACAAAATTAGATTTCGGAACCTCTTTGTGTCTGTATCTCTCTCTACATATAACCTGAATCTAAGCACTCGGACGCAGGCATGCGCGTGAACATAACTCCAGATCGGTGAGGCCAATAACACCAGTGTCGCCACTGCCGGATAAAGCTGCGCAGGAGCTTAAGGAGGCAGTAAAGCGTAGATTGGTTCAAATCAAACTGCACCAAAGTATCCTTTCCTTTCTCGGGCACGGCAGTATCTCCCCAAATCCACTTGGAGTCACTGTAACACAGCGGCCGGGCCGGGGCCGGCCGGGGGGCGGCGGCAGAGCCGGGTGGTGGCTCCATCCCTGCATCCCCGGGCTCCAGCCCTGCATCCCCCGAGGGCGCTTCTGTGAGCAGCGGCCCTGACCGCCCAGGTCCGAGCTGCTGATAAACAACTGACCCTGTTACATTTGTCTTGCATGATGTGCTTGAGTTTATGGTTATGAAAGCAGATATTGGCAGAGTGCATTTTCCTGGATGTTTGAGGAATATCTTTATGTATCACAAAGTAGTGTAAAAAAAAAAAAAGCATTAATTTGTTAGGAAAACAAAGCAATTATTTCACTACTGCTTGTACACTCAGGGATGTGCTCATATGAGGTGCACAGTCCCATGGAAGGAATGGGGTTGGTCATACTATCCTCTTTCTGTAGACATGTGCTTCTGCGGAGCTGGAAGCTTTGGGAGAGAAGGAGACATGACTGGGAACAAACCCAGCTCTCTCAGTGTCAAATGAAGATTGCAAAAATGGACAGAGATTGACAGAGCACAGCTACTGAGAAGAGCATTGTCTTCGGGATGTAAGCTATACACAGTGAACCATGTATTTTACCTAAGAATTTTAATTTAAAACTTCCATCTTTTTTCCCACTACTGTTATACAGTAAATCTCACAAATGTGGCAAAGATTACAAGGGATTAAAACACAAAGCAGTGTACACTGTGCAACAGTCTAAATTGATGCAATGCGTTTTTAGCGTGCCCTTTAACAAGACAACATGCTATATAACAAGTGAACATTAAAATAAGTGATTCTCAATGGTTCGGTTGGCAGAGAGGTAAAAAAGCATTATAGTGGTAAGGAACAGTATTAAGAATCTATTAAATTATTACCTTACAGTTTCAGTCACTAATAATTACTTGAATTGACATGAATCCATTCCAGTTTTATAAAGAAATCTTAGGTGTATTTCAGTGATGGGATCATTTTCCCTAGGCAGAAACAAGCCTAGTTGTACACAGTCATGTTTCTCATGAAATATTCTGCTGTCCTCTGTCCCTTCTCCACATTGTCATTTGCAATCCAGATATTTAGACCACGCCAGAGTATCAAAAGAGACATTTACAGTGGCTCTGCTGCCATAGTTGCTACGTCTCTTTTTGTCTCAAGCATTCTGATTACAAGGGTATCTTCCAAACAATATCCTAAGCCACCAGACAAATACATATTGAGTTAGTTTAGCAAAGGATCAAACCAGAGTACAGAACTGATGCTGAGCAGACTGCGGTTGCAGGCTGCAATTTTCTGGGCAGCCCCAGAGAGGCTGTGGCAATTGGTATTTAACAGCATTTGTCAGAAGGGTAAACGTGGTGTAAAATGCTGAATAGGAAGGAAGCTACTGCCTTTAGTCTATTAATGGCAAGACATATTTTGGATCTAACTTAAAACATACATATTCTGTTTTTCTGAATATGGTTATTCTGAATAAAGAATATATTCTATTTCTGCCTGAGTGATGAAGTAATAATAGTTTAAAAGTCATTTCACTCACCAAAAACCAAAAGGCTGTTTAACAATAATCAACACATAAATTTACTTTTTTTGGATAAACATTATGATATGTTCAGGAATGATTCATTTATTTGAAATGGTTTTCAACATTAAATATTGAAATTCAAACATTAAATTTTAATGGTTGTCATAACACTGATCTTGTCAGCAAAATATGCTCAAAGAAACCAGAGGATCCTATTGGGAATATTTACACAGATTTGCTTACTTACCACAGAGTAGAGCATCAGTATTTTGCAATGTCCCAAGGATAAAACAGCCTTCAGTGTTGTGCAGGAGGACATCTAAATGGAGACTCCCACAGTGTCTGGGGGAATCTGAAAACCTCTTCCATATAACTATTCAGGAAAAATACTAGGTTTTGCTCCTGGCTGGATAGGATCTCAGTCAATCTCCAGTAGATCTGAGTCTTAAGAATGCAAATGGCAATATTTAATTATATCTTTTTTTTCCTTCAGCTGCTTACTTGACCTGAATTATGCTTTCCATCTGAAGTCTAATTTGTCTCTGCTGAATGGCATAATTTCCACTATCTGTATAATTAAAAATGAACAAATGCACACTATAGAGTTTCCACTGTGGCAAATGACATATTTGATTTGGTTTCTTTGCCTTCATTCTGTATGCTTAATCCAGCCCCAGTTTGCATGCAATCCATTTCTACAGCAAACCCTCTTCCTATACATTATGTATATAGTGGGGTTATACTTGTGACTTTTAGAATTCCATAAAGAGCCTAGAAGCAGAGGACTTGAAGAATCTGAAATATTCCCAAGAAATACAGGTCCAAGAAAATGCAGAAATTTTTTATGTGAGCATTTTCAAAACGAAGAGAAACTGTTCAATAAACTTCCACAAATATGGGGTCTCTTTTCTAAGAAGTGCTGTTACAGAACTATACTAGCTGCAATTTAGGATTGTATATACTATAAACGTGGTCATTTGGCTCTTTTTAGCAAGTGGTGACAGCTTAAAATTTTCCAAATTGACTGTATCACAGCATTTTTCAAGGTAATTGTTGCATTCATTTTTTATTTGCTCAATAGAAAGTAATAAATGTTCAATAAAACACAACTTAATGAATTGTTGGATACTTTAAGTACATAAAAACTTGCCTTTAAATTGATTAGATCGTATGTTCTTAATGACATGGAAGGTGAAGAGGGAGGCAGATACATTTTACTGTATGCTGCTGATACCTATTGTGTCATGAAGGATTTTTCAGTGCACAGCCTGGAGTTTAGTAGTTGGCAGTGAAACTGCTTCAAATTCCAGGAAAATGTGTTTAACTCATGTATCCATGATACTGTCTGGGTTAAACTGCCGACAATAATTTAACCTGAAAATTGGTACAAGATTTTAAGGGACATTTGAGATGTTAATGATTTATATAAAGGGAAACCAATTGCCATTTACATTCTGAAGTCCTCCTCCCCCCGCAGAAACTTTCTGGAGCTTTTAAAGCTAAATATGCAACACCTGCCTAGGACATTGCCCTGGGGCACCGCAGGGATGATCCCTGAGCTGCTCTGCAGTAATGGGCTGCTCCCTCCTCTTTGCAAGGAGAAAACCACCTGAGGTGAATCCTTCCTGGAAGCAGAAGGAGGATTAGTTAATTAAGAATTAGGAAGTGTCCCGAAAGGGTAAGGACCCTGGTTTTGCCTTCTCATGGTCATATGAGAATGGAGGAGACTGAAACGCAGCTCAGGGAGCCCCGGGAAAGGGCAGGTCTGTGGATGCTCTTGGAGGCATGGCACAACCCATTGCTGCCCTCAAACCCAGTTTGTAAAATGTTGTGGATAAGGCTCATTTTATGTGTGAAATCTCATGGTGCTTCTCAGTGTTGAAAGAACAGGTTGGGCTTTAGGATGATAGAACAAAAGCCACCTGAGCCCATTGAGGCACAGGGCATCCCCCATTTTGCTAGGGAACGTGTCCTTGTTCCTTAAGCTTTCAAAATTGGTATTATTTCACTTGCTTTGGACCAAGAGTCAGGTTTTGCACTACGCCGAAAGCCCTTCAGAAAGCAGGTTGTCCTGTCAAAAAAGACAGCTACATCTTCCCAAGACTTCAGTAAGGTGAAGATTCAGTCTAAAGGTGTGATCTTGCATTGGATGGAGCCAGGGACAAAAATATCACTCACCTCAATAGGACTGGACTAAGCTCACCAAGTGAAGATTTGGAGGTTGGTCTCCCATGGACTAAGTCACCCCCATAAGCTGTGAGTGCCTTGGCAGTGGTGGGAACAATCACACTTCTGACACTGCAACATCAGGGAGAGTTTCTCCCAAAAACATGTATTTTGCTTTGAATGCCTTAACTTTAAAAAATGTTTCCTTGTAGACTGGGGTCCCTTGTGGGGAAAGAAAATGAGAAAAAATTTAAAATTTTAAATTACCTCTAACAAACAAATTGAAATTTTTAACTGGTAGGAAAGTATTTACAATTTCCAGATGAAAACTAACTTGTTGGATGTTGGAGTTTTTTAGTGTCTGCTTTATTTGCTTTTCAGGGGTTTTTTTAATTATAATAATAATAATCTTGGTGGTCTTATGTGAAAAGATGACTCCTGCAGAGATTTTCAGTTAAACAAAACCAGCAAAATTAATTTTCTACTCATCTATCTGAAGCAAGTGAAGCAACAATATAGATTGCTTATTTGTGGTAGCTCAAATTGTTTAAAGTGCTTAAAACCCTAGACTCATTATGTATACATAAAAATACTTAAGAGGACAAAAGTGTTATTTCTTTTGCCGCATGACAGAACCACAACTCATCAGACCAAGGCCCACTCATGCTATCTCTAGCATGAGAGTGTTGCTCCAACCTTAGACATGTGTGTATTGGCATGCAGTACAAATACTAGGCTTCATGTAGAGTCACAGGGTGACCATAAAGTCTGCGTCCCTCTTTGGTCTCCTGCAGCCTTTTCCCTTGGCCTTCCCCAGCCAGCTGCTGCTCCCTTGCCCTGCAGCCCTTCTTCCCAGTGCTGCCAGCTGCTGTGATGTTAATACCTCCCTTCCAATCCCTCACTCTGCCACCATGTGAGCACGGCAAAGCCTCAGCTTCAAAATGAGACAGGATTTTTGTCTTGGGGTGACTTTATGATGTGTATCCTGTATTGCTGCTCTATGCTCAAAAATCAATCTTCTGCCTTTCTGTGCCTTTAAACTGAGCCTGAGAGGGGGAAGAGAAAAAAAAACGAGGGAACTTTTCAAAACAGTTGTTCAAGGACACAGACAGCACTCCTCTGCCTTCTTCTGCTGTGGTAGCAGGAGCAGAGGAAGCACCCTTCTTGCTTTTCAGCCAGCTTTCGGCTCCTTTTCTCCGGAGGGAGACGGAGAGTTGAACTTTGTTTTCCTCGGACTTCAGTTTTTCCCTTCTTCTCTTCTGGACTGTTTCAACATCAGAACACACTGGGAGAATTTTCCACCGAGGCCCCGGAGGTGGGCTCACACTGACCCAGCTCCGAGGAGGAGGAGAGAGACCACACCTACAGAAGGGCTCTGAAATCTTCCCAGGTTTCTCTCCACAGTGAGAGGTTTTATTATTTAGCATTATTATCCTTTTCCTGTGTGTTTGTTAAATAAATAGGTTGTTTATCTCTTTCTTTTTTTTTTCCCCAAACCTACCGGTGCTGGGGTGGTTGTAACCTTCCTTCTATCAGAGGATATTTTCCTTCAGATTTGTCCAAACCAGCACAATTTTCTTGTCCACAAAGGTGGTGAAGAGAAGCTGGAAAAGTTGACTCTAAACTTCTGCCCACCAAAAAACTTTCCAGATCTTTTGTAGACATTAAATGAAGCTCAAAATCATGTTCATTTTTCAAGAATTTGGAAACACTCGTTATGGTTTGTTTTGGTTTATTTTGTGGCTTAGGGTCTTTTTTAAACAGTTAGTGGCCCAGGGTTTTTCATTATTTCTCTAAGACGCTGACAACAAATGTTTGCAAATCAGCTATTGCTGTTTTTACTTGACATCAGTCTGACAGTTTTGTTCACATCTGCCTGATTCCATAAGCTCTTTCGTTGCTTTCTGGTTTTCACCAGTTCGAGAGAGGAGGCAGATCTTTTCAGTTGTGTTTATTCATAAACATCTGACAGATTAGTTCTGCTTTTTCACCTGTAGGTCCCAAAAATGTTTTATGGAGTCTAAACTGTAACTTGTCATAGATAAAAATGCATAGAAATGTCTGTCATTGTGGGGGGAGAGAGGAGGAAAAAACCCCACCAGTGAAAACACCAGAGAATGGAGATTAGAAGCTCTGCAGACAACCTTTTTTGTGAGCACTGTGAGCATGACACTACAGTAACTTGCTGACCTCCTTATTTCGTATATCTTCCTGTGAGTCTTTGCAATCAAACCTGGCAGAGACCTACAGGCAAAGCAGTTGGTTTCAGTCTGGTCTTTTGGGCAGGCTGGGCAAAGGCATCTGCCTGGGAGAGCACCCTTGGGAAGTTTTTTTAATCAGTCTCTAACTGCATAAAGAGAAAGCACATTTCTGAGAGCGCTAAAAAATTGTAGTGCCACCACTAAACAGTAATAGAACTGATGTCAGCAGCTCTGATGTTGAATGGCACTGAAGGCATGGAAAGACAGTTTTCAATACCTCCTCCTTCCTAATGACCTGAAAGGGTAGAAGAAAGAGAAGAGGGGAGTATTAGGATGGCTGTTTATCTTGTAGGGAAAGGAAAAATCTTTACTTCCTATCAAAAGCTCCAGAAGCTTGGACTTTTTTTGTTTAATGCTATTGCAAATATTTTTGCTGCAGGGTAGGTTGAGCGCTATTCCCATTTCATTGCCTGGGATAGGAGTTTTTTAAGTATCATGTCCCACCCAGCTGTGCACTGAGTAAGTCCTCACACTGAGCTGGGAGCAGATCCCGTGATGGGGGGATGACATCCCCAGAGGCTGGGAGAAAGTGTGGGCAGGCTGAGTCATTCCCTGTTTCCTTATCCTCCCTGGTAGTGTCTCTGATTTGGGTTCCTTTCAGCCCTATTCATGAGCAGGTAACTGAGGGAAGGGCATGGGGAAAGTTATTTGCATTCCAGCATTACATTTAAAAGTCATAAATTACTGGCAACTATAAACAATCTCTCTGCTGACAGTACAGCTCATAAAAATCTGGGTTTGCGTATGTGTTGCATTCACATGTGTGTCCACATATTCAGCCTTGTGGGATTTCTCTCCTAGTTGTGACAACAGTGTTTATTTTTCTGGACTCTGAATGCAGTGCCCAATGGAATGAAGATTTTTGCTTCTTTCTCTCATTTGACATGGATCTAGCTGAAAAGTACGTTTGTTACCACTGCCTTAAGTTTCGGCTTTAAACAGGGAGAAAAGGTTGTGAAGACCTGGGCTAAAACCTAGACAAACGTCAAGAGTATTTTAGATCCTGTGATATTTGCTGTAGCCAGAAGGCTGCATGCTTCAAATCACTGCTGAAGAGGAAAGAGTCTTAGGGAGAAAAAGGAGGAGGAGGGCAGCCAGTGTTTGCTATGTGTCCACAATCCGACTACTGAGTGCTTGCGAATGGGGTTTGCAAATGGAGGGAAAGCTGCTCCATTTCTGCCACTGCCCTGCCCCAGCCTAAAGATGTGAATGTGAGAGTAAACTGAGAGTGGTGAGGATGTGAGGTCTGTATCTCTGCTCTGCAAAATCTGTCAGGTACGTATGATGGTGTGACATCAATGCAGGGTTCCTTCAGCCTGGTGGATTCCTGGTATCCATGTACACTTTTCGAAGCATTCTCAGGTCCCTAGTTTGATGCATAATGGAAATAATGAAATTCTCCTGGAAAAAATCAGTCTGTTTCATGTGTATTTTATATAACCATTCTCTTAGGTAAACATACAATAGTAAACTGCCAGATTTTTCCCTCTGGGATATAATTCCTAGCATTGCTTCGTCTTGTACTTGTAATGTCTTGAAGCCAACACAGTCCTCAGTCTTTGTGCTTCGGAGGTTTGAAGGTTTTGATTGTCACAATCCATTTCTGCACTAAGGAACAAAAAAAACAAAAAAAGAAGAGAGAAATCCATTGCTGCTGCAATAGACTGAACGTCATCTGTGTACACCAAGATGGGGCTGCTTTGACTGAAGTGGCCTGACTGATGATTTGGGAAGAAAGAATGTTGCAGCCCACCATTTCATAACCAGATGGGGAAAGGCAAGAGTGCTGTAGTGCAGTGGAGGCATTCATAGCGAGAACCACAGTCCAGAGTTCTTGGCTCAGGAACAGCTGTGGTCTGGGAAAGTTTTCATGTGGTTTCAGCTAAAACTACCCGTAGAAGAACCATGCATAAAACCCTGTCAGGACAAGGTCACAGGGCAAGGATGAAATTCTGCTATGAACAGCATGACTTCCAAGCAGGGCTAGTATTTTCAGTCTTAAATAAGAAGATGCTTTCTGGATCCAGCCAGTGCTAAGCCCAGTGTCACAACTCCTGTGTTTCAGTAGCATGTCTTGCGTGAGAAGACCAAGCATGTGTGAGCCAGCTAACAGGCAAGTTGCTATTGAAAAGCCACTCAGGAGTTAGTGCTGATAGTAGACTGACTGAGAGTGAATGTCCACACCATGCCTTTGGAGCATTGCAGAGAGCAGTTGAGCCCAGACACAGAGATGGGAAAAATGAAGAGGTGGGGACAAAGGGTGAAAGAGACAGGGAGAGCATGTGCTGTCAGGAAAGTGCTAGAGAAAAGGGTTTTCTTTGCACTGGTCACTCTCTAAAGATGGGGCATCACCCTTCCCCTGTGCCCTGGTCCCCTCTAAGGATGAGCAGGAACTGCAAATGTCATCTCACAGGCTATTTGGAGATTAATTTTTTTCCTGTCTCTTGCTCTCATGTGTCGCAGTAGCAACATTTTTCAGGTCACTTTCCATACTTGTGTTGGGCAATTAACTTGGAGCAGGAGGCATGGCAGGATCATGGATGCCTCTCATAGGACTGCTGCCATGTGCTGGAGACCCACCAGTTCCTCTCCAGAGAAGGAGGTATTGGTTGGCTGGGCCACCACCCTGACAAAGGCAGGGCTATCCTTAATGCACAGGCTATGCTGTGGCCCAGGTGACTCATTGAGAGCTGAAATTCAGTCTGGATCACCTCAGGGCAGTTTCACATCTAATAACACTGGCAAAAAATTCCCTCCGTTTGGTTTTGTGATGGTTTGGGATAGCAGCATGGCAGGAGCATGAGCCTGGACACTGGGCATCTCCAGCTGGATGCTGCAGTTCATAGAGGATTTCCCCTTCATTTCCCTTCAACCCTATGGGCTGTTGCTGGAGGAAAGCAGCAAAATGAAAGTCAAGAAAAAGTAAGCCAGGCTTTTACTTGGCTGGCTGCGTTTTGCATGGCTGTGTGATTTGTCCTGAGCTCCTCCACTGCTGTGCTGCTGCTCTTCACAGCTACCCGCAAGATCAGACTGCGACTCTATTGGGGGTTATCAAGGTCTTATCTCCCACACTGTGGGTTAAAGAATGCAGTGTTGTGGGCACTGGCAGATAAATGTCCCTACACTGATCTGCGGCTGAAGCGAATCACAGCAAGGGGTGTATGATGCTCTGGTGGCTCCTAGGCTGGATGGAAGGGACAGGTTTAAAACCTGAAAAATCAGAAGCAGGTCCTGGCCAGCCCTTTGCGGGTGCTGAAGGGGAGAGAGCAGGCCCTATAGATCTCCATGAGAAGCGCCACTCGCTCGGCAGGGAGAGAGGAGCAGGCTATGCCTGCAGTTCACATCTCTTTGTCAATGGCATCCAGCCCCTGGCCTTGGGAACTGACTGGCGGCAGTTTGCAAATGTATGTGCTTGGCTGGGAGCCTGCAGTTCCCTTTGTCCCGGCGGCACAGGGGGGCTAATAGGGAAGCCGGAGCGTGTCATCCCTGACTGCCAGAGCTTCCAAGCAGTAACATGACGGGCAACTTTTCAGACAATATCCAACATGAACATTCAAGGCTGAGTCTATTCTTCTTCTAGACACTGGTACTGACTGATTCCACATGCTGTTTTCCAGACTCTGTTGCTGTAACAAGCTCCAGTCCTGAATATGGACCATCGTCCCAGTGAAAAGTCCCCTTAAATTTGAAAGAGTAGAAATTATTTGGGATCATTAGAAGTTGAATGTCTTTGAACATCATGCCTGATGCTATAGGTGCAAAAGAAGTGAAGTATTTGTACAGAGTTTCATATAACATACACACAATTATTTGTATTTGCTCCACTCTGCTTTGCACACTCTGCTCCTGGTTCTTACATGCCCTTTGCATGGATGTGTGTGCAATTAAGCGTGTGCTGGACCTTTCCTTAAGATGAAGTAATTGCAAGTTAGAGAATGTTTGAGATGGGAGTGACAATGGAGGAAACATGCTCCTTTTCATTCATGGGAAAATCTGAATCAGGTGGCTGTAGGGGAAAATCTTTTGGAGCTTCCATTGACCTTCCAGCTTAAGGTAAGAAATTTTGTTTTTCTGGAAGGCTAATTCTTTTGGAATTTGCTAATGGGCAAAGACAATTAGTAGAGAGATCGTGCTTCCCAGATTTGATTCTGGGTTCCACTGCTTTGGAGTAACTGAGCTTCATTGTCAGCCCTGCCTGCTACTGTCACCTCTCCACTTTCAAACCGTGTGCTGGTGGATCTCAAGTCATGAAAGCAAGGCAAATGGAAACATCCATAAAGACACGGGTGGGCTGGGGACCTAATGGATGAGCTGTACGTAGACTTGCATCCAATCTCCTGAAGACTGGCATGATGGCCACGGCTGACCTGATCCAGGGCTAGAGATGGTCCTGCTTTGAGCATGGGACTGGACAGCATTCCTCCAGTCCATGTGTGAGCTGCCTACATTTGCAATACGGTGCAATTCCCTTAAACCAGCTGCTACTTGTAAATAGCTTGGAAGTCCTGCTGAGTTTGATCCTTTCTTGCTTCTTCTTTCCTTATTGCCAAAAGCTAAACATAAAAGCATCCCAAACAATTTATAACTAAAAGACTCAGTCATTGGAGACACCAGCCTGAATTTCTTCATTGCTTCCCTGGAAGAAAAGCTGCAATCTCATACCCCTGTCTGCAAATGCTCTCATGTGCCTGTGAAAAACAGACATTTTTCAGTACTGCAGTTACAGCTCTGTTTTCTTCTGCCAGAAACAGAGTAGTGGTAACATGTGATTTGCAAATCTGGCATATAGGCATCAGCCTGGTTGAAAACAATCAACAGAAGCCATTTCCTCAGTGCAAGTAAATATATTGACATGTGTTGACAATAAACTGATTTTGTGCACTTTTGGAAGGGCAGACGGCAGCTCACATGTTTTAACTGCTTAGTTCCTCTAAAGCAGTATGCAGAAAAATGTCTTTCATAGGCTATATTAGGCAGTTCATCTTCCATATCTCTGGAGCAGTTGTGGTGTCCTCTAATTATAAAAATATGATTTTTACAGACTATTCATGCTGCACTGACCATGACGATAATATGTAAAAAAGTACATCCAAAACATATGTTTTAGGGTATGTGATGGAGTTAGGGTTGTTAAATAATAATTTTTATCCTGTTACTTCCACATAAAATGCATAAAGTATTAGCAAAGGCTTAGAAACCATTTGCTATCTTTGTTGTGTCTTTAATGTATTTGTTCCTTGCTGAATGACTACAACCATCCTTCCGCTACTGTCAATAATCAGGAAATATGGGACTTTGTAATAACTGAGGCCCCAGTCCAGCGAGGCCCTGAATCTCGTGTTTAATTATACTGCTCTTGCTTTGAGACAGGCTGGCTGGCAGGCAGGCAGGCACCACAGCATGGCATGGAATTCAGCTGGCAGCCCAGAATGGTGGGAAGTGCCCATTGCACCCGGCTCTGCCGGCAGCCGGCAAGCCCCAGCAGGGCAGCTGAGCTGAGCCGCTTGCCCTCGGGAGCCAGACACCCAAACCCTGGCTCTTGGGACAGCACCACAGCCTGAACTGCTGCGCAGTCACGCACCTCCAGAACAGGATAGCCCCCATGTGAGCGCACATGCAGCCCCGGGGGAGATGCCAACAATGCCCTGGGTGCGTATGATGCCAGTGGGGGATGAGCAAGGCTGAACATCAAAATATCCCCCCTTTCCACAGGGCTGTTTTCAGACTGCAACCTGGCATCAGCCTGCTGAAGGGGAAGCTGCCTTTGTTACAATCACTAGATGACCAGAAAAGAACCAAAAGAGAAAAAAGAAAAAAAAAAAAGAAAAGAAAAGAAAAAAGAAAAATAAAAAAAAAAGAAGAAGAAAAATATATCCAGCCTAGTAGTTCTCATCACTAGATCTCAAACTGAGTCTGTCCAATCAAATGGTCACCTCCATGAAGGTCTGGCTTCCTTGGGAATCAAAGGTTTAGTGACCTGAGGGCAGATTAAAGAAGAAAACACGGAGAGAGCAGCTTATGCTTGGATTTTGTGGTAGAGATCTGACCAAAAAAATGTCTGCTGAATCCTACCCAGGTAGGGAGTTGCAGGGGAGGCTGTGGCCCTCCCAGGGGAAGCACAGCTTTGCTGCTCTAATTGCAGGCTCTTCCACCAGCATTCACCTGTCAGCACAAGGTTGTGCCAGCACATCTATATTAAGTGGAAATTGGAACAAGTCCCTAAAATGGTACTTCTCTACTGTAGGCGTGCTGTGCCTGCATGCCTTTGGGTTCCCAGTGGCTAAGCTGGAGGGAGCATAACAGTGATTTTTTTGAGGTGAAATTTCTATTGTTTATGGACACAGAATTATTTCTAAAACCAGCTGAAGCCTGGAATAAAGTTGGCTAGAAGGAGCCTTAATGTGGGTAAAATGGCCTGGCACAACAATGGAGAGAAGTCCTGGATCTGAGACTCTGACTTCAAATGGCCCAGGATTTGGCTGCATCCCTCAGGCTCTGTGGATGTGAACATGTAGTAAACTGATGGGAAGAATTCAAGGCTGCAAGCGAAGTGCCCCAGCTCTGGTTTTGGGCAGTGCTTGAAGATAAAGGGAGCAGACTGGGCATGTAGTCATTCATTATCTGAGACCGGGAGTCCCTCTGCAAACAGGCTGTGATCCTGCCTCCATAATGATATAGCACTGTTTGCTTATAACCAGATTTTACAGTAAATCCCATTTGCTCCCTCCAGCTCTTACCAGGGTTCACAGCTTTGGATCTGCAAGAGACTTTTTTATGATGGCCTGGGAGTTTCTTCCCTCTTCTCTGCTCCAAAGAATGCCAAAATTTCTTCACCAGAGTAAAACAAATTTGTTAGATCCACTTTCACATCTCTGGTCTAAAACTTTCTTTTTAGCACGGACATAATAAATGTCTCAATGAAATTCTCACTTGCAAAAAGAAGCGATCCTATGGCAGTCCTGTGCTGCAGCTGTTCCTGTCCAGGCTCAGGGCTCCCCACGCAGTAGCTGCTGCACTTGAATGCACTTGCCGAGACAAAGACCTAACGCCAGCCTCCACTTTGGAAGCCAGGGATTTGGTGGCTGCTGTGTCAGAGAGACGTGTTTAAATAAAAAACAGTAACTTAAACACAAGCTTTTCACTCCTATAAGTCTGATGTAATGACAGCTTATAGCACTACCGCACGGAAGGGGAGCTTAATGCTACCCTCATCGACACCTTTAGAAGATTTTTACCTCATCACCTAAATCAATACTGCCGCGGGCAGTCAAATCTGCACCCATTGTAATTGTATTTACTCCTCTAGCAGTTAACACTGCCTGGAGAGATCTGTGAAGGAAACAGACACTGAGTGTGCAGACAGGCTATTTGCTGAAGGCATTAATTTAGTAATTAATGAAGTGTCAATGCAGCTATTTAGCATTACATTTAGGCTTTATTTAACTTTGTGCTTGTGCTTCAGCCATTTGATGTCAAGGATGCTGCTGCTAATACCGAGCTGCCACCTAAAACTGTAGCAAGCAGTTCTGCATTGGGTTCTCAGAGTACTGGCTTTGCACAGGCTACTGCCCTTTGAACACCAAGAAGCATTTTCAAAAAACTTGAGCAAATTTTGATCAATAATATCTTGGGCTGTATTTCACAAATGGGTTAAGATAGATATTTTTCAGCAGAGCTGAGTGGAATATGCCAGCTGATTTTCTTTGTGGGTTTTCCCCCCTTTTCTCATTTCTGTCAAAATTTGCAGTGCTTTAGGCTTTTGTTGTTATTGCAGAATGAAAACTAAAACAGTAAATGCCCCATTTTTCAAAAAAGTAATTTCAGCTGAACATTTTTACTATAGATGAAAAGTAATGACCAAAAAAAAAAAAAAAGGAAAATCCTACAGACATTATTTAACAGTTTGCATTTTCTTCCATTAAAAAAAAACCTGAAAAAAATTTTCTGCAGTAACTTTATGTCTAAGAATCAGTTCTCATTTGAATTACTCTTTGAAAAAGGAAAAATTCAGCCAGCTTTCATTTCAAGCTGCCTGAGAACAAGTTGCTCACAGAAGGGAAAAGAAGAAAAAAAAGTGCCTTTGAAGCACCAAGCTGAGGGGAATAATGGCACTTCCAGTCATCTCTAAAGGTCTTCCCCAGAGATTATGCTTTAATTTAGGAGAATTTCACAGGGTGTATTCAGTCTCATTTCTAGGGCCCCTCCTTAAAACTACCCAGTTTATCTCATCTAACTGCACTCTGAAAATCATAATGTACTCACTGACGGCATCTTTTCATTAGTACAGCCCTGACCTGCCCCAATGTACCAGAGAAGTGCATGGCAGCCTGTTTAAAGACAGGGCTGGGCTGTAGCAAACAGTTAAAAAATTGTGAACTGTACACTTTCTGCTCACATTTTAACGGAAAATAATTGTGGAAATACTTAATTTGCCTGGATATATCCAGAGCACTTGTGCATTATTTTAGCTTGTATCTGTCGTTAAAATAATCGGCTTAAATGTTGTAAAACTCATTAATTTTTCTTTTTTAAACCCACATAAAAAAACCCCCAGATAGAAACATTTACAATATTTCTCTGTGGCTCTGCTTTTCTGTGGAACTAAGGGACAAAATTCTATCCAAGGTGCATGAACTTGGGCTCAACAACCCAAGACCCCAACAGCCATTGCAGACAAGTGGAAATCCCAATATTTTTTCCTATGTATTCTTACAACCATACGTTTCAATATAAATTAATCTCTGTTATCATTTCCTCAGCGCTCACACTAAGCAAGGAAAAATGGCTATAGCATTAGGATGAGTCAGAGTTTAGCATGAACTTGTTTTTATAAACAAAAGGCAGGAAAAAAAATCCTGAATTTTTGTTTTTTGTAAGCACTTAACTTCCCCAAATTACAGCGGTGGCTGTTTTGTTTCAGTCCTGTTGGCAGACACATTTAGCATTACCCACACTCCATCTCAAACGATGCAAATGACTTTCCCGAGTTATTTGCAAAGTGCATGAAACACTGCGAGCGATGTGGTTTTACTATCAGCATGATTGAATTCTTTTGCAGCACAAGAAAGCAACTAGTTATTTTACTGTGCCAGAAGATTGGTAACTATTTATTTACACATTTATTATCTGCTCCACTCTGAGAATAAAGAATGAGCCTGAACTACAAAAGCTGAGCCTGCATGAAGGCCCATCAGTCTCTCCACACTTCTGCTGTCAACCCTATTATGGAGGAAACATTATTCAAACTGCAGGCTCCAAACTCCCAGGTAACTAGAGACAGCAGGAAGCTCTGTTTGATATCAAGTATATTCTTTATCAACCTTTTTGTTGTGATGGGAAGAAATGATCGAACTTTACTTTCATCTTGCTCTGTCCTCACATCACCCAGTAGGTGAATTGCTTTATTGGTGAGCCTTGGCCAAAAGCTCTTTGATATATGCTGCCCTTTGCAGCCATAAATTTTCCATCTTTCAGACAAGGTTTGAGACTTTCCCTGTCCTGCTATTCTGCCCCTAAGTCATTAGATGCTCTTTTCAAAATGAAAGATGAGCTTTCAGGGAAACTCTTGGCCCTCTCCTAGGTACCATAAAATAGCCATAATTTGATTTTCCTAGCACTGATGAAAGTTGTGGGTTTCAGACCAAGGCCCATCATGTGGATGCTGAGTGTCACACCAGCACAGCTGAAACATGGAGGGGCACTGAGCTCCTCCCCTGAGGCATGTCCAGACTGAGAACCTTGGGTGTGCTGAACATGATTTCCCAGTGGCCCTGTCCTGAGCACAGTGTCCTCTGGCCAAGCCCTGCCCACACTCCCAGCTCTTGCCGTGCCTCTGTTCCATGCCACCCTATTCTCCAGCTTGGCTCTCCAACCTACCCCCTCAGGCAGAACTGATCAGAAGCCTAGATAACAACTTGCTTTTGGAGTGACATGAGGCAGCAAACTGCACCCAGCCCACAGAAAGCAGATGGAGGGTCAGTGGTCCCTGCCATGGGGAACAGAAATCAGCCAAGACAAGGCTTCAAGGAGAAGGTCACCTGTCCTGGCAGAGAGGCTTGCCATGCCACCTTGAGCAAGTCTCTTATAAACCTTCATGATCCAGCAGCAACCTCCAGATCTCCAAAGGTGCAAGCAGGAGCTCGGTGCATCTGGACACTTCATCCTCTGTGCTAATATACCTCTGTGGCATGGGCAATATGGCAACTAACTGCTCCCTCTTCTGCTGTCTGAAGGGGTCAACTATGGGGGCAGTGTCAGTACAGGAGCAGCCCCTGCTTGTACCAGGTTCTGAGCACCAGAGAGGGTTATGATGCCCAGGGATATCAAGAGGAGAACCAGTGAAGAGCTGACAGCATCCTGCCTTCACAATTAGATGTCTGTGATTTAGTAAAGATGGCTGGGGAACCTTTATTTATTTTTCCCCTGGAAAAGACTAATGATAACAGTTTTTCTCTGTCTTGCCAAGATATTTCTTTGACAGCTTTTGAATTTTCATTGAAAATGAAAACATAAAATGTTTCATGAAAACTAAGCATAACAGCCTTTCAGGTGACAATAGTACAAATGTGTGAATATTTCTGCTTAGGCAGGAGGTTTTAAAGAAAGCAGAAGGCCAAGCACCAACTGCATTATGCTCTAGACTGTCTGAGAAGAGCTGGCACAGCCAAGCAGTAGCCTATCCCCTAGGCTGCCATGTTCTTTCTCTGTGGTTTCACCCTGGCTGTGACTCAGATGCTTGGTGGTGGCTGGGGCTATAGGCAAGTGAGGAGGTCCCACATTAGACTGTGTACCCCTCTGCTCCAGGGCTGGCTGTGCACCGTGTGGATCCCACCTAGAGCAGCCCAAAGTCTGTTCCCAGTTGTGGTACCTGCCAGTTCTCCTTGAGACTGTAAAGATGAGACAGAAATAAATGTGTTCACACATCTTTCAGCAAGGACACTAGAGAACTAGGTGATCCGGCTGTCTCTGTGGTGCTGAAAGATCCTCCTGGTATCAGGTATTGTGGGACTGATTAACCAGGTTTTACCTGGTGGTGGTGAGGATTCTAGGCCTTTACGGCTGAGTACATCCTTAAGCAGCAGAATTCAGTGGTCTAAAATTCTCTGAAACATAAACCCCACATGCTCAGGGAAGGTCAATTGTTTGACTGACTACACTTGAGATGAATACAGTTTTTATAAAGAGGGTCAGATTTATTTCCCTGCAGAGCCTCTGACAGCCAACAACTGAAATACCTGCACAACTTGCTCAGCTAACACCCAGTCTCTCACACTGTGCCACTTCAGCCCCTTCTTTCCCCAGTTTCTGGGCACTCTTTCAACTTCCATGAAAATGCGGACCCTGCCCTCTGTCCCCATGAGGTGCCAGTGTCCTGTCAAAATTAACCTATTCGTTGATTATTCGCTTTTGAATGGGAAACGAGTAGGAATGTCATTCAGTGTTTCCAAGCCAGAGTGGCAGAAAGGGCACTTTCCGGATGAATGGAGATCATTGTGCATGATCTCCAGCATGAGGCTGAGCATACACGTTGGGAACCTTAAACTAACATCCTTTGCTGTAAGCATAAGGGTGCTCAGGGGTGTTGATGGAGACTATCATACTTATAGCTTCTGCTTTTCCTAGAAGATGTGGTTTTGATCTTGGTTTTGGCAATTTGATGTTGAGATTAGTTCCAGTTGAGTCTGGTGGTGATGCTGGAGCAGAACAGGGATGGAGGGGACCAGAGCGAGCTCACCGACTGCCTGCTCAAAACCCTGTCTTTTTGGAAAATAAGCTGCTGCTCAGAGGACGCTGGCTGTCATCCGGCTGTGCTCAGCCAGGATGGCTGGGCTGACCCCGGGCATGCTGCGAGGACTGGGGACCAGAAGGCTGCCCAGTGCCAGTGGCAACCAGGCTAAGAGCTCTAGCCCGAGTCCTCAAGAATGGAGTGGGTCCTTCAAAAGGCGACCAACCTTCGACCTGCAGTCGTCATTTTGGCCATCAGGTCAACAGTTGTTCCACAGAACATCGGCAATTGTCTTTCTCCTAGTGTCAGGAGGCTCTTGAAACATTATACGAGGATAATTAAGTGGTGAATAAGGGTCAGCGTGGACAAATAAATCAAACTGATAGTTTGAACACAGACCGATTGAGCAAAAACAAGGAATTGTGCCATGCCTGTTAGCGCTGCTCTTGATGTTAACTGACTTTGTTAACATTACATCCAAAGGCAGCAAGTGGGAAAGCTTTGTGAGGAATCAAAAGCTGAGCAAAGAGACATGGGCTTTAATTGTTCAGCTTTATTTTTGAAATAAAGACATGCAGTGCATCAATTTAGCTGACTTTAATGGACCACAAAACTGAACCTATTCTTTAAAATGCTAATTGAGTTTGAAGATTCTCGCCTCTCGCAGAAGAGGGATGCAAGTAATGCCAGTGCCACATTCAGACGTGTCAGGAGCTGTTGTACAGTTTCATTCAAAGCAAGTGGGTGAAGCGCATACCATTGGGCAAGAAGAATGTGTGCACATAACAGGATAATCCATCCACAGAGAAGATAGCATCCAGGCAAATAACACGTCTGTATATACAGTTTCATAGACAGGAATATGTCTTTATATGTACTATAATACAAAATTTATTTGTGGGTTTTTAATTTGCTGTATGGCAAACCTCCAAGGTGCATGAAAGCTTTCACTCTCAAATTCAAAAAAGTAAAGGTCATTAACATATTTTAATAAGAAAAAAGAGGCAGTCAGTCCTTAAAACACTTTGTTATGGGAAATAATGTGTCCACAAGTTCATATGTTTCTAAGGAAAAAATGCAGTTGGACACAGGGATACAGAATTTGCATTTTACTCTGTCATCCCTAAAAAGAGTTCTGGGTACAAACCATACTAGTTTTGACTCCCAGGATCAAGGTGATGCATTTAAAGAAGGAAGCTCATGTTTTCATACATGCTAGTAATATTCTTTTAAAAACTAGTCAGTGTCTTTCCACACTGCTATATTTCCTTATCTGCACACCTAGCTATTATTTCAGTGAATTATTGATACTGATAAAAAAAAATTCTGAAATTAAAAATGAAGATTGAGAGAATATGCTTTTCTCTTTTGGGCAACCTTAATCCTCTCTAAAGCAGAGTTTGCAGCCAACATTAATAATGCCATTATTATGTTCTTTCTTACTCATAAGGTACTGTGCATGGCACATTGCAGATACATAAACTGTGTCTGCCCTAAATACTTCACAGTCTAGCTCAAACAAATTTAAGATATGGACCTAGTGTAATAAAGTTCACAGCTTTCCTGTGTTTGGGGTCTCTTATTTTTCCGCTGCAGGTCATTATATAGAATCTTTGCATGTATTTATTTCTGTGCTGCAGAAACTTTTCTTCTGACTGGGTTCCCACAAATTTATTATTGCTGGGTTTTCACGCTGCAAGATGCAGAATTACTTCTTAGACAGGACGCTATGAATGCTTCAGCATAGGAAACTGACACTTCACATCACAACTGGACTATACAAAGGCAAGTAAGTTATAAGAGATAAATTTAATGATAAGCATGTAAAAAAATTCTATGGGAAATGTATCTGCGTGGCTACATGAATTACGAGGGTTTGCCAAGAAAGGTGTAATGGATTATGGTGGAAGATGAAGGGGAGCTCCCACCATATCCAATCAGCCTTTTACTTAAAGGTCAGGACATTCTGTCTGGGTCCACTTGAGTTTTTGATTCTGCCGTTTCACTATTCAGTGGCACAATGTAACTGTCAGTCTCAACAACGGTTCCTCGAGCCACTGGCTCCACTGCTCACAGGGCAACACACAATATTTCACAGCCACAAAACAATTCACTGTCTGCATAGGCAAACCATATGATTTCCATGGGGAGCAATATTGACACACCCTACTGAGCGCTCTTAAGGGGACTCTTAAAAGAGTTACATCTTAAAAAAAAAAAAAAAAAAAAAAAGGCCTATGGCTCTGCTATTCTTCTCTATGACTAAGTTACCAAATAGCATTTTAATGTTCTGTCTCCATGAGATGAAATTAAATGCAAATATTCTCTATGCCTTCTACACCCTTTCTCATTTTACCAGAGGGAGACAGCTTTACTTCTCTGCAAAGTCTTTCTGGACAGTAAGTAGTATTATGATAGACACTAGGAGAAAATGTAGCACATGATGTTCTGTTTGGAGTTTCCCCAGTGAGTGTTTACTGTGTTATATTACTCATTTCCAGGTCTAAGATAAATCCAGAGACTGGTACAAATTTATAAAGACAGAGGACCCTGCTGGTGATGTGTGAATCACTGTAATGCTGGGGCTCTGCTCTGCTCTGCTCCTTGCCTTCTTTGGAGGAAGTTACCTGCAGGAAGATTTGTGAGCACTGGGGGGAATTTGCTGTGATACAGCAGAAGGATTGCCCTGAAAGCTGAGAGAGAGGAAAAAAACACGGAAGTAAAGAGTAGAGGCATCGAGAGATGAGAATCACTGCAGAAATCTATGGGCTCAGCTGCTCTTTGGCAGCTTTAAGCAGACTTTGTTTTAAACTCCTGTACCTTGCTTATTACAAGCATGATGTGCTAGGTAGGGTGTAGTGCCACCTGTCCCCACCCACCAGCAGGCCACTACCTGGGCTGGTTTTCTGCCTGACACTCCTGACGCTGCCATGTCTTTTTATAAATGAATTTTCACTCATTGTCCCTGCAGCACTGTCAGCCCTATTCAGATCATGCAGCCAACTGCAAAATGAAAACAGCATCAGACTATTGTCAATGTCTCACTCTGGCCCCTGATTTCAGGGAAAGCAACATCCTGATGGCGCAGAGAAAGGAGAGGGGTGAGAGCTGCCTCACCCAGACAGAGGAGCAGAGGGCTGTGTTGCCACAGGGTGAGATCCTGGGCACTGTGCAGGCTGCAGACACATGGCTGCCAAAGCTGTTCATGGAGGGCTGGCTCGCCTGACGCCGGGTCCGCTACCCTGGGTGGGCCGCCACTGCCGTGTCTGTGTGGGCTGCGGTGCTTGCGAGCACTACGGAGAAACATTGCTTGGAAGAATGGCACTCGGGTGGTAACCCTGACTTGGCAGGCACCTTTCCAAGCCTTGCACAAGGATCTCTGTGCCAGCATGAGGCACAGCTCAGCAGAGGCTGGCTGCCACAATGGGAAGTGAGGCTGGAGCTGAGTGATGGCCTGGGCTGCCAGGCCTGTGTTAGCTGAGCACATTCCTGGTGGCCCTGAGATGCCTCCACCAGGTCGCTTCACTCAGTGCTGGGAAGCCACCTTGCCAAAAGGGCAGGTAACCTAGACGACCTGGAGCTGCTTTGGCCCCCAGTCCTGGATGATTTCCCCCTGCCAGCTGCCTCCCTGCTAGCTTAAAGACCAGCTCTACCACCTGGAGAGGGCACAGCTCCACGAGTGGTGGCAATCCACAGCTCCTCTGAGGACATACGGCTTTGAAGCAGCATGGTCTGAGCCTTCAGCAAAGCCCCGACCCACTTGAGTACCCCCTGCTGACAGCATTACACTATCCTGTGGCTGAAAAGCTTCCTGCTGTTAAAAGGGGGGATGAAACAGTGTGGCAGATGCCAAGAGCCCAAGGGAACCTGATTTGTTTTAAAAACATCATGTTCTGATGCTTCTAAAGGAAAATACTGCAGGGTTGGGTTTTCATTTTCCCTTGCTGATAAAGCTCTATACGAAGTTTTAGGATTTCCTGCGTTTGGGTTGCTTTTCTTTTTTTTTTACCCTGGAAAATTATTATAAAGCAGAATTTTTTTTCTCCTGATGAGCTTCACTTGCATGTCAGCCATCTGTTGCCTGGGCAGTCCCAGCCAGGGCTGGTGATGGCGTCCCTTCTGGCCTTCAAAGCTCTGAAAACAGTGCAGCAGGGTTTTGCTCAGCAGCGAGAGCAGGACAAACATACGGACCAAGCTCCACTGCTGCTTCTTTGGTTGTGCTGGACTGCTGATGGCCAGCACACACTGACCTTCCTTGGCATCTCAGTTCAAGCTATATAATGTGATCATTTTGCTTTGTCAAGCAGCAACTTGATCCCTAATGATTGCACCAGAAATGGGACTGCACATACTACTGCAACAAATATGATTTAATCTTCTGCAGACATTTTTTTTTAATGTTCCTCCCACATGCAGGGGACACTAAAGTGCACCACCATACCTCCTTTCCTTCACATTGGAAAAGGCTGGGCATGAAGGAAGAGAGTTTTACACTTGTTTTGCATTGGTTTTCAGGTGAGATGTACTCAGTTTAAGAAAAAGAAAATGTTCGTTTTCCTTTGCAATCTATGAAGGAATGTGAAAGTCAGGCTGACTTCACAGTTGCCCACAGATTTCCACCAGTACCACAAAAAAAGTCCCTCCAAGCCTTCCTTGCTAAACAGCTCTCTTGGATGTACAGAAATCCACCTCTTCTCCCTGGGCTGTGCTGGTTCTGCACTGTGAATGGGAGTAAAGCAGAGATCTTTCTATTCAGTAAAATCAAGAGTGTTTGCTGTTTAAAAGTGGTACTTAGTACTCTTATGCTAGTTAGATAGGGAACATACAGTCTGTGGCTGGATATAGCCCGTGATTTCATCTCATCCAGCCCATCATCAGCTGGAAGAACCCCAATGCCAGAAGAGTGTAAATTAGATTAATCCACAGGCTGCTCTAAATTTAGCTAGGAGCCGAGACTCAGCAAGTCTTGGGAATGAGCAAGAGCATCTGAGATCTGGAAGTAACTCCCTAACATCTGCCTTTTTCCACTGTGTGTAATGCTACCAGAACAAAAAAAATCTCACTTTACGGTGCAGTCACCCAGGATTACAGTGTTTGCTATCAAGCATCAAATGCTGCTAATTGTCAGAGAAGAGATGAGATTCAATAGGCATTGAGGTCTGAGTCCTTATAAAACTCCTTACAGCAATTACAATTAGCTTTGAAGTGTCCTGTGCCACTTCTGCAGTGGTAGGGAAAAAAAAAGAATACTAAATAACTCTAGAAGCCAAATTCACGTGTGTGCACTGTAGCACGGGCTAGGTTATTTATGAAAAGAAGATAGCCGTAAATAGACTTGTTTCTTGTCAGGAAGGATATAGTCAAAGTATCTCCTACAAGATGGGAAAACTTGCACGTGCAGCAGTCCATGACAGGCACATGTTGTGCCAGACAGCTCCGTGCTGGAACAATGCTTGCCTGATGGACATCCAACGTTGGAGTGATTTGTGATGGTAACAGTTCTGTCTGCTGCCTTCAAGCCCAGGAAGCAAGAGACAGATAGTGGCTCTGAGTGCTGTAACTTATTTCTTGGCAGCTGGGAGCTGCTCAGCCATGCTTGCTTGGCCTTGGGGGCTCTCCTCCCACTCAGGTGGGTCCCACAGTTTTGCCTGGCAGAGGAGGAAGGTGATATCAGTGAATCTGGATTAAAATTGCCCTGATAAACCTGAGACACTACAGTAACACAGATTCTGTGAGCCTTGCTTCAAATAGCAACTACCTAAGCTTTCCTTGATTAGTAGGCAGCCCTCAGTCCAAAAAGGGCGTCAAGCCCTCCATGTATTTCCAGAGTGAATGTTGCCCTGTGGTCACAGTCCTGAGGCTCCTCACAACCTGATGTATATTTTCACTTGCAGCTATCCTGCAGTGTTGTAGGACTTTTCTTTCTGGTTCACAGGCAAAGAAACCAGGGCTATGCCTACACTACCAGCTAGACCCAGGGCTGACTTCAAGGTTGTTCCATTGCTGGGGTCTTTGGAAGAGAGGGTCAGGACTGTTTTTTTCCCTGAGAGCAGAACTGAGCCCAAAGAGCACGTATCTGTTTTCACGATAATTTTTAAATGCATGATGATCCTGTATGCTACAGACCCCTTTCTGTAGGTGTTGACTATAGATTTCCTCAGCACATTTGGCCTTCAGAGTGTCACAGATATGCAGGAATGGTGAAGAAGAGTAAGTTAGACACATGGCAATGCTCTTTTTAAAGCTGTATTCGTGTTAGTTCTTGTCATGCCTTCTTCCAGCAAAAAGACAGAAGCAAGCATGCACTGGGCAATTTATTTCCCCCTTCGTGTGCCTGTTCATTAAAACCAGCCAAGCCTTTAAAAATTCTCTAAAACTTATAAAAGGCAGAGGTAAGAGAAGGGGAAGAGGAAGGGTAGGAAACTCTCTGGGAGAAAAGTACCTGTTCTTCACAGCTTTACATCATCAGCCTCAGTGACACATTAAACTCCTTCATTTATACTTCCAAGCCAGGTAAGTGAGGAGCTGCCAAGCAGCAGGCCAGTCACTGAGCAGCACTGCACTTCAGCTGGTACTGTAACTCCAGTATTGGCTCTAGGAAGGTTGAAATGACACATAATATCCTATTTCAAGAAGTATTTTGTCTCTCACACCTGTATTCCCCTCCCCAGAAGACTCTTAACACCTCTATGAAAGTAGAATGTGGTGATGAAATATGTTGATCTGGAAAAATTGGAAGCTCTGATTTGCATTATCAGATGTATTAATTTGGTTTTTATTATTTCTATTCTGAATTAGATAGACGTTCTCTCTGTCCTTTTGATTTAAACATATGATTTTTATATACACTAAGGACACATTAGACCACTCTGAAAGCACAGAGGGGCCTTAATATGAGAGTAAATTATTTTTTATACCCACTTTAAGGTCTATTTATTCAAATTGAGCAAAATTCTAACTCTACTGTGAGTGAGTGGGAATTCTGCCATTGATTTCAGAGACTCCGGGATTTTGCCCAAGCGCAGTATAAAATTATTTATATAGAAGTGGCCAGCAGTCTTTTTTCTAGAAATTGTGATCTAAAGGTGCAAAAATCCCCCAAGATTTGTGCTTTATTCTTTTTATGTGGTACTGGAGCATGCATTGTTTCTTGCTTTAAAAAATCAATTACATTTCAGAGTATTAGCAGACTTTCCAGTTGCCCAGGGGGACGTGAGGAAGGAAGTGAGAGAATCTTGTTTGCTGCTTGCATCGGTAGGCATTCAGTGTACAACACTGTACAGGAGAGAATTTAAAGAAAGAGGAATCAAATCTGCCCCATAACATGGTAGAGAGAAGAGAATGTCTCCCCGGGGCGCCTCTATGCCAGGTTGCAGAGTACCATCCCTGGGCTCTAACAGATGCCCAGCAGAGAAGTTCCAGGCCCTAAACCTCACCATAGTCTCTTGTGTTAATGAGGACTCTTGATGCAGTTTAAGGTACACTGGTGAGCGGCCCTAAATCAGAGCTCACCCTGCTCAGGAAACATCCCAGCGGCTGCGGAGGCAGGTCTGTTTTCATTCCAGATGTGGTGCCTCCAGCCGGCCTCTGACCAGCATTCATTTCTGCACTCCACAGCTGGTCCATGTAAATGTGCCATATTGCAGCCCATCTGCTCAGAGAGTGCACAGTGGCACATCTCTCTCTGACAGTGGACCATTTTATTGAACGCTATAAATATTGAAATTCATAGGCATGAAGCAGCAGATTTTTAATGTTACTTAGAGAGACATTTGAGCCACAACCTTTGGCAGCAGCACACGCTGCTAGTATCTCAGTACACTGCACGCCATTTGGTTCAGACTCATGAACAACTTTTCCAGAGATTTCATGGCTCTCCAATCCCAGGTAAAATGGAGTACAGACCCTGTGGGATGGTATTTAGTGTGAATGTCACCCTGCATACAATGTGCATTTGGGATATGGACTTTCCAGCCCTGTGCTGTGTTAAACCATATGTTAATGTTTTCATACTCAGAAAAGATTACATCAGGGACCAATGAAGTTTCAAAACTACAAATAATAGGCTAACCAAAATGAAATGTGAGGTATTCCTAAGCCTGAGTGTTGTTTTTTTTTTTCTCCCAAAGTCTCTGCAGTTTTTGTTTTTTAAATGGAAATGCTGCATTTTGCAGCAAGGAACGGGCACATTCATATTTTATAAGCTAATACATGTAAATTTTGTATTAGAGAGTAAACATCTCTATTAATTTGAAATTCATGGCATCTGATCTAGAGCAGAAGCAAAACACCACTCTGCAGTTTTCTATTTGTCAAGTAGTCCCTAGTAAGTGTTCAGTGAGTTGTAAAGAGCTAAACCCCAAACTAAGATAAACATATATATTATTTTTGATGGATTTTTTTTCCTCTTGCCAAGCCATCAGTTTCTACACAGCATCAGGAACCAGCCTTTTCCCTTTTGGAACCAAAAGGAATTTTTTCATCTACGTTAATTAGAGAAGGATCAGGCCCTTAATGAAAGAAACTGCATTAAAAATGGAGAACATATTTGAAATTCTCCAAAATGCTTTAAAAAAAACCATGTTCATTTTTATGGGAGGTGTTGAGCCTGCCATGACATCCACAATATTTTCCTCTCCTGGAGCTGTTTGAGCAGTAAATAACATCGTGCTGCCCAGGCAGTGGCTCAGGGAGTGAAACAGGGCATTTACTTTATTTAGAGGTGTGGATCCCAGCTCCTGTGACAAGCAGGCTAAAAAGTTTTCTGAGCATATGGAGTAAAGTGGGGACTGGGGGGAAAAAGAACAGAGCAAAAAAGACCTGCTGAGGATATTACCTTGGCACATGCATTTCTCAGAACTGCACTGTTTTTTCAGTTTGCTTCAGTATCTCTTTTGCAGTTGCTCTATTGTCTTCATTATAATTTAAAAAGAGGCAGGGAAGGCAGCATCTTTAATAGCAAAGTCGTACTGTTTGGACAATGAGCTGTGTCACTGCTCAAGCCAGTCCCCCGGTTCCCAATCAGCAGTGTTATGTAAGGTGGCAGGTTAATAAATGCGACACACTGAAATCATTTGTACCAGATTATCTCTCCTTCCAAACTCTGACAGATGCTAAGTCCAGCTGGTAAAAAAAGTTTATAGGCGAGTTGGATCTGGGGCCTTCACACACTCCACAATGTTGGCTACCAATGCTTGTTTTAATGAGTCACGAATTGCCTGTTTATCTTCTGCTCCCTGCTGTTTCTGCATTTTCTCTTCCAGAACAATCCTAGAAACACATGCTGCTACAGACGCTGGAGCAATGTGTGTAGACATTTGAGCCAAATTATTATAAAGAACTCTTTCTTCTTGGATATTAAAAAAAAAAAAGGCGAGAATTGCACATTGCCTAGCAAATCGTTGTCTCAGATGTTCGCTGTGACATGCTCAATATGGCCTACCAGAGAAAGTTGGAGACATTTGAAACCTTAACAACTACACAAAATGACACTGTAATTGGCGGGTTTTGTTGTTCATGTTCTGGCTCTGTGAAAACTGCTCTAAACACTTTGTTTAATGATGTTACATTATGACAACACATGGCTTCTATAGAGCAAGTCATCACATTGAACATGCAACATCACAGGAAGGGGAGTGGGGTCCAGTGGGGCTCAGTGTCCCCTCGGAAGGGGAGGGTGCCCACACATGCCAGCACACACGTGTGTACACGTGGGGAAAGGGGGAGGCCCAGGGATGATGCACTCCCATAGACAGGCTCCTCTGCACATCCAGGAGAACAGCTGGCTCTGGAGTGCAAGGGGGCTCTAACCCCTTGCAATGCAGCAGCTTCCATCACCCTCTGACTCTTCTGCTGTTGCAGCTGTAGCCCTCTTATTTGGACAAGCCAGGCTGATTTGACAGAGCACTGCCCTGATATACAGCTGGGCTGGGAACAGCCATGGTCCAGAGATGACTGTCTCCCAGAGACAGCCAGGCTTCGGAGCAAGAGACTACATGGCATTTCTATGTGGGTCATGTTGCCCTGCAATATAATCTGCCATCAGATATTTAGTTGTCATGGTCCTTTTTTAAAAGAGATTCCTCTTGTACTCTGAAACACTTTGCATGCATGATGCAGGTGCAAGACAGCCCCACGTCCACGGAGATGCCCTGTGTAACTGTACGGAGAGACACAGGATAACCACAGCCTGAGCCCCTCAGCACAGGTGAGGGCACTGCTCCTCTCATGCAGTGTGGTGAGATGTTGTATCCCTCTGGTCCTGAAGGAGACCTCCTGTCCAGAGGGATGCAGTGGCAAGGGGTATATGCAGGAGGTCAGTGGCACGGAGTATGCCCAGCAGGGCTGGCTGGGCTTCGGGTAGATTCTTGTGGAGCAGAAATGGACAGCTAGGGATCATTCATTACACCTTACAACCTGGTTCTGTAGCACCCCCACTTTGTGTGTGCTGAGCACACAGGGCAAACCACCACATCTGATGTCTTTGTGGAAAGAGGGGCCAATGCTGTGAACCTTGACACAGACTCAGTTTCTTTGGGCGTGCTGGAAACAGCTGGTTGGAGCATCTCTCCAGTGGCACAGGAAACTGTCGCTAGCTGTGTCTGTTGCATTTAGCATTGCTTTGCAAGGGGCTAGAGCAGTGGCTCCTCCATTTGCAGGTTTTCCAAAGTTTCTTTGTGTGTCAGCTGCCTGACTGAATGGCCTCCCTGACATCCGCTGAAAGAAAACAGCGAGGAAGCCATTTTTGCTAGTGCTTCAGATTATTAATAGAATGTTTCAAATTTGTCGGTTCTTTGCACATGGGAAACTGTATGGTCATTTGACAGATGCTGAAACTCACTGATTTTATATCCAGCAGCTAGGAAAAACAATGGATGACATACTCTGTTTAACAAAATATATGCTAGGCAGAGTCCATCCTCTGTGCTAGCAAAGTGAATCTTACTCCTACCGATCGCTCACTGTCACGAAGCCGAAGGAACCACTGTAATGATTTGTTTGCAGCAGTAGCTTTCACCTAAAATGGTCCAGCTCTCCTATATAGCCAGGATGCAGTTATTGCCAATGCTGCCTCACATCTGCCTTCCCTTTCTATATAGCTGCTTTAGGAATATGCTAATGACAGGAAGAAAACATACATATAAAATATTGCAAGCATCAAGACATGGAAGGAGAAGGTAAATTTGGCTCCCAACCATGAAATCTTATTCTGCAGTTGCCTTCTTAATGGCATCTCTTGAGGTCAGTGGCTTTGAATTCTCCCAATTGTATAGGGTCACTCTGGCAGCATTGACCAAGTAGAAAAGATTCAGCCAGGGGAAACAATGGCAGAAGTCACCCTTTAAATGTCCTGCCTTCTATATCATGCAATTGGTTCCAAGGCTCCCCACCACGATGTCACTGTTTGACCAGTTTGCTTTAAAACAGCTTAATTAGCTGAAAGAAAAGCTATGTCTGAGCACGTTTGTGAGAAAAAAACAAAAAGCTCTCGCCTTTCAGAAAGCTCATGCTCTGTCTTGTCGGAAATCTCTGGTTCTGAAATGAAACAACATTCCTTTCATACAGAGTTAAGTCCCTGACAACAAATTTTCCCGGATCAGGGAAACAACCGATCATGCCACATGCTGATGTCGGTAGGTTTGGTTTGGTTTGGTTTGGTTTGGTTTGGTTTGGGGGGCTGAGAGCTCTGCACCTCTGCTAACTTCAGAGACACTGCGGGAGGAGATCGTGAGAGGCATACACAGATCAATGGCTCCTGGTCAGAGAGGCAGTCGAGGCTGACTGCTTCAGTATATTGGTGCCACTTGTGTGTTAGCATCCAGGCTGCCAGCTGGAGAGGGTTTGAGAACACTAGAAGGAGCAACAGAAGCCTTGCAGTGCTTGAAACCAATTTTTCTTATGGAGTTCTTTGTTTTCCCAAATCTCAGGTGTGAGCAAGTGGGTGGGAAGAGAACTGATAGGAGAGGGAAGCAAGGCTCCTGGTGTCTGCTGGGAAAAAAACGAAACCAGAGGTCCCAGTCCTGCCTCCCTTAGCACAACCCATAAAAAGTGATGCTGCCTTGGGATTTGGCAGCATTAAAATATTCAGCGCAACAAGTGATGCAGCTGCTGAAGTAAAACACGCAGAGAGATTGTGCTGCTCTGCCTTTGGTTTCCTCATCTGCTCTCTAAGGTGTAGCATTTGCAGTGAGAACATCAAAATACAGACTTTGTCCCACTACATGTTCTCTCCAGCAACCAAATCTCTCCTGAAGGAAAGAACATTAGCACTGAGGGTCTTTGTTTTGTGTTGGTCTTGGCAGCTTGTTGGCATTACCAGGCTGCTGAGCAGCTCTGTAGGAACTGCTGCCCCTCCTGAGGGGTAGAGAGAGGTTTGAGTAATTTGCACATGGCTTTAGGAAGAACCAGTTTCAGAGCTGGATCTACTGTGCAAAAAACAAAGGCACGTTCTTTCTGTTCAGTCTATTAATCCACAGTTCTTTCTCAGGCATTTTTGTGTGTGTATTTACATGGTATGCCTGGCACCAGAACTGGTGGAAAATATGGGAACCCAGCAGCAGGGATGCGGGGGGAAGTGAGGCATATAATGCCAGAGTGTTCAGTGAAATAATGTGCTTAAAGTATTTATGAATGGGAGTAAAACTTTGCAGAATCAACGTCTTAGTGTTATTTTGACATTAGTGTTATTATAACATTTTGATAGCCTCTCATCCCTGTCCTTTATTTTCCTGGACATTTATAAAAAAATTCAGTCTCTTGTGGCTCATTTGTTCATGTCCAGAAGAAAAAAAGTATTTTTAAATAATTTTGCTTTCATTTCATGAAGGATTTTGACTGGAAATGAAGTAAAGATATGCCTCATTGCTGAATCATAAGCTTTAGTTAAAATATTTTCTATGTAAATGTTTTTCCCAAAAAAACCCCGAACACCTTTTTATTCGTGTGCTTATATTTGAAACAATATCCTGCTGAAGATGCAATGTTTATCAGGGTTTTTTTTCCCTTCTCAGCTTTACAGAAAGGTGAACGAAAGGATGATTAAACCAGAAACAAAGTCAGTAATTAGCAGTATAAATCTCTCAGTGATTTCAGTAGGTCACAAAATTAACTGGTACAGGCTTCGGACACATCTGCTCTTTTGGCAAGTGGTGCCCTCCGTGAGGCTGCTCATTGGCTCACACTAACCACACGATGGGTCTCGGGGAACGTATTTGCACTCCCTAAGCCAAACACAGCGCAGCAATGAAACCCGGCCGTTTCTAAAATGCTGCAGCACGTCCCAGGGCTGAGCACCCCCGGTAACCGAGAGGCAGTCTCACAGCGTTTGGCAGTGCTGGGCCATCGTCCTGGGATCCCTGGAGAGAGGGAGGACATCAGAGCTTGTTACGTGCGGCCGAACGCTGCTTTGCAAGGCTCAGATCAAGGGAGTTTATGGAAGAGGGACCTGGTTGCCATGCCACAGACTATCAGGAGGGTGGCTATGCCCACAAGCCAGCAAGGAGAATCCCAGCACCAGAGTTACTGCTTGGTTTTCATCTTGGCCACAGCTTCACTCTCCTAATGGCAGAATAGCAGAGAAGTAGGAGCTAAGTGCCAGAAATAGGGAAATGGAGGGCAGGGAAAGGGAGGAAACAACAGTTCTGTGTCCTTTCAGCCCCAAAATGTAAAGGAGCAATGCAGTGTTGTATTGCATCAAGCCTTGTTGGCTGTAGAGTCAGGCCAGAGGTCAAGTGCCCACTGCAAGCACTTCTCTGGGCTGCTTGTCTCAAGAAAAGCCTTCACCTGTCTGCCTGTGGGCAGGCAGGTAAACACAGCAGCAAAAGCTCTCAGTCAGACATGTGCTTGCCTCTCTGTAGCTATCCTTGCTGAACTCTTCTGTTCTGAGTTGACGACTCAGCCCACTTTGGAGGGCAGACACTCTGACCTGCTTTTCCAAGGCACTGCAGGTGGAATCCTGGTTCCTTTTCTCAGTATTTCATTTCAACAGAGTTATGACTGAGCTGTGTTGCAGCACACAGGAGCAGCAGAACTGACTGCACCCATCAGAGCAGGAAGGGCTGATTCTGTCTGGGCTGCCTCCTAATTCATAAAGCAGATTCATCTGAAAGTTTGGACATTCTCACATTTGTGTAGAAAACCCAGAATTACATAAATTATGGAATTTGTAGCTGTATCTCCAAATACATGTGCTTTATTTGCAGTAGCCTTAGACCTAGGCTGGGTTCCTGTACCTTGGGCAATCTTCTAGGGAAGACATTGCAGCAGTAAAGGAGCACATGAGACGCCAGGAAAATCAGCAGTGCTTGCTGCCTTGCTAGTTTCCTTGCAAACCTCCAAGTGCTAAGGCTGTCAGTGTAAAGGCTGTCTGAAGGAAGCCTGCAGAGCCATTGTGGCACCAACTTTAACCTATTCCAGAAGGAAAAGAAAATGAGAATAAAATAAAAAAGTTCTTCTCTTTCTGAAAGCTCTCCTCATATTTTACCATTTTGTTTGAGCTCACTTTCTTTCTCTGTCTTTCTCTCTTTCTTTCTTTCTTAGCTGGAATGATGCTGTGTCCCACTACCATTTCTTCTGCTTTAGAGTTTAGGGTACAAAAGCTGTCAGTGTTACAGAACTTGATGCAAGCTTAGTGTATTTATGCCTCAGTATCTGTGTCACGAGATTTTTTTGCTGTATGTAACTAGTGTTTCATTTCATGTGTATTTAAAACATGTATTTTGACACTGCTCTTAAAAGCTTTTTACATTCAAAATGTGGTCTCCTGGTATGGGAACTCACCAACATATTATAGCCAAAGAAGGGGAAATTATTATCCTGAGCCAAATATACTCCTCTATAACAGACAAACTGGGCCTCCAGATCCGCTTTGTGTGTTTTTTACATGTAAATATCTCTTATTTTTCAGATCTCTCTTTGAGTTGTATCAATACAAAATGGTGGGTGATAGCCTTTAATTCCTGGCTAACATTTTATTCCACTGGATGAAGGCACTGCCTGCTGTACTATATGCATGAGAATAGTACAGTGTCCATGTGGTCACCAGACTCACCGTTTTCCTAACAGTTCTGGTTGTTACTGCACCAGTGAAAGGTAGTTGACTGATGTGGGTGAAGTTTATTGAATTTCAGCTTCCCAGAGCACAGGGAAGCCAAGCCACAGTGAGCTGGAAGAATAAGTCCCAGGAAATCCTGTTTTGTTGACAAGCTATACTTCTGTATTCTTTTGGCCATGCCAGCAAGTCTCAAAAATCACTTGATCACTAAAGAGACACCAGTAGATATACTGGAAGTGGGTTAGAGAGCTCTGTAATAACATGTATTTGGATTATTTTTCTGTCTTGGAGCTCTGGTAAATGAGATCTTAATGGAGCCATTATACCAAAGCACAGCATTTGTTTCCCAAGGCTATTAGGCACTTTACAGATTTCATCCCCTGGGGAGCAGAGCTGGCTACTTAACCATCTGCAGAGCTGCCGAGACACCCGCCCCTGCTTCTACTGGGCTTGAGGTCGGAGCCCAGAGGGCTGTGAGCTATCACTTATGTGCCCCCTCACCATTGCTACCAAGTTGCTCTTGACAGAGAGTCCCTAAATGGCCTCTGGAAACACAGGTTTAGAGACACAGACTGCAAACTCCATCTTGCTGCTGTGCCCCTGGGAAGTTTGCACCCTCAGCTCCAGCCAGCCCCCTGGCTCATGCTGGTGGAAAAGTAGGAGCCAGACTGTGTTTTACAGCACCTTGCAGTGCCCACAGCCCCCCTGGGCCCCCACAGAGGTGCAAGGTGCCCTCTCCCACTCTGCCTTTGGGTTCAGAAGACCTGGACACGAAGTTGGCGGCGGCCTGGGCAGGCCCTGCACGGTTCAAAGGGAGGCGGTTCACGGGGGAGACCCTTCGCTTTCTCTTGCACCGCAGCCATTGTGCGAGTGTCAAAGGAGCATCCCTCTCATCTCTCAGATTGATGGCATCGTCTAGGACTTCCAGCATAGACAAGATAAAACTAAAGGCTTCTGCAGACAGGTATGTAACTGTGGAGACAGCAGCACTGCAGAAGAGGCCTCTGATCAGGGGAGTGTTTGTCCCACAGTCGACTCTCTGGCATAGCGGTCACCTTTGACATGACTTGCTGAATAGGAGTTTGTTTTCTAATTTCCATGGTTCAGTCACAGGCCATGCAAAGTAAATACAAGTAAACGGGCATCAGTGGGTTCAAAGGAACATAAGACAAGTATTTGCCCCCTTGGAAGACAGTTTGGGTAGTGTTCACGTGTGAATCAATCTGGTTTGGGTCTTTGAAGTGATTTTGTTTAAGAAGAGTAGGCCAGAGTACTGAAAACTGATGGGGCCAACAAAAGATTGCCCATCTTTTGAGGCATACTCTGGAGGGGAACTGCTGGCATGCCAGTGCAGAGCTGCCAGTGCTGCTGCTGTGCAGATGCAAACTCCTGAATCATTTAATAAGAGGCAAGAGGCCTCCCCTGGCATCAGCACTGTGCCCAGACAGCCCAGGAAGGGGATGCTGTCAGGTCAGTGCTTGCTGTCATATTCTTGTCAGGCCTTTTCCCTTATGCTGGCATTGCAGACAGATCTCTGAATATGACAGTGCTGTGTCATCAGACATAGGTCAGATCAGTGGGTTTAAGTGACTTCAAGCTGTTCTTAATGCATAAAGAGCTTCACTCCCTGCTCGAATGCACTGCTACGAGTTGTCAATCTCTTCCACACAATTCAGGATCAAAATAAACTTACCAGGCAGAAACTGAGACTCATGTCTCAGGAAGTTGTCCTTTTGCAGGTTGCTTGAGTTACAAAGGGAAGTCTTCGCCAGGAGCTTTTGACAGTTCCACACAGCCCCCAGACTGGCTGTCCTGTGAAGGGCTGGTTTTCTTTATTTGCTTGCTCTTGTCCTGGTTTTAAGTAAGTGTCTTATTTTTCTTCTGTTGGCTTTGAAGGAGAGAAAGTATGTAGTATTATATCTAATATTTCTTAGAATGTTGCAGAAATACCACCATGTTCTTCCTATCAAATCCCAGTTGTCTGACTGGGAAGTTCCTCTTTTGGAGGCTCTGGCTTTCCCTGGCACCTTAATTCTTTTACCATTATATACAACTTTCTTCCTCCTAGTGCACAGCGTATCCCCTTCAGGGAGCTATCTGGTAAGCAACTTGTGTTGTGATTGATTTGGTCACTGAAATTAAGAGTGTGTTAATCCCATAGAAAAGTAAAGACTATTAGTCAAAAGGAGTGATGAGTTTGGGATGAGACAAGATGTGGGTCCCAAGAGTGACTGGTCAGTTGTCATTCCACAAAAGATTTCACAGTGCAACACGTAGAGTGACTTCAGCAAAGTGAACAAGTAAACTCATTTCTAATTTGTTTGTCTATAGTAGTTTTTTATTGCCTGTGTTCAGCAGCAATAGCTAAGTGGAGACTCTGCATGTCATTACAGACTTTTAAAGGGTTTTAATATATTTTAGAATAAAAGCAATTGCCTGAACATAATGAATCCTTGCTTTAAAATAGGCAAATTCTTCTGAAAAGCTGCAGATGAGAAAAGGTTCCATAGCTGTTCATCATTGTGCCTTGGAGGCTCATATGGAAGAGTAGAGGCTGGTCAAGGCGAGGATGTGCTGGTTTTGCAATGCGAGGAAACTCAGTGTGCAAATAAGCAGGCAAGTGCAGGCAATTTCATAGAGGAGCCCCTGAAATCTTGCTGAAGAAGCATGGATGTAGCCATTCACTTGTTCATAGTCAGCCTCACTACTGAAAAGGTGCTCCTGAGATGTGGAAAATGCACTTGGTTGATTTTGATTTTTTTTTTTAATTTGGGTATTTTAAAGATGAACGTAAAGCTAGTGATGCCAATTCCGAAATCCAGCTGCCATCTGAAATCCTGATAGTGCCTGATTGCGCCTGAAGAAATGGGGCAGGAGCTGGTGTAGGCACATCCCTGTGGCTGCTGACACCAGAGCCCTGATCTCCCCATATACGAGCCTGACCTTCACTGTATGAGCAGAAAACCAGGAAGGGATAAGCTAGGGGAAGAGGTGAGCATCCATGTGGCTTATCCCAGTGAAAATACAGAGCCTTGTCCAAGAGTCTGCACTCTGCAAAACTCCCAGGAAGGCTGATTCCTGAGTCTGAGCTTAGCAAACCTGGTCACATATGCACACACATGCTGACACACCTGTATAACACACACTCCTCCCCAAGGCTCCTCTCACTGCTCAGTAAGTGTGAGTGTGGGATAATGCATTGACAAAGGCAGCTGCAACCAGAGCAAAAAGACAAGCAGGAACAAACCAAGTCTCCTTGTACTGCCTTCTCAGTGTCCAGGGCACAGATGTGCTCTGTCTGCTCTCTCATCCTTTGTTAACTCCATCTCCTGCCCCTTTGAACCTCATTAATTGGTTACAGAAGAGAGGGCACCAATTATTGCCCCAAGTGATAATCCAATTTCTTGGGATAATAAAGTGCCTGTGTCTTTCTACAGCAGAGTTTGGAGCAACCACTGCTGGTTGGAAAAGTGAAAGAAGTGAAAAAAATTGCAAAAACACCCGCAAGAATTTTCCCCTTCCCTGACCCACAGGATTGGTTTCCAGCCAGTCCTAACCGCTGCTCATACTGCCCATCTTGGACAACCTCCTCTGCAGCCCATCCCCTCTCCCAGCACAGGCCTCTGACATTCCTGACTGACATCAGAAAGGGCCCAGGAAAAGAAAACAATAGTGTGAGAGAGATACAGCACACAGACTTGGGGGAGAGGACAGCAGAAGAGGCCCTGCAGTTACTGCTGAGGTGAGCCCCTTGCCATGTGCTCATTGCAGCAGTGTTTTGCCTCCAGCAACTGCAGACACCCTCAAGGTGCCCAAAGCTGAATTTACTGAGTGTAGACTAGAAATGCTATAAATGGAATTTATTCCCCAACGTGGGCAAGAATAATTTTAATTCAGAATGGTGAGGGAACTTATCCCATGGTTAATTGCACTGCCCATAGGCCCAGGCTTTGAAGGTGCCCCTGGAAGAACCCTTGCCTCTTCTCGTAAAAACAAGTGCTGATACGCTGTTAAATAAGATGCCATTTTAGATACTGATGTTCTGGCACCAAACCAGGACATCAGACTGGTTTGTCTTATAAAGCAACAATTTTTTCGCATGTCTTCAGAAAGGGAGTTATATGAGAATGAGGAAAAAAAGCAAAGCAAGATGATTTATCCATTCTGAAACAGCATTGCAGATACATTGCTGTGATGCTGCTGCACAAAAAAAGAGCCTGTATAAAGTCCCAGGCTTTCCCAGTTGAAGGAGTCCAGTTCCTAGGAAAGATGAGTGGTGCTTACTCATTTTGCTTTTTGCTTTCTCCAGAGGATGGAAAATTGTGAGGAGGGTGTAAGTCTGGTGGAAGCTGGGGTTGCAGGAGTAATGGGAGGGCACAAAGGGTTCATTGTTGAGCCAGCAATCTGTCATGGGAAGGACTGTCACAGGAGTCTCCAAGGGGCTGGCAATGAAACGCCACTGCTGAGCAGAGGGAGACTTTGCCTCACCTTGGGCTGCCCAGCTCCGCTCCCCAGGCCAGACCACCCGCCAGCAGTGCTGGGGCAGGTTGACCCAGAGCCCTAAATCACAGGCAGAGGCAGAGCAGCACGCAGGGAGAGAGATTAGATTTATAACTATACAGTGTTTCTCTCTTTTGAAAATTAACTGGCAGGTTTGAGAAAATAAAAGGGTGTTGATGGGAGGGGCTGAGCCCAAGCACGGCCAGTTCAGCCTTCAGGGCTGAGTGTACACTGGTTTAAGTACAGCAATTAAGTCACTGTAGTGGATGGGAAGAGCCACACCATGAAGGGCACTCTTGATTTCTGCAGGTCTCTGGTGAACTTTCTGTCCTGAAGCCATGGTCACCTATGGAGAGTGTGCCAGTACTATCAGTGACCCTCCTGTCCCCTGCTACCCACAGCACAACATGGGCAGGGATAACAGCCTGCATCCACCTGCTCTGGCCCTTGGAGCGGCTTTGCTGGCTGCCTGTGGGGACACCAGCCCTTGGGCTTCACCCAAGAGAAAGAGGCTGAATCAGGTTTTGTGTCTGCAAAAACAATGAAAGCTTTGAGTTTTTCATCAATACCGGTGCAATTGGCTTTTTGGTTGCTTGTAAGGAAGCGTTTAGTGGTGATTTACTTTGATAAAACACATTTGATTCCTGGGATGGAAAATGAAGTATCCATCCCAAAACGAAGGCAAGAAGGTCATGCTGAACCTTGGAGACCTGCCTGAAAGTCTGTGCCACTGTCAGCTGGTATAAAGCAGCTTGACTTTGTGGAAGGCAGTCCTGCAATGACCAATTTACATCAGCTGAGGATCCAGGCTTTTGTGTCATTAAAGACATAGTAGAAAAAAAATCTGTTGTAAACGAAGGAAGCTCTGGCTAAAAAGTGCCAACAAGTTCAGTCTTTATTCTTTATCAGTGAAGTCTGCACACAATGAAAACATGGACAAGGGAAATTTGCACAGCATTTAACTTAGGTCAAAAAAACAAGTAATTTGTTAAGTGGCAAGGGCACCAACGCGTGCCATGTCACGCTGGATTTTCTTTAAAAATAAAAAAAAATAACAAAGTTAAACTTTCAGTCAACCTGAAAATATCTGCTTTTTATGGGGGCAGTGCGGAACGAATGGGACAGCAAATCTTTCTTCGGTCACTCCTTTACAGAGACTGAAAAGCTCTATAGAGACAGTGGGAAAAGAAGGAAAAAGGAGGGGTTGTAGAGAGGGAGGGAAGGAAAAGAGAAAAAGAAAGAAAGAAAGAAAGAAAGAAAGAAAGAAAGAAAGAAAGAAAGAAAGAAAGAAAGAAAAGAAAAAAAGAAAGAAAGAAAGAAAGAAAGAAAGAAAGAAAGAAAGAAAGAAAGAAAGAAAGAAAGAAAGAAAGAAAGAAAGAGAGAAGGAAAAGAGAAGAGAAGAGAAGAGAAGAGAAGAGAAGAGAAGAGAAGAGAAGAGAAGAGAAGAGAAGAGAAGAGAAGAGAAGAGAAGAGAAGAGAAGAGAAGAGAAGAGAAGAGAAGAGAAGAGGAAGAGAAGGAGAGTGGAAGGATATGTGTATAAGCTCTGAAGTTGCTAATACAGCATTTTCAAAGGTAGTTAGAAATTATACCAGACTGAGGAAACAAAGCCCTTGGACTTCCTGATGCATTTCTTGATGACTAGAGAGGAATCTCTTACAAAAACAGAGACTACAGGAAAAGACTCTGACCAGGAGATCAGATAGAAGAGGTAATGTGAAAACTTCCCAGGTAGGAAAGCAGGAGCTGACCAGAGAGAGAAGAGGGACACGCTAATGCCCACAAAGCATAAAAACATACAGGTATAAATTCAATCTCTGAAGTGCCAGGCATTCATTCTCCCTAATTATTCCAGTTTAGCTGATTTGCTCCTGTTTGAAAAATATTACAAATGAGCAACTAGTGAACTCTCAGAAGGACTGATGACTGGTCATTGCAAATGTGTTGTTTTGCTGAACTCATCCGACCTCGTGTAAAAGGTGGAATCATCAAAACAGATTCCATCTTTTTTTGCTATTCTTCTTCCCCCTTCTGGTACTATCCCAGAGAAGTGAAAAATTTCTCTTCCCCTTTCAAATATGCATACCCTGATCCTTATAATTAAAAATCTTGTTTCTGAGCTTTGGATTTCTTCTCTAGTTTTTCAGAATTTTTTCATCTCATCTCACTCACTGGCAACAGATTCACCAAGCAGATATTTCTATTTATTAACATTTTTAAATTCATTTTTGCCCTTCACTTTCTGAATGCAAATTCAGAAAGCCAAACAGCTCTTATTACCTAACTATTGGAATGTTATATCCCATTTAATCTGCACTGCTGTACTTTCAGATAGCAAGGGCATATCTCTATTTCAATGTCTGTGTCCATTCTCATGATCTCTGTTTCCATGTATAATATACATATGCACTTTTCCAGCGCTTTTGAAATGCATTTCATATTATGAATTACTGTGCAAAACGAGAAAGTAAAACAACAGTGTGATGTAGTCTTGCACTGCCTTCTTGTTCACCCTCTGGCACACACAGGAACACACACACAGAGAACTGTGTAGGGAAAGCAGGAATGAAGGCAAGTTTTGACCTTCAGTGTCCACACAATGAGCCGCGGACGATGCAGAAGGTTGGCTGCTTCTATACAGACCTGCTTTTGTGCTCTTGTCCAGGGCTTGATCCTTGGAGCCCTGTGTGCTCAGTAGACGCCAGAGAGATAGATGTGATCTGTTAGCCTCATCCAGTGCCGGCAGCTGAGCCGTTTTCACACAGGCAGGCAGGTATGGCAAAGCCTGGGTAACAGATGAGAACCCATGGGGAGCTCTTGACTATGGAGAATGAAAAATCAAAAGAAACCATATTGGACACAGATACAAAAGGAGTCCCCTGTTCCTTTTCTATCCCTCCTTGTTTCTTTTCTCCTCTTCCTTACCAGGCTGTAATGAATGTGGAGAAACAGCTTCCCCCCCTCACAGTATTTGAGGACGTGTAGATTCCAGATGCTATTCTATGCTAATACTTCCACCCTTCCCTGCCCACAGCATCCTGAGTTAACCCTTCTGTCTAGCTCTTTGCCGCCTGTCCCTTTCCACACTGCAATAAGAAAGAAAAAATTACTTAAAAAAAACCCCTTAATCATTATTCTCAAAGGAGAGATTTACACCCTAAGTAGTGCATTTGGGCTCAGCACAGCTGGAGGCACAAAGCAGCAGTTAACACATTTCTGGCACTGAAGTTAGTTTGATGTTTCAATCATGTAACATCTTGAAAAAAAGAGGTTAATTCCTAATAGCATTAACACTGAGGTCTTTCTTGAAATCACTGTTTCTAGCATGCCCAGTGTCAGACATCGGTCTCAATGAAAACAGTCTGTAGAAGACTTTTAGCACAAATGCATGCAATTTAGAGGAAATTAAAAGAGCGTACTTAAAGCACAGGGACCCTAAGGACCTGTTCCTTGAATGTCTGTGAGACTTTTGTCTCCCACAGGCGGATTTGTGATCCTTGCTTCACACCAGCCATAATCAAAAATGTTAGGATATTAGGAATTAGTTCTGCTGCTTGTGTATGAGCCTTCCGAAAAACATTTCCGTACCCAAAAAGAAAATAAAGATGTGGAGAGAAACAGGAAAAGCTAATGTGACTGAAATTACTTTTCTTCCAAAGGAAAAGAAAAACCTCTCATGAGATTTTATCTCCTGAGACTCTTCTACCATCTAAAATTGTTTTCATGGGCCGCCTCTTTGTAGTCCCTGAACTCATGGGCAGGTCTATCTCGATGCACATATGCCAGGATCACCCTAACAGAAGCAGTGAAGCTTTAGGGTTTAGATCAGTATGAACTACAATTTGATTTAGTTCCTCCCTGAAGTTAAAAATTGATCACTTACTTTTGTTTTGACAGATTGATGGTGAGATTTGAGAGATTATGGTAAGAGACAGAGAGGTCTCAGGTGTGAGCACAGAAGGCTCAAGCATTCAGACATTTATTGATAGAGAGACAGATACATTCTCCTCCACCAAATAAATATGCTTTTTGTATGGCTCTCACACACTCTGATTCCCAGCAGCAGCCCACTGCATCTGGTTGTGTGGGAATGAGACACTTACGAGAATGTTTTGCTAGCATTTCATTAGGCTTTCCAGGGTTTCCTTAAATTGCAGGATGTATTCTGCTCCATGAAATATGTTTTATCTAATTTGCAGTTGAGATCCTACATAGAGATGATGTGGGCTATCTGCATTGGTTTGCACTAGATGTCAAGATCACATAATACTTCTTTATGAACTTTACTTTGATCATACAATTCAAAAGCATCTTAAGATCTGGGGGGGTAACCAGTTTGTAACTCTTGCCTTTCCCTTTCCTTTTCCCTTTCCCTTTCTTCTAAAACCCCATGCATTTGGGGATGGGGTGGGTGGTTGTGCATGTGGCTTTGCCTCTGTGGTAATATGTGACAGAGTTTGCTAGCATTTAAAAATACCCTACGAACTGTGTTTTAACAGAGAGCAGTTATTTCTCTGTTATTAGAGCAGCTATTCAGAGCTCAATATTTCTCTGTGTACCTTTTTCATCTCAACTTTGAATGCCGCAAAGAGAGCTTATTATGCTACCTTATTGTCTGTGACTGTCATGCTAAAGCTTCTGTATCTCAAAACAGCCTCCATTTGCTCTCCATACCTTCATTTGGTGTCCTGGCTCCCTGCCTTGGGATATGTGTCCTTCCAGGCTGCAGCTTCTTTCCCTTCAGAGACTCTCTGCTGTGTTCTTTCTGATACGGATTTGGGATTTAGCTTATGATGGTTCTTAAACTTCTGAAAAGCTCCTAAATGTAAAAGTTATTCAGCCCCTAATGACTTCCTTGATTACCCAGACTGGTAGGAAAGCTGTCTTTCCAATAGGCTTCACTACAGAGCTTACCACAGAAGATCTTTCATGGGTGTGCTACTTTCTAGAGACAAACATAAAAAATCTCAGACACTGACCTTGGAACTTGGCAGAATTAACCACTAAAAACTCATAATTAAAAGAGAAGGTCACTCACCATACTCAGGTGATAAACAGGAGGACCACCAAATCACACAGCATGTGGTCTCTGTGTTTCAGATGCTGCTGCAGCAAACATGGGTGGGTGGTAAGTGGAACTTAAGAAGGATGTATGAAAAACGCTGAAAAAAGTCACATGAGAAAATTTCTATTGTCTTTGGAAAGAGGAGCATTTTCATTAAGGAAAACAGAGCTTCACAGCTTTTCTAAAGTGCATGAACTAAAGGCTCCCCAGCCTGAGAGTGGGCCAGTGCACAAGTATTCAGTGTGCCTAAAAGGCAGTGTTGTTCCTCTGAAATGAAATCTGTTAGTCCTAAATACAAAGTAGTACATAAAAGAGGCTTTTCTGGAAGTCTGTTTAGGGAAGAAGGTTGTTGAAACCTTCTACTTTTCAGAGTGCTTCAGTTTTTAAGAGTTAGCAATTCAAAGATGCAAAAATGGTCCAGTATATACCATATTTGAGTGTGTCAACATCATAAAATATAATGGAGTGCTCCTTGATCTAATATAGTCGGATTTTCCATATGGCCTGGCATAAAATGCTGTGAAAGAATCTGAGAATTAGGAATGAAAAATATTGTGAGACAGAAAACAAAGAATAAATGTCATTTTGTCATTCCAACACAAGCTAATGATGTTGTCTCCCAAGGTTGCACACATTATGTTTCATGTTGCAAAGCCACTTGGACAAAAATTGGTGCTGGGGCTAAACAGCTCCCCGCAAACTAACACATCTCACAAGATCTGATCAATTCAATTTGGAAAAAATCTGAGAAAGATAAATTCTGTCAATATTCCATTTGAATGATTGGGAAATGAAATATGCGTCTTGCATTTGAAAATATTTTCTTTAAAAAAATAAAGATTTGTCTTCAAATGCTATATTGTTCTATCTTATGCCTTATCATTAGAAAAAAATAATCTGTAATGGAAACATAGTTTGTGTAGATAAAGTATTTTAGGTAAGCCAAATGATTCTTCTTCTGTAATTTTCCTTTGTAGACAATTTCAAAATAAAAGCCCATTCAAGACAACATATAGCATGTTGGCTAAAGAACTGGTGGCAAGAATTGAAAAGTTTATTAAAGGGAAAATATTAGACATATTAGAAGAAAAATAACAATGTGTTACTACAGTCAATTAAACAATATTAAGGTGCAATGAAAAGTTGACAGGAATAATATTGAGACCAGTGTTGGGTCCTGTTTTTATAACAAAACAGATAACAAGGAGCTAAAAATGTCTGGATTGCCTGACTTAGAAAGGTAATTGAACCCAATCACCCATAATAGACTAGACAGAGCTAGTGTGTATTTCTAGACTGGCAGAGCCAAAGCAAGTAGCTCTAGTGAAACCTGCCTTAGAGAGAACATGCCTTAGAGAGACAGCATGACATGACTGAACAATGGCTGTGATTTGAGGATTTGTGTATTAGGAACCCCTGGTGCTACTTTGTAGTCTGCTGGGAGGGGCAGGTCTGACGGAGGGAGAAACTGGTTTATGAAGAAGTGAGATTGGTTCACTAATGAAAAGCAAATCAGGCGATGGAGGAGGACACTATCGACTTGTTCAGACACTAAGATGTTTGCCTATGTGTCCCATCATTTTGGTCCTCCCTTAGTCCCTGGCACCATCTCAGACCAGCTGTGCCTGCCAGTGCTGCCATCCTGATGGCTTTGATAAGTGTTACGTGCACTCCAAAACAAAATGCAGCACTGGGAGATTTAAAACAAAAGATTGGTTTACTTATATATTTTACTATTGACAGCTCACTTCTTTTTTTCCCTTTCCTGTCTATAATTTCTCTGCAGAATTATTTGGTTATACACTGTCATATCAGCCTCTGCATATAAAGTACAGGAAATGTCTCTCTCCATGATCTGGTGGTTGAAAAAACTGCAACTTCATGTTAGGTTCACCTGCTGAGCAAATTCCCTTTCTAAATCCGCGCAACAGCAACAACAAAAAGGTCTTGGAACTCCTCAGCTTAGGGGGCAGCTTAATTACAGGCTTGGGATTAATTATAAGTAAGAAAAAAATTAAAATGTTCCATGTAGGAACATGAGGCCTCCCTTTGTGCTTCATAGGCATGTTTAGGAAGTGCTCTGATTTAACACCCAAACAAGGAGGAGTCACGGTCAGTGTTGTGCTGTCACGTTAAGGGTCACTTCCTTCATTAGTCCAGCAATAGCCCAAACTGCTACACAACCAAAGCACATTCAGAGCTCCATATAAGCTTTGTGTAACTTTAGTAAGGTTTTCCTGGTTTTCCATATTTTATGTCTAGTTCAGAGCAAGCTGGGGTCCCATGCATGCAGGTTGACTTGTCCCACGAGTTAAAGAAGAAAAAAAGCAATTATGGGAGATTATTGTTCCCAGCTCTGCAAAGTACACATGGAAAATCATCTGAACAGTGCAACTCATGTCCTGCATGGTGTCATCTATGGGCTGGGCAAAGTAATTTAATTTCACTCAGACCCCATACATTGTAGTTATTATTTATGACACTTTGATCTGTACTTCCCCACCAGTCTATCAGCATTAAAGAAATGGTTTCTCATCATTATGGTGCCTTGTGACAAGAAGGATGGTGCTGAAGTGGCTGACATCACCTCTTCTTGCCCTGCAACATATGAGGTCATTTACCCATCATATTCATTCTCCTGGAAAAAATATAACCAGCAGCTCCCATTCCAGCCTGTTTTGGGAGTTCTTCCTTACCCAGGTTGTATTCTGAGCATGAACTGGATAAACTCAATCAATGCAAAAAAGGCTCATTGATGTCAAACTGGCGGTTCCTAGTCCCAGATGTGTCATGCTCAGTTAGTGAATAACAGAGTGTCAAATAAAGCAATAAATCTTCTTACTTGCTGATTGCTATGCAGGGCTGTCATGAGAACACACTCACATGCTCGCTAATTCTGTGTGATGAGTGAGCCTGGCTGCATCCCTATAATTTCCAGAGACCAGCAGAGGGGTGCAAACATACTGAGTTGGGATGAAAGCTGGATCAGTATCCCTTTCTCAGCACCTTGAGGCCACAGTTGGAAATTTGACAGCAATATGCCATGGAAACACTGTCAATTTTAAGCTGAAAATTTCAGCAAGGCTGTTCGTGGTGCAAGATAGTGCCTAGAGCAAGAAGAAATGGTACAGATGGGCTGTGTGTTTACTGAATAAGTGACATTGTTCTCACTTCTTAGCAAACATTTGTCCCGGGAAACACTCTGGAGTGCTCTGGGCAAAGGGTAGTGACAGACAGGGCTCAGAGAGGAACTCCAGGATGGACCACACTGAGTCTCTCAACCACGTCTGGATAAACCATACTGAAAGAAAAGTGAACTCAGTATTTGGGACCAACCACTCTTTGAAGACTCTGTTGAATCCCTGGATAAGAAAGCTGAGACTACAGGACTGTTGGGCAAAAGCCACTGACTGACAACAGACAAAAGGCTGCCAAAAAGGTCCCTGGCTAAAAACATGAGAGCGAGGAGTCTTAAATACCTTAGGGACATTTCAGTGGGAAGGCAAAACCCCAACAGGTTGTTGCACATTTGGTATCACTGCCACATGGCGATGACTCCCAGTTGATAGTGGACTGCCTGATTCTGGCTGATGTCAATTTCTGTTATTCAAACTCCAAAACTGGTTGTATTAGGACTGACAATTGAGAGACTTCAAAAAGCTCTTACATCACGCAAGGACACTGGGTATCAGAGCTGGAACCCATGAAAAAATTAGGCCATAATGTGTAGGCAGAGGTTCATGTAGATAAATCAATATGAACATCATCAAGAAGCTAAACTTGAGTTTTAGTAATTGCTGTTTGCTTAAGCCCCTTGTTGCAGTGGGTTTTGCCTGTGTCCATGCCTGTGTGTGGTAGCTGGGCTAAGCTCTATGTATTTCAGTGAAGAATGTCGGACTTGTCCCACATTATACCTTGCTCCTCTATTCAGTTTGGGTAAATTATGCTGCAGACTCACCATCTCCTTTTTTCTGTTGTCTAAGCTCTGAGTCAGTTTAACACTGGGGTATACCTGAGAAAAGAAGCAATGCTGGAGGCAGACAAGGAACATGGATTTTAAGTTACCTGGAGCTGGTCAACACTTAATGTCTCTGAGGACCCAGAACTACCACTAGCATGAAGTGTCACACCAGTGAAGTGCTTGAAAATAGATATTAACAATTAACCAGACAAAACCAGGCTGCACAATTATTTTGCTTTCAAATAGTTACTGTAGCTTCCAGTCACAAAAGCACTTGATTCTGTGTCTCATTTTAAAGCTTTGTTTTAAAAATTAATCTAACAGAACCTCGGTACATGCACTTAAGATGGAACAGAAGAGGGATCCCTGCTGGGCAGGGCTGGGCACAGCTGCACCCTTTGGCCAGCACCAGTGGTGTTGGAGAGCTTGGGCACCCTGATGCTCACTTGTGATGTGCCTGGTAGGTTGTGGGGGGTTCTGCTGTTAATGATAGCACAAGAAGATGAGAGGAAACAAGGCAACCCTGAAAGACTTTGGTTTGTCCCTGGAAGGATTTACAACTTGGCTATCTCTCTTAACTCAAATATTAAAGGAGGTAAAGGGGGAAAATAGAGAGAAAAAATGAGGAAATGCAGCAAAGGCTTTGATTTGTCTGTGGCATAAAACTGGATTATAATGTCATTTGCTAACTGACAGATCATTTAGTGTCCTGGAAGAGTCTGTTTTCACACCGTTGAAGCTCTCACAGGGGAATTCTGTGTGGGCTCCTTATTGTCAGAGCTATTTTTCACCCAATTTGTTTCCAAATGATGTCTAACCTGAGGTCTTCCCACTGAGAGGGCTTTAAGCAATGATTAATGAGAAGTGTTTTGCCAGACCCACCTGGGGAATGGCCCATCTGCGAACTCAGGTAAGATGGAGCTGCCTACAAGGCACTGGCTTGTGAATGGCAGGCAGCTTCCCATGGCTTGAGGCACAGCTCACAGCAAAGGCAAGGTGTACTCTGTTTGCGTCTCGGTGATTCATAAAAGGACTGGAGATAAATGTCACTCACTCTACCATTAACATCTAGTTTGAAGAAACAATCTCCCTCTCTGGGGACTGATCCCCTTTCTGTTCCATATTCAATTATATTGTGCATTCAGCATATGTACAGCACATACCTGGGATACATTTGAAGTGGCCTGAGACTGTCAGAGATGCTAAGTCTATTTAAAGATGGCAAGTTAAAGCAGGCACAGCTTTCAACTACTTTTCTTATTTGAGCTACAAGCTCGTGTCCCTTCCTTTCAGTGGTGGCTCTGCATGCAGCTACTCATTCACCCCTACCTACCCTAGGCAGCATGGTAAATCAAAGGGGAACACAGTGATTTTCAGTCTACATTCATTTTGTCAATTGAACAGTTTTGTTCTGCCAGGAAATCCAATTATCCCTGACCTCCAAAACAGAGATCTTTTCATATTTCAGCCTCTTAGTAACTTGTAGATGGGACAACCTTATCTTTTACTTTCCTGAGAGACTTCTCTTGTGCATAACATTGCTAATAGTGAACGTGAATTTCTTGGTAGCTGCCTAAAATGATCATTAAAATGCTCACATAAAAGTGAAGAAGCCCTGAAAATTTGGTTTCTCTCTGTATTTATGAGGCTGAAATCTGAACATATTTCTTACAGAATAATTTTCCTGCCCTGATTTATGCAGAAGCTCCAGGCTCAGTTATCATCTGGAAATACATTCCTATACAGTCTGTGTCATTTAAATGCAGCATCCTACTGTCCTGTCTGTCAAGACCAAAACATAATGGGTCCAACTGTCTATGAATAAAACAGATTGTTTGTGGGGAATATTTATAGCTGATAAAGAGCAAGAGTTTATATTGGCAAAAGCCGTCCTTCTTGTAAATAGCTAGAGGTTCCCGACATGCCCTGACTTTCAGCAGCATTTATTCTGTTGAATGTGGATCAAAAACATTCCTCACTCACAGCTTGGCAAGATGAGTTTGACAACGGGTTTCAAACCAACTGTTGTGACACCAGCAGTGCATTTTGCCTGAAATTTCACCTACAAAGCAATGTTCCACTTTCTTTAACTACTTCTCATGCCAACAACATGTTTACCATGATTTAGATGTCTATTATACGCATGAACGACTTGTCTACATAATTTCATCAAAAAAATGAACCCTCATAAGTGGCACAGATGCTGGTATGATGGTAATCAAATTAGGTTTTGGACAGGTTTATGGCCACTTGCTGTCAGTTAAGCTCTCTTTGGCTATCTTCACTCCTAATACAGTTTTGATGGTGATTAATGGCTCCATTAATACACTGTTTGTGCTGTGATAGACACCACATTATGGTCTTGTTTGCTGACCACAGCTGAGCATGTATTTTTGTAAACTCAGTTCTGAAGAAAATATTAATCATATTTAATATGTCACTGTTACGTATTGCCAGGCAGAGGTCACACAGGGAGACCTTGCCCTTCTAATTTCCTCACCACAGATGAGCTTCTGGGCTGCTAAGAGAGGCAGAAGACCCATGAAGAATGTGTTTGGATTAAATGTTCATCAAGTTTCCTCATGCTGGGAACATGCCAAGGGTCTCACTACAATTGTTTTTCTTGTCTGTGCTGCCATGCTGCTCATCCTCCTTTTCTCTCTTGCATCCCAACTTAATTTCTTTGTCTTGAGATCCATAAAGATGGCTTGGGTTTTTTCAGGGGGTTGGTTTGTTGGGGCTTTTTTCTTTTGGTGGTTTGGTTTTTTCCCCCTTTTCTAGATCTGATCTCTCGCTGCTCATTTTAACATTCTCTTCTCAATTCTTTCCCTTTCACAGGTTTTTCTGAGCCATTCACAATCAACAAGTGAGTCTGGTCAAACCACATTTTAGCTCATTTTTTCTATTTCCACTCTGCCCCTAACTCTGTGGAAATAGGGTAGAAACTGATATTTCATTTGGAGTATATAACCCAGCAAGTAGTGATGGACGAGTTACACCTGGAAGGCGACTGTGAAAGGTAGAAACTGCTACTGAATATCCCATCATACATGCTGGGACTCAGTGCAAGAGCAATGTTGGGGGAAGCTCTGATATTGAAAAAGCTGTAGCTATTTTTTAACCTGAGTGTCATTGTGGAACAGTCATTATGTGGAAACAGTACTGTAGACCCTGGCATTTTGCCATTCACCCTCAGATCCCTGCATACCCACAGAAGCACACATGTATACTCTCAAACTATTTGCTTGCAAATGAAATAGTGCATAGCTCTGGAACAAACCCACAAGCTTCTTTTATTCAGTCAGTGAGGAAGAGAAAGAAATCAATGTCCCTGGAAAGAGGCACGTGAACTAATTAGAGATATTTGCACTAATTCTTTTAAGCAGTTGAAGAAATATGTGTGCATGCGTGTGCGCATTTTGGTTGTTGGGGTTTTTTTTGTTTCCCTCCTGTAATTAAGCCTAGTTTCTTTCCAGCCATATTTGATTTTTATGTTCATCTGTGCACTCGCCTAAACCCCACCCACTTGCTCCTCTGCAAATATTTATTATGCAAATGGTTTGTTTTGAATTGAGTGATCTGAGCAGCTGCCCAATTCTGCATAACTGTTCTTTAGGAAAATTGCAGACTAGCTGGGTAACATATTATTGAACTAGTTAAATAGTTATGATTGGTGTTGAATTGCTATAAATGCTCCTTGTAGAGTTCTGTTTTCCAACAGTGATGCTTAGACTTTTTCTGCCTACAGTTACCTTGAAACATATCCCACTCTTGGGCCAGCACCTGCGATTCTCTAGCTCTTTTCCTGGAAATAATGGCTGACCCCACTTTCTTTAAATCAAATAAATTTTCTGGAGTACCCCTTTGCAGAGTAAACCAGGGTCCCATTGGCCACTAAAATAGTTTTGAACTTTTATTGACTTTATCTCTGATAATGTAAATCTTTATTAAAAGCTGTTACTAAATGTCCCTTCCCCTACAAATTCTGAATCCTGTCTGGCCCACATGCTTCATTTCCTGATGAGTCCAGGAGAAAAAACCGTGGAAAACATTGAGAACTTCTATGCTTGGAAGAGGCAGAACTGAGGGGTGTGATGGGACAGCTTTCACAGCACAGCCAGCTAGATGGAGAACCAGAAAGTCTCCAGATAAGGCAGTTGAGAAGGGAGAAATACTGAAGTCATGCAGAGATGACTCATTTCATTTGCTCATATTAAAGGTTACCTAAGAGATTGTTGAACCTCTTTTGCATACAAACAGATCAGCATATGCTCAAACACACATGCGCATGCACAGACACATAAATGCTTGTGCATGTGTGTACTTACATAAAAACATTTACAGTTTCTACTAGACAGCTACCTCATGGGCTTTCTTGGACCCCCCTGTCACCTGATTCCCCCTTCCTTTGTTCTTCCTCCGCTTTTGCTAAGGTAGTCACATACTGCCTCATTTGTTTCTAAGTACTACATAAAACCGTAACTCCAGAAAGTATCCTCCAGTTTGTCTGATAAAGCACTGTTATGAAATCAGGGGAAATAACCAGCAGCCAAAGTTTTGTCACAGGCCATTCTTCATTATCCTGCTACATTGGTGGTTCTCCTTGTTTACTACCTGCCATGCATAGACCTGTCATGAGACCTTGGCATTATTTCTTAAACTGTTAAAAAAGTGAGAGAGATCTTGTTCTTCCTTTCTGCCATGAGGTCCCCTTCCCACTTTTCATCCCTTGGCCCTAAAATAGATATTATTAGTGTGTTGTAAAATCACTTCTTTTGCATAAGAACAAACATTTTTCAGTCTCTTACAGTCTCAGCTATGAAAACCAGTGTTGTTTCAGTGAAATAATATGTATTGATATCTTGTTTGAGAGTTTAATCTAAACAAGCTGTATGTGTCTGAATATAACAGAAAAAAAGGCTTTTAATTTTAATTGAGTGATTGAATACAACCAACATTTAACTATTTCTGAATAATTCTCTTTGGGCCATATCCTGCTCATAACGAATAACAAAAACACCAAGAGTTCAGAAATTTCAGTTTCTGTATAAATATGTAAATTAGCTTACCTTACTTTATTTGTGTATTTCTTGGTCACTACATTTACTTCTTCTCTTACCTTTTAAGTGAAGAGATTATATGTGTTACATGTACACACATACAGTGCAGACATAGATGCACACAAATGGTCACACATATATTTACCTACTTCTACTCATAAACTCCAAAAATCATTAAACTCGTATTTGCTGATGACTTTTGTCACCCCCATGTAGAAAGACTGGCTAATGGATGGAATATTCCAATACAACCCAATATTTAAGAACTTTCTGATACTTAAAATTTAGCTAAAATTACACATAGATATATAACCATTTTTACAGGTAGGAATACACGTATCTAGAGAAAAAAGTCTGGTTGTTTCTTGCCACACATTCATATAATACGAGACAAGGAAGAATCTGCAGCCCCCATCTACCTTGGATGTCTGAGGTGACAGTACAGAGAATCCCTGGCACTGTTATCTTTGCCAGAAGCCAGTGAAATGCTTTCCATGAAACAGTCCAGAATCTGCCTGATGTCTCCACAGCTCTTTGTTTCACCCATGCACATACACACACAAGACAGCTTTGTGGAAAGGAGGTTTTCAGTGTTATTTTAGGAGGATGGGATGAGAAAAAAGAAAAACAGTCAACAATTCACACCAGATCAGAACTGTCTGTGGGTGTGTTGAGCCCTCAGAGAAAATTAGTTTCTCCCCAGTGACACCAAAATCCAGTGGTCTCACTGCATGTGGCTGTGCTGGAAACAGGCGTTGCTGGTGGTGCACACCAGCCATCCCCGTGCTGGCTTTATTGGTGAGCTCTGCAGTCCTGCATTCTGAACCCACATGGAGCACCTCTACCTGACTCACCACACACATCTGTTGTCTCACCATGGGAGGCTCCCAGGTTTGTGCAATGGAAGATGGAATAGAAGCATTTGATGGTTTGGTTTGACCCCTGCTCCCAGGCTCTCATATTTCACCCAGTTATTCTTCTACTCGACCGAATTACTGTGTCTGGGTTGGGCACAGCTCTTGTTTGGCTACAGCTTAGTCATTATCCAATGTCACAGAGGGCTACTTAAAATTTAAGAGACAAAAATTTTCTTGTCTAGGATACAGATGTAGCAATACATAGAGGAACAGGCATCCAAATTACCACTGGTATCTGTCACTTTAAAATCAGGCCTTCATGAGCATCCAAATAAAGGCCCAATAAAGACATACAGATAAAAACTCACAAGATCTTTGAAGGGTATATTTCAGTTCTGAAGGAAAGACCTACAGCAGGTGAGCATGCCATGAACTTTTCACCTAACTTCATTTAAAGACTGGTCAATTTTTTTCACTAAAACAGCTTTTGAATGGAAAACCACTGGTTTTGACTAACATTTGTGAAAAGTGTTTTATTTTCCTAGAATATGTCCAGGTCCTAATAAAACCTTTTACATGAACACAGGCTAATTTTTAGGCCTCAAAACTCAGTTTCCCAGAGAAAAAGAAATCAAAATTAATTCTATGAGATTCAATAAACAAATAATTTATACTAAGTTATTTTATTAAGACTGATCTATCCTCTAACTTGAACTATGTGAGCTGCATGGAGTCCATTTAAAAGCAAAATAATTCGGTAATCCTTTTAACATCCCAGTGCCTTTGCTGTTATTCTGACACATCCTTTGATCATCTTTTTGTAGAATGGAAGAGATAGAAAATACTGTGATATAACCCCCTTTTTCTCCCTCCTTGCATCCAAACTCCAGTGTTTGCCAGAGGCTGTTCCAGTACCTTGATACCATTTTAGCTCCTGAGATGCACTACTGTGCTGTGTTATTTTATCAGCTGTATTCGTGCTCATTGTGCAGGAAATCCTTCACCTGACTGAAGTTTCTAGCTCACCAGGTCAGTGTGAGATCAGTAGGCTTCATGGAATGGCACAACTCACCAGATTTCACAAGAGGCAGGGGGGACACATTTACTCTGTTTGCCATTCACTCTGCCATGACCTAACCCAGAGGAGGGGTGCAGCCTTACTATGGACTTCAGTGCAGGCTGGAAATAGCACACCTAGGACAGAACACCAACTTGGCTTCTGCTTGAGGACAAGACATGGCTAGTCTATGGCTATGAATATTATGGAAAAATTAGGTCTGCAGCTCTCTTTGCTTCAATTTTGCACATTCACAGGCTGTGGCAGGTTGTGTTTTTTCTCCACAGCACTAACCAGATTTTCTTTTTCTGGCAGGGGGAAAAATCACAATTACAAGTCCTCAGAAGACAAGAATAATCTTCAAAGAGTTAAAGCACCATCATACCTACTGCTAAGGGTGGTGATATTGTTTGTCTGGCCATTTCAAACCATTTTTTCAGATTGCATCAAAGTAAAATAGTTTTCTATGATGAAACACGTTGTAAATGGATGGTGGGGCTGGGGGGAGCTGGAAGAAAGAGGAATCAAATTACATTTGGAAACAAAAGCTTTAACTTCTGGCAACTAGACAATTAGTTTTTCTTTCTGTTGTTGGTCCTCGTGGTTTCATCTGTAATATGTATGGTGATTGTTTGCAGCCTGGCAACAGTGTGAAGTTGTGTGGGGGAGGGAAATCTCGAGCCCTTGTTAGCGGCGATCCAAAACTTCAAAGGCTTTGGGGACATTGAGCAGACAGGTTTCAGCCGACGTTAAGGCAGACATGCGAACAAAAGGGCTCCTTCCATTGCTGTGGAGCAGAGGTGACTTTTTGGCCCATTTTTGTTGTTGTTTTAATTTTGTCAGGAGCAGGGGGGAGAAAAGCTCCTGGCACTAGGGCCGATGCTTTCTGCCCATGACTGCGTGCCCTTCTCCCTTCTGCGTCAGAAGCAGATATGGGCATTTATGGCCCCATAAATCACGGGCTAAACCATACATGAGCAGCTGGTACATGTGCTAATAACTATAATTATTAATCATGTCGATTTCACACCCTTCAAATTTCCGCGCGGGGCTTTCTGCTGGAGAGGCAGCCCCGGCGCCTTGAGCTGCTTATGGTATGAAAATATGATGAGCTGATGGTCTTTGATGATTGTCCTATGACAGTATTGATCTCCCTACAATTGGGTTTGTGGGGTATCGCTACCCAACAAAAGTGGCTCTCCTCGCCTCCTGGTATATATCATTGTCACACATGCCCCATTGTTATCGAGGGGAGTGAATTACTTTCAGTATTCGTCCCAGTCTTTAGCTACTAGGTCACCATTATTCTAGCCTTATGTCAGTGTGGGGACATTTACTTTGATGTTTTCTTTTGTATCTTTCTTAGGGTGAAAGCATTTGGCTATATAGAGCTGCTCAAAAAAAAAAAAAAAAAAAAAAAGAAAGAAGAAAAAAGTCAGCAGTTCAGGTTGGGGTGCCTGGTGGGAGCCAAGGGAATATTCCTCACAAGCACAGGCGTCTGACCTCCCTGGTCCTTGGTGTTGGCTGCCTTTGCCACTGAGGACTTCATCCCAGTCGCAGCATAAGCACTGAATCCAGCCCCGGGTAGGGCCCTAGCTGGTGATTCTTCAGACACCAAGGAGGACAGAAAGTGAAGCAATCTCCTCCCAGCTTCACTGCAATGGCAAACTCTTTCCACTGCAGGGCTTTTCCCTCACTAGCTCTCAGCTCTTTAGCAGAAGCACAGACAGTGAGATGTGGCAGTGCACCAGAATCAGCTTTATGGGTGACATTGCTGGAGGGCTGAAAATAGTACAAACAACAATAACCTTCCTTTAAGCCAAATAACCCTTTCGAGGTGGTGGGAGCATACCTCGGGCTAATCTGCTTGATAACGTGACACTGTGGTGGCCAATCATCTCCCACTGGCCTGAACAAGGGCATGGGACTCTCCCCACTTGTTCCGAAATCTGCATGGCCCCCATCAGGCAGCTTCTAAATTGCTCCTGCTGTCTTTACAGCTGCTCTGTTCCACTGACCCCCAGAAGGGCCCAGGGATTGTCAGGCAAAAATTTCTATTAATCAGGCCCAAACAGACTGTTACAATTTCACACTTTTTCTCTTGTCATTTCACACATTTAATGAATTTCAGGGTCTGCTACTTTCAGAAGAGTTACTCTCAAGGCTACAACAAAACAATTAATTAAAGTTATTTACAAAAAAAAACAAACACACACACAGAAGACTGACAGCACCAGGACAGGGAGTACTGCTTCCAAAGAGTTGCTTAAACAGACCTGGAAAAGTGCTGAAGGAGAATATGGTGCAACCCAGGCAGCAGATTCCCGCCTCCTCTGGGCCTGATCTTGCCCTGTTTTTAACAAGAGGAATTTTGTGTTTCATGTCAGTGTGAGCTAAATAGGTCGAGAGTCAGTTAGGGACAAAACACACAAACATTGCTTGCTTCAGGGCTGACGCCCACTCGCAATTACCCAGGATTGAATGACAGCCCACTATGATCCCACAGCTGGTTCATGTGAGGTCTTCTGCTCTTTTTCCTGGGGGCATAAACAGCTCATTGCTGCTGGGGACCAGTAGTGCCCAGACTGGACTGCAAGTCTCACCTCCTAGACCATCACTTTCACTCTGTATGGTGGTGCTGGAGTCTGCTGGGAAGTGGTGTCTGGGGAAGAAGGAAAGCAGTGTGAGAGCATAGCCAGCTTCACAGGCATGAAGGCTGAATTTCACAGTCCTTATGTCCAGCCTTGGGTGTGCTACACAGGGCAGTGACTTCCATCTTCAGGTCTCTAAAGCTGCTCTAAGAGTTTACCTTTACAAAGGTCATCAGAGATGCCAAGAAAGTGTCTTGCATACTCATCCTTCTAGAGTGAAGACAAGAAAAGCATTTCCACAGACTTTGACATCTTCTCTAGCCATATGAGACATAATGCTCTTGAGCTCTGCCCATGACATCCTGTACATCTTCTCTTTCCATTTTCCCCGTGCAGGTCCAATGCAGTGCAGGCAAGAAGCAGCAAAAAGGAGTATAAGCATTTAACCACTAGAATAGTCATCTACGATAGAGAGCAGTATAAATCAGTCAAACCTCTAACAAGTAAGGTTATAATGCCTCTCATTGGACATCCATTAGCAGCTGCAGCCCTCCAACATCACTGTCTCTGTGCCCATGTGTTCCCTCCCCATGGTCTCTGCCTGCTGCTATCCCATTGTTACCAGGCACCACAAGACATACCCTACTCAGTGCACCCCAGACACGACAAGGGAAACAAGCATAGGGGTGGGTGCACTGAGTCTGGGACAAGCACTGAGTGTGGGACATGGTATCCCTAAGCCTTTAGTGAGTGCTGCAGACTGTTGAATTTACCATGATATTTAGCAGGCAAATGGACTTGACAGCTAACCAGTGCAGCTCACCTGTGCAACCTATGCAACGAAGTCTCAGCTTTAAGTACTTGGAAGGCATGAGCAGACAGAGGTGCTCTGAGCCCATCTGGAACCACTGGATCTATCTCATCAGTGAGACAGCTTGAGAGAGTACAGCTCAGGGCAAGGAATGCAGACCAGCAGCAAGAGGAGACTCTTTGCTTCCCAAGGGTTACCAGAGACTAGCAGGATTTTATTTTGTGTCATGTTGATCAGCGTTGGGTACCTCAGACTCAACCCAATACCTCTGGATTTCCTTTGTGGAAATACATGCTTTTTGAGATTTCTCATATATCTAGCAGGGCACCACTTCTGATTCTTCCTTGGAAAAGTGGGCAATCCCCTCAAACATCCAACCCATCACTAAGCAGTGTCCTATCAGGGGCTGGAGTCAACAGAGTCTTAAATCCCTGCTCTGAATCAGCCACACAATCTCACACCTATCCAGGTTTTAAATTGCCCAATTTATGTTCCAGCTCCTCTGTCCTTCTGGCAACCTGACCAAGTAACCTGTATGGCCAATCTAACCCTTTCATGACAAGTTTGTCATGTGCTAAATCTATGTTTTCCAATATTAATTCTCAGCTCACTTTTGGTTTTGCTTGACTGAATTATTTGCCGTCCCCTAACTCTTGGCATACAGGCCTGACAATCTCTGTAAGGAGTCTTTCAGATGCAGCAGATTCATCTATAGATCCAATACATTCCTTTACAAGGAGGAACTCTTGTCTTGGTCAGGCCTCTATCATTATCCTTTCATGCCTCTACACAGGTACTCTTTATTTTACTCCTCTGTGTGGTAGCTGTCTCCATCAGAGGCTAGGTGGCCGAACTGGTAACTATGATCCATGTGGCTCAGGCACCCCCCATGGTCACCCCCCAGCCCTGGACCATAGTTAGTACCTGCCTCAGCAAAGCTGTGTTCGAGTTAGGCAGCGCTTACCGAGGCAATGCCTCCCTTCAGAGCACAGTGTGAAGCACAGATTGTCCCTGGAGGTTGCTGTGGACTAGGTCATGGGGACAAGAGAGTTTAGTCATAAGGACATGAGCCTCGCGTGCCACTTAGTCTTGGAGCCAGAAAATGCAGTGATGGTGCATTTCATTTGGTATAGATGTCACATGCGGCCCTCATATGAGCATATCCTCCAATGCCTGCTGCATGTGAACAACCTAGAGCTCAGTTTCAACCTGGGGAATCATAGAAACTGACCAGATGTTCAATGTCTCAGATAAATTATTCTACCTTAACTTTACCAGATTAGCCTTGTTTCCTCTCATCTAGCCTATCTTCTTATTGCAAATGGATGGCAGTATAGATAGTCCCCCCAACAGCCATTCCAACGCACCCCCATCCCCTGACTCTCACCAACTGGACAGAACAAAGACCCCTCTGGAAATCCCCTGGCAGACAAAGAACAAAAGATGCCCTGGTGATGAGCTGAGAGCACAACCCAAATATCTGCACAGTTCAAGTTAGTGAAGATCAGCATCTCCCCTTAAGTGCACTTCCTGCTCAGCCTGATTGACATCCTTTCTAAAATTCCTGCTGCAGGCCAATGTGCTGGAGGTCTTTGCTTTGTGTTTCTTTCCAAGTTTCATCACCACATTCAGCCCAGTACCCCCATCCCTGCCTTCCCGAGGTGCTCATTGTAAGAACATCCCAAATACCCCTGTGCTTGCTGGTTACTAGTTGTGCTATTACAGACTCTTTTCAGAAGGATGCTCAGTACCCTTGACTAAACTACTTCTGAGATGTGATGTTGGGGAATGGAAAAGTTTAACTAAGTTTACAATAGTCTGAAGTTGATAGGCATCCTGGTCCCTATACATTTAGGCAGTACAGAAAGCCAGAGCTCTCTGGAGGGCTAAGTAATGATTCTCAGAGTGTCTAAAATTAGATGTAGTACATTTGGGCACTTTAGAACATTTATCCAGGCTACAGTGAATCCCCACTTCCTGGACATAACTTTATTGCCAGTGTCTATAGCAAAAATGTCCCACAGTTTGTTTCTTGAATAGAAAAGGCATCTATACATTATCCTTTCATGGATGACAGTACTCCTGGAATGTGTTAAAGATTTGCTTAGTGCTCTTTGTCTCACAGTCTGCAGTCTCCCTCACACTCCCACTACCCCAGATTTCTGATGCTGGTGTCTCTGGGCTACCACATACAGCAAAGTGGGGATTCAGATTTCTCTGGCAGAAAACTGCAAGTACTGCATTTGCACCAGTGGTCTGCCTGGTGCTCTTCCCTGGCAACTTCCCTTCCAGGCTGAGGGATCAAAGGGGGTTCATTTGCTGTACTTCTGCCAAAGCTTCTTGGTGCTGTGTTATGGAGGATTGGACTAACGGTGAGGTGCCGGTGTTTAGTGTGTTACACAGTTCAGACTAAATTTTTATATCAAGGATCTTTATTAATTGGGGTTTTGTTGTTGTTGTTGTTGTTAGGTTCTTTTGTTTTGTTTTGCTTAATTTTGTTTTTTAGTTGTGTATGTATATTAAGAAATGGAACAACCCATTGTCTGAAAAAGGAAATTTTTGCATGTGGTTTTGGTCTGTGTATAAGAGGGAAGTTTCTGAGTTGTAACTACATTGTTTCAGGACTTTCAGTTCTGGGCTATCAGTCCTTTCCTATTCCCACACTGCTTGTTTGCTTTCTGTCTCTCTCCTCCATCCTCCTGTTTTTTTCTAATACATGTGGTGTTGCAAGGAGAAAAAAAAAAAACGAAATGAAGGAAAGATGGAAAAGAAATAATTGGGAGAAAAATAAAGCCAAGATTTTAAATGCAATCTTTGTCAGGCTTTCACTCTACACTTTCAAGATGAAATCTCCTGACTTCAGAAACCCAGTCTCTTCTTTCATTAGCTTTGGGGAGGTGAAAGCTGCTTGTGCATGAGAAGGGTGCTTCATTGGCACTCTCCACCTCCACAGTGACTAACTGTTCTGATACAGGTTCCTCAATAGCCCTCATCTGTGCACTATCCCAGCAGTGACTGTCACAGCAGTGACGCTGCTCTCCTCTCACTTCTGCCCTCCTAAATCTACTTTTTCACTTTCACCACACAAAAACCAGAGAGGGCAATTAGACAGCAGTCATTCTCTACTTTTTGAGGTTTTCCACCCTCCCCCTTAAGAAATTAACTGGCTCCTTGCCTGGGAGCAAGGTTTCAGAAATGCTTGCAAGGGAGCTGAGGCTCAGAAACCGGGGCTGTGATTTTTATTTGCCCACCGCTTCCGTGGGGTAGGAAACAACAAAACGCCGGGAGAAGGAGCGGGGCCGGGTGAATGGGTTTCCTGGAGGCTGGCTGGCCCCAGGGTGCAGTAGGTGTATAAAATGCCATTCAAGCGATTCAGGCCAAGAGGGTGCGGCGGACGGGCAAGGCTGCTCCCTTTGAAGATGCTTCTGTCGGGCTGGAAATACAGGAGAAAAGCACAGCTTCTTTCAGCTGTCCCCTTTTGTGTGCTTTCCCATACGAAACTATGTTGCCACCGCTGCTCTGCACTTTGTTATTATGACAGGAAAAAATGAATTTCTAATGAGGTATCTGTGCCAGCTGCAAGCACCTTGTGGATCTCCGTGGCCCAGGAGCTTTGTCAGCCGCCCCTTGCTAAATGTGAACCAGCCTGGGGGAGGACGAGACTGTCAAAGCACAGCCCCAGTGAAAAACCCTTTTCTGTACAAATCCAAACAAACGGAAACACCCTGGTTTCCCTAATAAGCTATGCTGTGACATGTCCTCATTTCACAGTGATCGACTCCAGGGACAGAAAGGGCTCCGGGAGGCTTTAACAATGTGCAGGGAGCCCTGATTTTTAAAGGCAAGGAATGGTACATGTAAAATTGATTAATACCCTCTGATTCCCAGAAGGCTTTTCATATGCAATGCAGAAAATGTTTTGCTCAGCCCGTAAAATGCAGCTGCATCTCCCAAAGCCTGCATCAGCTCTCAGGAAAGCCACAGGAACACAACCACTTTGGAAAACTCTGGAGAGAGGGTACCACATCCACGATCTGCTTCAAGCTGCTGGGCAGGCTGAGGGAGCTCGTGTCTGTTCCCAAAGAGGATTTCAGCAGCCGGTTCAGAGACTGCTGTTTTAGAAGTTGTTCAGATGTTAGCACTGGTTTAGCCAAGCAGCACAGAAATGTATTTGCTCGCTTGTGGGCTGTCCCACACAAGTGGTTCCCCTGTCCCACACAGGTGGCTCTTCAGTGTGCCTTGGGCAGTGCAGGGCCACTGAGGCCAGCAGTGCTCTCTCCAGCAGTGGTGGGGCATGTGGGGTTTGCTGGGGTTCCCGCTTTTCCTGAACTTGTTGATCAGGCACTTTCAACCAGTGGTGTAGTGAGTGATTCACTGCAGGGAGGGGAAAACTGAGGAGTTTTCTAGGAGACCTAAGGGTGATTTTGATCCAGGTCTTCAAAAGAGACCACCGTGCTTCCCTTCGATGATAAGACTCTCCTGAAACACAGCTTTTCTGTCTTTCTCCAGCCAAAGGCACTGCTTTTTGCATTGATTTATCAACCTTGGGCATTTGCACGGGGAGTATCAACACTGTACCTGATCTCCTAAGGGCTTCTTTATGCTGAGAAACTAAGCTCCAAGTGCAACTTGCCTAAGTCATCAAATGGTCTTCTGTATCTCCACTGCCTTAAACAAACCTCAAGAATTTTACCAGTTCTGATACTGACTACTGATATCCTCTCCTTCTGTGCATGTTGATGGACAGAAATAAACAACCAAGTGAGTGAGTGACTGGGGGTAATGCCTCTGCAGGTGGTGGTGACATTGATGGAGTATGATGGATGAGGGTGACAGGGCCCCACCCCACCCACTTGCTCATGTGCATGACAGAAGGTCCTGCAAGCCAGCCCCTGATCTCTGAACAATGCCTCCGAGTAGGTATTTGGAAGTGTAAAAACAATGGGTTTGGCTCCAGCAGTGATTGTGCTACAAGTTTGGAACCATTTAATGAGTTGCTAATGTGAAAATAATTTTCTTTTCTGACTTCAGAATGGAAGGAGTAAAGACAGATGGCCCCAAATGCAGGGAAATGCAGGCATAGAATTGGTAATGGCTCTGCCAAGACTTGAAAGGCAGCTCATCAGGAAAAGAGGATGTTTCTGCCACTGTCAGAAGTTGACAGAAACCCTCTGATTTTTTCCCTTCTCACCTCTCTGGTTAGGGCATTCCTGCCATTCTTCACCAGACATCATCAGGCTGGTGATTGCAATTGCAAAGGCTAAGCTGCTGTTTCAAGTTGAAATGCATCCTGTAGAGGGAAGGGGAAGATGTTCCTGGCACATGCCAGAGAACACAACTGATTGCTAATCCAGATACAGGGGGAAGTATTCGGTGATTGATCATTGGATCTCAAGTGTCAAAAGAAAAAGACTACAACACTTGGGGGACCACAGGAATAGCAAAAATGTCTGCAAGGAATGTCTGTGTCTTGCATAGTTTTTTTGTTTTAGATGCAGATTGGAGTTAGGAAGAGACATTTGGCATTTAAATGGGAGCTGTCAGTTCTGTCATGTTTTCTAAGCTCTCTCACACAAACAAAAAGTGCCAAAAATGTTCCCAGAAAAAAAAAAATTCATATTTTTATAAATTAACACTAGTGAAATCTTTATTCGGGGAAACAAAGTCAACGTAGTTTAGTGTTAAAAGTGACAGTAAAAAGTAGACACATTCTTGGGGAGCAGTAATTTGTGTATCGAAATTCATCTGGTTCTAATGACTGCAATAACAAATCTGCTAACATCCGATTTCATGAGGTTCCAGGTCCTTGCCAGCTATGAATGAGCAGAGCCTGCCTGCACCTCTGCTTTTAGACACATTGGTCAGGATCTATAAGATGCTTTTGCTGAAAAGAAGATTGATATTTGCTCAGTATCTTCAGATGCCATTCATGTTATAGACCCTCTGCAGGGCCTTTGCCCATAAAAAAGCACAAGTTCTGTGCTGGGAGATGAACAGATCAGATAGGAGAGACAGGTCCCATCTGTCTGAAGCTGAAACCACATCAGTCAGCATCCAAAAAGAGAAAGAGCAGACCTGGTTTGGCAGTGCTGAAGACAGGGCAGGAGGAGCCCTGTGCTCTGTGGCCAGCACTGGCAGTGATGGGGCCCACTCTGCAGACGTGACTCCCTTAGAACAAACCACAGCAAGCATGGCTCACAGATATATTCATCTTAAGTAGCAGTTATATTTAATTCTGTGTCCATCTTCTACTCCACTTCTGACTTACTTTAGGCAAGGTCCCTGACCCTCTTTGCCCACCCACCAGACTGATCACCTGGCCAGGTTTGATTCCTGCACAAAACCTAATCCACAGCCACATTGTCCCTCCGAGCCATGGCACAGCACAGAGTGCTGCAGCTGGCAGCAGCGCTGGGGGCAGCGCTCTTAGCAGAGGCTTAGCTGCAAATCGCTGTCTTTTCAAATTAGAGAGGTGTAAGGTAATCCTATAAGGCTGGATCATGGCCAGACCTGGTCTGGGAGCATGACATGTAAGAGCAACAGAAGAGTCTGCTTTGCTCCTTCTCTGCAGCTCTTGGACTCTGGAGAGCAGTTTAAGAGTTTCTCTGCAAAGCTCCTGGGGGAAAACATTCCCACCCCATTCCCTCCTACCCACTGTGCCACTAAAACCTTTATAGCTGTAAAATTCTGCAGGGAAATAGTCAGTACTTCGCAGAGCAGCATCCCTGTTAAAGATCTCCGTGAAGACAACCACCAGTGATTTGATCCATTACATGACTAGTTTTCACTCACTCGTTCATGTCTGAACAAAATGAAGTGCCATGAATCTAAGGCATACAAGTCAGGGAAATACTCCTCATGAATGCAAATACTCCTTAAACTGAGGAAAGGGGCTGTAGCATCACCAGCTAGATATATGGAATAGGCACTGACCAGCAGCCCCCTGTCCTATTAATAGATGAGAGAGCCATGTTCCTGCTCCTGGGGAGCTCACTTGGCGGAGCTGGTCTCCGGAGAGCCAACGTCTACAAAGCGCTAACATCTGGTGCCCATTATTTCACCAGCTCTGTTGTGATTAGTCCATATGATAAGTCTGGCCAATTGCTACTGGTAAGGGATTGCTCCATTCCCTCCACCAGCTTCCTTGAGCTGTCACTTCTGGTTTGTGGCCCCTGCTAATTTGCCACTGCAATTTCCAATATTTGCTCAAATCCCATAAGGAAATCTCCCTGCCTTTCAGACAGAAGGGTAGCACTGATAATAAAAAGGGAAGGTTTATCAATTAACTCAAACTGCTCTATTGAATCAGGCTCAAATCCCCTCCTATTTCAATTATGTGAGACTCAAAAAATGTGCTGGAAAAACTTTTGCTCAGGCAAGCGTTTCATGAGGGGGCTGGTGGGATTTACACAGGCTTTAACAAGCTAGAGAAGAGGTTAAAAAAAGAACTCCTCCTGCTTCCCAAAGGCTTTTTCAGCCATTGTGATAGCTGGATTGCGCCCACCTGACAGAAAGTCTGCTTCTCAGAGGTATAGGAGTGGGAATTGGGGCCTTCAGACAGAAGCTTCCCCATAATTTTTCTATTCCTTTCTCTTTTGTTCCTTTGCTTGTTCATTCCCTCATTTATCCCTTCCTTCTTTCCTTCTTTCATTTTCCAAATGCTACCTGCCACACTAAAACACTTGTATTGTTCTGTAGGAAATTTCCATTACACACATTTCACATTAGTGGAGGTAGACTAAAACAAGTAAGTCACTAGGGACCAGAATGGGAATTGCTGGTTTACACAGATTCTGCCCAAATATGTGAAACTATTCAATAAGTGAATCAGATGGCTTTACATGTTATGAAGGTTCCTTGAGAAGATATGTAAGAAAAAGCCTAACACAAACAGGCCTAAATAACTCACAAACATACAAGGATCAAATTTTAGGTTTTTTTAACTGGCATGTAATATTTGTTTGATTAAATAATTCCTATTCTTTCCCACTTTCTATTTAGTTTTTCTATAATTTCTGTATTAAGGAATTTTCTTTCAGGGACAGAGCTCCACAAGGAGAGATCCAGAAGTGAATTCAGCAAAAGCATTAGCTCCAGGCAGTCCCTCATGTTTGCAGCTTTATTACACATATAATGCACTTCACTCCTGAAATGTTTAGTTCAGGGCATGCGTTTACCATCTTTATGTTCCATCAAAAACTTATGCCTTGCAACAGTGGGTGATGTTTAAGCATAAGTCAGATGTCAAACCAGACAACACTCCATGCTTTTGTGGAGATGGCAGCACTCCATTTTTCTTCTTCTGCTGAAGTCCTTACAGTGCTGAGGTGATAAGCACCACTCAACTGGAAGGGAAGGAAGCTAATGTGCTTCTGAAATGAGTCACAAAAGCAGAGGCCACGAATTCCGTAAGATTTGCACTATCTTCCTGGACACTTTCAGCACATGATTTGGGCTGTTCTCATTAACTAAGATTTGACCTATGCCAAATCCTACGCTCTACCATCAATGGTCATTGCAAACACAGCATTTTGTTCTAATAGTGCTCTGAGGAAGCAAGGATAGTCATGTTTTGTAGGTGTAGAAACGAGGTACAGAACAGTTAAGTGAAGTGGCCAGCACTGAGAGGAGAGTTACTGTTCATAGTACAGCCGCAGATTTCTCACTCTCTAAGTGTTACAGCATCTTGATCTTGTAGTCAAAATGTATAGCTTGTCTGATTACAGCATATATGTGCACACATATGTATATGGATGTACACAGCTCTGTGCATCATGCACGTACATCAAATTCCTCTTATGTTCAGAGATTGGTGAAACTAAAAGAGAGGCTTAACCACAGAGGGTGCCATGTTCCAGATAATGATTCCCAGCAAAACTTCTATGAGCTGGTCTTGCAAGGATAGCAGATCTCCTCCCCTTGCTCCTGATGACACTCAGTGTGAGACAGAGCAATCTTGAGCAGAACTGACACAAAACGATATGCTCAAAATCCCTTGTTAAACCTCTTGTGTCTCACATTTGTTATGCTAGAAATTCTGTGTAGGTTAGAATGCAGGTCTGCAGATGCAGATGCGAAACTACAGAAGGAGCCTGAATGTAGTTTCATAAATTTAATACATAGTTAGCTGTGCACCCTTTACAAGCAGGACACTTTGCTTTCTTATGTCAGTGCAACAACAGCTGCTCATGAAAGATATGGTGAAGGCCTTAGAGAACTAACAAGTGTTGGCCACTTTTCTCACTTTGCTGAAGGGTTTGGTCACTAATTCATGTTTATAAAGTCTCTCATCGGACTTTACAACATACCCAAACGTTTTCATCTTCCTTTGGAAGAGAGCTAAGTATGTGAACCTCGGGGACAGAGAGAGAGAGAGACAATGAAGAGATATGGTTCGTTTGGAGAAGGATAGAAGAAGAATGCAGTGGAAGGACTTACCAGAAAATGTATTTGCATTTGTGTTACTCAGGGCATAAGGAACTGGAGACCTGTACCTGTTATGAAAGTCACTCCAAAGTGTAGCAGAGACCTTCCTGTTTGTCTGTGTCCTCAGCCTGGCCTTGGAGTTGGCCCATATTGCAGGACTCGGTGGATCTCTTTGCACAGTCATTTTCATATGTAAAATATTAACAGTAATTCATATTTACATAACTCCTAAGAAGGTGGGAAAGTAACTTTGTTCTTACAAAGGACCAACCATAAAAGTGCAAAATGCTAAGGTGATGTAGTTTGAATTTTTTGTCTGCCTTCTTGGTTACAGAAGTGGTCCTTTCTGATATTGCTAATGATTCTTTTTGCTTTTTCAGAAATGTTCCTTGCCAGCTTGCAGAAAAGCATCCAGGTCCCTTTAAGAAGTCAGAAACAGAGGCCTACAAAAGGTCCATTTTACCATTTTACTAGAGTTTGGGCAGCTCTTACCTACTCTGAGCTCAGCTGCACCAGGCTAATTTCCATAAGCATCATGTGGTGTTACAGAAACCACATTTTGCCAAGCTGTCAACTGTACAGCCTTCTCTTTGCTAAACAGACTCCCATTAAAACTGTCTGCACAATTTGTCAGTTAAATGAGGTACAAGAGGGACGCTCTATTTGCCCCTAATTAGCTGTGCAGACTACCTTTGTCTGTTTGATTAAGTATTCACATTATCAATTTTGTTTAATCTGATTCATTTCACACACCTCCCCAGGGACTCAGCCCATACGGTTAACTAATCTCTGATATCATCTCTCATATCAGCCCGCGGTAGTCTCCCACGGCATGCTCTACCCACACACACACTGCTCACCAAAATCTTTGCTGGGGAAGATTCTTCCCAACCCACAAAACCAACACTGTCTCCCTGGAGATGAGGGCTTCTACCTTTAAAGGAAAACAGAAAAAGACGGTACTGTGCTTGCTTTGTGTCCTGAGCACCTCTGCAACGACTTTTTTAATCTCAGAAGCTTTTCAGCTGCAGCCAGCTGACTCCAGTGAGGTGTGAGATGTGTCCTGCACCAGCATACCCCTTCCCACTCCCCACAGATGCCTGTGGTGCAACCTGCTCAACTCTTCAGCAGGTCTCTGATTTTGACAGGAGGCAACACCAGTGTCCCTATCACACCATGAAATAATCCGTAATAATGGGGGATGGACTTCAACCAAGAGGATCTGCCCAGTCCAACATTGTTTAAGAGAGAAAAACAATCACATGTATGCAAAGATGATCCCTTTGCAAGCCTGCAAGTGTCCAACTAACTGCACCTTTGAGAGAAGGCAACCCATTAAGAGGCAGAAAGGCTCTCCTGAAAAAATACGGACCAAAAAGGTGCTCTCAAAGCCTCTTTTGTGGTTTTGCTCAAGACGTGACTGCAAATAGCTGGGGAGAAGCAAACAGACCTGAGCAGAGACCAGGCAATGGCTAGGAAAGAGGAAGTATTGCCTCAGTAGTGAAGTATCTTTAATGGGTGGGTTATTTCACTGCAAAATCTGATGCCCATCTGCACAGAAACTGGGTGCATTCCCATGCATGCGCCTTACTACACACGTATATATGCTTGCATGTGTATTAGCATGAACGCCATGGAAAATATTTCCAGCAAAATTTTTAAACATTGTAAATTCAAGACCTTATTATGCTGGCTTCTATTAAAATTTTTCTTAGAAGGTGTTAGTCTAACTCTTGCCACTGGCCACACTTCTGATAAAAGTTAAGCTTTCATAATTTTGCAGTGAGAAGTTTTACCCGAACAAAAATCAATTTTTGCAATAAGTCAACATACAAACCCTGCCACACCCTCCACATGGTTTTGGTGTGTTTCAGTGTGGAAGAGTTTGACTCCTAATATTTTTCAGAATTGCAAATTTCCATTTCTCTGTTTTAAAGGAAGAGTGGGATGCAACTTGGATTTCAGTAGGTCAACTATCCCCAAATTCCTTTCCTTGCGCTACTAATATTGCATACCTGACGGGAGCAAAGAAAGCAAGGTGATTTACTCAACAATGAGTGCCACCCTTCTTTGGGTCAGGTTTTCTCATGGCAATACATGGAAAAGACCTTTGCAAACTCTGATCTGGCTTCTGCCCTGAGGTAAACACTGTCAGACAGAACACAGGCAGACAAACATTGCTGCTACTGCTATGCTGCCCAGAACACCCAAGGCTGACATGTACTGACATTGGCACTAGAAAATAATTTTAAATGCTAGATTGTAATATGAAAATCTGTAGAACAATGTAGATTGGAAAAGCCGTGTACCACTATATTTCACTGAGTTTCATTAGTGTAATTCAAATAAGTTTATTTTACGAATCCCCTGCTGACTCTGGGAGAGTGGTTTATAGCTGAAAAACTCCTCAAAATGTTTTGCAAAAGATCTTTCCCTTTACTGCTCAAAATTGTTATTTTCAAGAGAACAAACTGTTTTATGTTTAATGCAAAAATTTAACACCAAGATCAAACCTTGTGAATTACTTGACTGCTCTTCCCTGCACTAAACTTCAGTGAACAGATACAACTCAGGGGACTTAAAACCAGCAAAGAACATCTGGCTTTTGGTGCTAACAAAATGAGACTTAACTTTTTTTTTCTTGGTTTGGAAAGAAAAAAGGCTCATAAAATACTTTGGCTTTGTTATTCCTATTTCTACAGATCTTCAAAGAAACAAAAAAAGTTTTGAGCAATAACCGAAGAGAAAAAAATGGCACAAAATGTAAATTAAATACCAAATTGAGAAAGCATCCATATTTTGAAGACTATTTCAGTATACATTTGAATTTAAATGCAGGCAAAATACTGTCCTGAACTACAGTGATAATGAGCAAGTATTTAGCTGAGTGCATAAACAGGCCCAAAGGCAGGAAGCTGAAGAAATTACATGGTGAAGGGGTAATAGTTAATCTTTTAATTAATATTTAAATCAATTAGTCCCCAACATCTACAACAATAAATTGAGAAAGTAACTATTTCTGCTAGGATTCTGTTAGGGTTTCCCCATACTCGTTAATTTCTGTTCTGTGATATGAGTACCAATACTTATGCTCATTGGCATTGCATAAATTTTGTACCAATCTAATGAGTCACTCTGCATAGACAGAGCTTTAATTAAAAGTGGCATTGAGTATGAAAGGGTGTAGTTTCACTCCCAGTTGTACCAGTCAGCCCAAGAGTTACAACCAGTTAGGAAAGAGTGACTGGACTGGTGTGTTCAAGGAATCTGGCACCAAGGAGGAAGCACCAAAAGTATTTTCACAGAAGGAAAGAAGATGCATGTTCTTACAGTGGTGGAAAATTGAGGTTGAAAAGTAAGAAGTTTTAGATCGATGAAAATGGATGAATGGAAATGGATCGAAGAAAACAGATGTTTCATTCCCTTGACTCTGGCCTGCCCTGTGCATACGTATTTGTATACATCTGATGCAAGGCTTTCAGTTTTCTGAAGAATTAACAGTAGCATAAGAATCATTTTCACCATCATTATTCAATAGTAATGGCAACTATAGAGTAGTACTGAGGAGCCTGAATCATAGTCCACAAATCTTTGTCATCAATGCCATAGAAATACAAGGCTGAAGGAGAATCAATGCGTCAGGGAGAGTGCATCTCCTCCATAGTTCTCCTAACTCATTTTCACATCAAGGGACACCTTGGCCTAATGACGATGATGCTTTTTCCTGGTGTTAAAATCAAGACTCAAACACCATTAGAAGGAAAAAGGGATTTTACCTTTGTATTTATTTTAAGGATCCTTAGGTGCACACATCCAGGTGGAACGCACCGAAATGCACACTGAAATGCACACCCACAACAGATTGAGTATAACATTATAGGTCTTACTAATTAGCAGACCTATCAAAGATTCCCCAATGAGAGGCTCGAGTGAGCCCCCCTCCCCAAGGAGCCTTCCCCTGGATGGTTCTATCTTAGTTTACAGAATGTGTTCTGGAGAGGACCTTGGGGTCTGGGGCAGACTGATCCCCGGCTACGAAGCTTCTAAAATGTTTGGTCTCCTAGCTTGACAAACAAGTCCAAGAATGTAGTCTAAAAAACATTAAGAATAAAAAAGCTATAAAAAGGTATATAGAAGGGGTATAAAAGAAAAGGCAAAAAATCATCATGGCATCAAAGATGACTATCAATATTGGGGCTTACTATGGGGTTATTTTGAGTTCTGTGTTTAAGCAACTTACTGAAACATATGTTTGCTTTAAAATTAATTGAAAGCATAAGAACTTGGTTTATGCCAGTCAAATACTTGGATAATAATAATGTCTCTATTTGGAAAATTACTGCAAAAAAGGAAGTTCTGAAAAGCACTTACATCACTTACATCCTAATCCAAGTTGTACTGTCTGGGTGGACACTGCAAGGAGAGTGCTACTTTTCTTCCTTGGTGCTCTTAAACTCTACTGTTGAGCTCTGTGTTTGCTATGGGTGATTTGCCTGCAGGAGTCTTTCTGATAAAAATACTTGCAAAATGAGGCTGATAATTTCCTAAACTTCCTTCAAGTTCATATTCTACTGCTGCTTTCAGTTGTATAGATGAAAGCAGGGCAAGGTGCAATAAATCTGTGGACAGGAGGTTATCTGTTCAGTTACGAGTCTGGACATACACATCAGATTGCAGTGAAGGAAGAGAGGTAAAATTTAAATCTCAGAGCATCATTAGCTAGCATCCTAAAACTGAACTGATGAAAACAGAGGGTAACAGATCTGCACATAATGGGACATATTCCTTAGGCTAAAAATTTCAGCTTTTGTTTGCTGTATACAATGCCAGATTTGGCTGAACATGTGAGCTGGTTAGAATATAGCTGCAATAGTAACATCAGCATCCTCATTGTTGTAACTGGTGTCATGACTAAAAATGACAAGCAGTTGGCATTTCTGGCTCATGTCTCCTCTGCAAAGTGCCATTCTTTAGGAGGTCTGGTGCTGCTGTCAACCACATCCTTTGGGCTCTTCTAAATTTATTTTGTCTTGTGGAGAAAAAAATCTTACATTTTTTGGTGGAAACATGACACTCATCTGCTATCCTGGAAATACCCATAGGCTCTGGCTGGCAAATGCATTATATTGAGACTAATGGATTTTGAAGAGGTAAGTTATCACTATTCTATGTTCTAGAGTACAGATTTTCACTCCACTGATTTTCAATATATGGAAAATTCAAATCCCGTTATTGCTTCACAAAGCTCCCCAAATGTGTCAGGTTCAAGGTGCAAGCACCAATACAAATTATTCCATCAAGTCTGAGGTAAAATGGGAAAATGGAGCACTTGGACCACTCGATGACTTTTGAGGGGTTTGTGGCCAAATTTTAGGGAGGCCAAGAAGTAGCAGACCTGGTTTGGTGGGAAATTCACGAGTTGCTCAGTTGCTTTTGCTATTTCCAAGAAACAGTGGTAACTCTGGGGGAATGCAGTCATGGTTACTTAGCACAGCCAGAGCCTTTCACTGGCATGTCGCCATCTCCGAAACTTTGCCAAAAGTCTGAAGGATCCAGTGATGACCACCAAGTGTCTGACAGGCCTTGGCAAGTTCCCCTAATTAACTTGAGAGCCCTTGCAGAGCTTCTGTGCCTCATAATAAGTGTACTCAACATTTAAAGCCATGTTGCGAAGCAGATCTCCTCTGTCCCCAAAGGGGTTCCCCTTAATCTCCTCAGCCCTGCCGAGACCTTCAGCTGGAGAAACTCTGGCAGAAGGCAAATGCTGCAAGGAATTTCTAATCCTCAGAGGGACTTGTGCAGGGGTCTGAGGCAGATCTGGTAGGTTAACAGTGTTTGTGAAGGCCCCAAGAGTAGCTTGGGAAAAGGGGGGGGAAAAAAAAAAGGAAAAGGCCAAAGTTTGGGTCCAGTTGTAGCAAGCAGGAGCCCAAGATATGCTAATTAACACCACTGCCATCAAGGATGTAATCTAATTTACATACTTGGTACTGAATAAATGCTTCCATATGGCAGAGTACCAGCATTTTTCCTTGACAACTTTATCAAGAAGCTAATGGAATTTGCATGCAAAAGAAACTTTTTCCAGCTTGACTAAAGACAACAAACCCAGTAAAAGAAGTGAGAGAAATGCAGAAGGAGAAGATCATGTTACAGTGAAGTAGATATTAGCAAGCTAAGAAACAGTGTTTTAAATATTTTGTTAATGGAGCAGAAGAAAAACTCAGAAATGCTCTGCAATGTTCCCCAAGTAACTTGTTTCCTCATCTTCTTGTCCCAACTAAATCCATGAAATGGCCTTACCTTGTTCATCCTGTACATCCACCACTGCCAACTTGAGGCAGATGCTCAAATGCTCAGGTGCCCAAAATGAGCCAGATGCTCAGATGCTGTACTATTGGACTTCCTGATGCGTGTAAGCCCACAAATCCATCCCTGCCTTCAGAGTCCTGGACTAGCACATGATTCACTGTGTGTGGCAGCAGAGCTCCCCATACTGCATGAGAGCACTGCAGACTGCCTCAACAGTCATGTCATCTTCCTGGTGCAGGCCATCTCTCTTAATCAAATTGGTTCCTCCAAAACTCTGTGCATACCTCCCATTCAGCTAGAGGAACCAACTTTATTGACCACGGCAGCTGTTGAAGATGGCCTCAGTGATGGGCCACACAATGGACCACACTGCTCTGAAGTGGCTCCATTTTTCTTTGGACTAAATTGGACCTCTGTGTTGGAAATGTTTGTCTGATCAACCACAAGCTGACCACCAAAGTGGCCACTGTGTTATCTCTGGGCATCAGAGGTCTTAGTCAAAGTCAACAGCGTGGTTTAGGAGTGAAGATCCTGATTCAGGGGGGCACTTTTCCCTAAGCATGAATGCCTTTCACACTGAAGCAGAAAGTGGTGGTTTGGGAAGATGTGAACTCACGTGGCCATATGCATTCTCCAGCCCTTCAGACACTTGCTGTCCTTCCCAAAGGGAAAGCAGAAAACATTAATGGTATGGTCCGAAAACATCCGCAAAGCAAATTCTGCCCCCATGGACTTTCCCAAAAGGGAATGCTCTCTGTTAGGAAGATGCTGGACTCTCTGGGATTTTCAACAGCCTCTTCTGTTGGGATCTTTGCCTGAAGCAAAGCTGCCTGAGAAAGGGCTACTCAATTTGCTGTGTAAGGCCGTTCACTATGGCCCCCCTAACCCAAGATATAGGACATGGCTGTCATTAAGTTATTCATAGTCTATGTGTAAGGGGTCAAGGATATGAACTTCACTCTCATATGTCCAATACATGCACAAACATGGTAACATACCCAAGCAAACCAAAGCCAGGACTAAATACCTAGCAGGTAGTACTGTAAGCTGAGCTGGGTTTAAATGTACCCTTTATAAGGAGCCCTACCCACTCTTTGCCAGATTCTAGTAGTTTTCCCAACTGAAATGTAGTAAGAGTATTTATACAAGTGCTTAACCTTAGATATTTGTGTTCTCTAACTCAGATTCATGCTTGAACACATTGCTGGATGCAAGCCAGGGCACAAGGCCCCTACTGAGGATCAAGCTTAGTCTAGTCATCATTCTCCTTTTTTACTCATTCTGATCTGCTGTGGAACAGATACTTCCATAATCTTCATGGAGCACCTGAGTTAAAGTCGCACGGCATTCTGCAGGTAGCCTTGCCTTGTCTAAGTTCTCTGTTTTTCTCAGAAAAGTCTTCTTAGCCAAAGGAGAACATAAACAGACTTATTCATATATGAAAGATCAAAATAAAAATTTAGTGTTAAAACTCAGGGACAATGGAAAATTTCTATATTGTTATAGATTTTAAGGAACAGAACCATGATTGGAGACTTGATTTTCAACTTTCCTTGTAGATTCCACCTTCAATAGTCTTTAAAAAATCTCATTTGTTGAAATAGTTGAAATTTCATTTCAAGTATGACTCCAATTAAGCAAAATTTTTGTGTTCCTTTTGTTCTGGTTGGTTGTTGTCATTGGTGTTGCGCAGTTACTGTGTGAATTCAGTTTAGTTTATGAATATTCCAGAAAGTAGCTCAAAATCTTCGTTGGAAATCAATATTTGCACTTTCAACTATTGAATAACTTAGTACTTTGTATTTTTAACATCAGTTCCGTGACAAAAATACGGAAGCTGAAGCAAAGCAATCCTGAATTTTTAGAATACTTCACTTCAAATGGATCATTCTGATGTTTTCTGAAGCAGTCATAATTTCTCTTTTGCAGGACTTAAATTTTTGTTTTATCTATCTTTTTCTCACAGAGGATAGATATGTTTAGGATGAAAAGGACTTCTACAATATTAGAAACTCTTTGTGAAAGGGAAATTCTGAAAATGGACTTTCTTTAAAAATCTTCTAGCAGGGCAGGACTAGAGCAGGAAAATTATAATGTGCCTGTCTATAGTAATTGGGGCCGATACAATCTGCCTTTCTACTGACCAGCGCAGGGTATTTTACTACCTAGTATTGATACATGCAATTCTTGACATATGTGAAAACTGGAGCGCTGGAATGTACCCTGTCACCAGATCCCTTTGGCAGCAGTGCCATGCAGTCATGAGTAGCACTCATCCCCTCTGCCACCTGCACCTGGATGGGACCCCTGCCCTGGCTAAGGCCAGTGAGGCCACTGAGTTTACCAGCCCAGATATCACTTGGAATTTTAAACAGTTTTCCATGCAGGAGCACCCTGAGTCAGCTGCTGTGGAGAGCTTTCAGCTTTGCTCCATGGACTCATCTTTAAGACTTCTGCGGAAATAAAAGACTTGGGGTTGTAGCTGCAAGTGTTTGAAATGTGGGCGTGCACCAGTAAGGTAATGGCTGCCACTACAAGTCGCTGCAAAGTTTCCAAAACTCTTTGCCAAATACAGATATATTTGGTCTCCATCACTGATGTCTCTCTCCCATGCCTCCCGTTTCTGGCTGCTGGGACAAGGGTGCAGTCACAGGGGATGACAGGCTGCCTGGCTGCCTTCTCCTCAAGCATGTGAAGACAGCGGCAAACCTGGCTGGTTCACTGGGACCTTTAGCCCATCAAAAGCTTTTTCCTGCTACAGGCAACTTCACCAAAGGTCATCTATTTCTCATTGCTAAAACTGGCCAAGAGAAATCTAAACGGCACTTGGGAAAGCTGGAAATGCCATGCAAAATCCTGACACCAGGAGAGGGCTGTACTTGTATCCCCATCTTTCAGCAGAGGTCAATATTTGCTGTGGTAAAGGCAGCTTCTGCTCTGTAACCAGCACTCGCTGCCTCAAACCAGAGCTGAAGAAACATCATCTGAGCCAGCACGGCCCTTATTTCTTTCATATCCCCCTTGTCAACAGTTTGAAAATGAGATAGCTAATTTTGTGCCTGACAAGAAAGGACGGATCATTTTCTCAGATGCTGCTATCAGCAGAGTCAGTGCTGGTACACTCTCTGAGGGAGTCCCCAAACTACAGGTTACTGGCAGGCAGACAAACGCTCGCTGACAGCCATTTGTGACCAACTATGAAACACCATCTGCTGTAGTTGGAGGGAAGGAACATATCCAGCAAGTGATACCACTGTGAGAAATGATTTTGTGTGTTGACACACAGCAGTCTTTAGATAGCCCCAAAGAATAAGCCTATTTTGTTTTTCCAGATTTGTGTATGGGGAAAAGAAACATTTTCTCTTTTTGGGGGTCCGTGGGTGAGACGTCCTGGATCTATTTGTACTGGAGCCAGAAAAAGAAAGGGTTTGATATGTCTGTATTAACAGGTGTACTAAATACAACCATGAACTCAGCCAAATGCATCTTTAGCAATGTCACGTTGGGGGGTGAAGCACTATCTGAGAGCTAAAACACCCACTGGAGTGTGAATCTGCCACCAACTTGCTTGTGACATTGGGCAAGCCTCATCCCTTCTTTTAGGATTTGGCTCTCCGTTTTGAGGAACAGCAATAACATTTTTCTTCAAGTGAGTGTTGGAGGGCTAGGTAGTATTTCTTCAGACCTTTGAAATCCCTGGAAAATGGGAATAAATAAATTTTATTAAACTTCAGTGACTGTTGTCTGGTTCAGAGGCTGTTAAGTGGACAAACACAAATGCTTTGCCTTCAGGATGTGGAGGAAAAACAAACCACAATGAAACAAGACATTTTCAGACTTGTAAAGACATTCTTGAAAGATTAAGTGGCTCAAGTGCAAAAAAAGTACCCACATGTGTCCAAAATGCTGTCGAAAAGCAAAAGACTTCCCTTAGTAACTGACTCAGGCAGCAGATCCCAACAGCGTCAGGAGAAGGGATGCTCAGCTCCTTCACAGGGGGAAGGAATCTTACTTGCTCATTAACATAAATAAGGCATGCAGCCAAAGGCATATGCCAACTCTTCCCTCTATGGTCAGAGAACAAGGCTTTCATTTTTAAGAGTCTTAATAGTACTATGTCTCATGATTAAGTAATGAGAGCTGGCATCCAAAGTATCTGAAGTTCAGCTGATCTTGCATTATCCTTCTAGGCCCTAGCAGACTATAAACCAGAATATTTTCAAGCAAAATATTCAGATGCAAAAATAAAAGACACATCTTAAAACTGAAGATCAGTCTTAAAGCAGAGGAATATCAAATTATTATGGCAGATTATCATCTTATTTCTTTGAATTCTAGCAAAATTTTTAAAAACTGGTACATATATGGATGATTTTGTATTTTTATGTGTGATTTTGTGTGTATATACACACACATAGATACATGTATGTTTTTCACACCACTTCTTTCTGACCTGGCCTGCATTTCTTTGAAATTGCAATGATAGTGATGTTTGTCATCAGAGGCTTACAAGGACATACATACTGTTTTACTGTAGAAATTCTTTCTGAAGGTTAACATAGAATGTCTGGATTCAATCTCTTTAGGCCCATATATATATCACATAAAATCAGCTATGGGAGGGCTCGATCCAGACCCTGTTGAAGTTGGAAATGCACTGTGTGCAGTGTCACCCAAACAGTAGGGTTTGGACTTCCCTCTGGCTCAGGACTGGACCCAGAGGTGGCCTGTGGAAGCCCAAACCCTGCACGTCCCCAAGGCAGATAGGAACAGAGACCAGAAGGGTGGCTGTAGCAGGGGCAGTGGAGGGGAGGCAAACCCACCTCCAGGGTCCAGCAGGCAAGGGGATGGGAGCACGGCCAGCCGGCTACAGGGGACGGGGAGAGAAAGTGGGATAGACAAGGGTTTTCAGGAAACCTTATTTATGATTTAAATATGCTGTCAGTGTGCCTGTGCGATATGAAAACCAAATCTAAACATTTGTCTGTAGAATCAGGTGATGACTGGCCCTCTACTGTCTCAAGGGGGGCAGGAAAATGGTCCGTGCACCTGCCACCTAATTCAGTTTAAAACCTGACACATTTACCAAGAGTGGGCTGGCATAATGAACTTCATTCATGCTGTCAGTGGAGTCAATAACTTATCCCCAACTGCTTTTGTCTCCCTGGCGGCAGTGCCTCTGATCGGGCTGAGGTACTTATTCAAGTAAAATTTATTTTCAATTGCAGGCCATAATACTACTGGCACAAGCCTTGCTTTGACAGAAGCTTTTGCTCAAGGCTAAACTATTGTTAAAGTTTGTGCCCATTGTCCAGGGTCTTTGATCTGTCAAAGCTGCTTAACAAGCTGGTTAAAAACTGTTTCAGATAACAGGTGTGTCCTTTGAGGATGCAGGGCCATTTTTCAACTTCTTTAAAAGACTAGTCCAGTAGCTGACTAAAATTTACATGCTGGTTGGTGGTGATATATGTAAAGCACTTTTAAAGCAAGAAATTCAATTTAGGGGTTTATTTCCCTGAAGTTCCTTGTAGTTTGTTGTTGGTTTTGTTTTGTTTTGTGGTTTAGGGTTTGGGGTATTTTTCCTGAGGAAGTAAAAAGATTTACAAGGTGTTTCTCTGTGGCCTTGGAAGTATTTAGTGGAAAAGTGATTGAGGTGCTAAATCTACCAGTGGCACTACAATGGCACCCAGTCACAGTAAAGCAGTGTTTGAAGCAGCAAGCACCGGTGAACACAGCTAGGACAAAGCTTACGATGGAGAGGAGCGAAAGTGGGATCACATGGGGCAGGCTTTGCTGGGGTAAGCTCAGTAGGGGGACACACTTCCCTCCAAGCCAAAGCTTGCTTCAGTGCAACTGTGCTGCTCCAGCCCAACCCTGCCCCACCGCTGGCCCCTGGATCTGCTACCAGCTCTGAGAGCCTGTAGCATGGTTAGCCTCTACAGGATCTGCTCTTGCTACGTAGAAAGCCCAATTTCCGGGGGAAGATCCCCATCATATCTTGAGTCCCCACTGTATAAGCCCAGCCATTCATACATGGCCAATGGCCTGAAAAAAATTTCCTTTGAATGGTCCATATGTCAGCTATATTCTTCAGGACGTGCAAAAAATGGTTCCTCCCCTTCACATATGTTTTAAAACACTACTGAGGTCCTGAGGGATTTAACCAGTTTTAACCCAACCTAGTTGGTTTTGTTTTTCGTGAAAAAAAAATCAAAAAAACATGTCCATGGTCATTCTGAAATACATGGGGCTGGCCTAAAAGTTTAGGGAAAAGGAAGGAAAACTCACTGTATGTGCACTGTGTGTGTTAGAGAGGGTGTGGAAGGAAGAGAGAATAAGCATCTTCAGGAATGGTTTTCCCCCTCTTCGGATCAATACCACCTAGTTGTGGAGCTGCTGCTACTGGGATTTTTGTCCAGACCAAGAATTTCTGTGCCTTTCCAAGTTCCAGTTGAGCACATAACCGGAGCAACCAATCAGTCATGACTTCCAAACCTGTGTGTTTCTGCAAAGCCTTGTCAGAGGCCGAGGAGGGAACTGATGTCAGCACTGGAGTTAGAGGTGTCTCATACTACCCCAGCCTGCTGACTGCAGGTTACTGCACAGGTACCCCAACTTCTCCACAGATGTACAGAGGATGCAGAGCCCCTGGAAGGTTCACTTGCAGCTCTGGCCAGGCAGCTTTGGTTGTACAGTATATCAAGCATCTCTTTACAGGCAGGCACTGCAGTCCCCAGTGCTGGTGGGCTGCAGGGTCTCCCCAGGAGGGAGCTGACCAGAGGAGGGGCAGACAGCATCCTCACAGCTGGGGGCAGATCATGGATAAAACATGGTGTTTAGGAAACACCTGCCCATCTTTGACCTGCAGGAAATAAGCACTTTCAGACAGGGAGGGCACGGTCATCTTCAACAGAAAAAAAGAGCTGAAAGCTCCCCTTACACAGCAGGAAAGCTCTGAGACATATTCTCCTCCTTCCCCTGAGCTGCACCCAGCAGCTCCCCTTGCTGGAGAAGCTTGTGTACCTTGAGAGATGAGCATGACAAGCTGAAATAACTTTGCTTAAAAAGTGAGCCTGCTTCCTAGGCATATTTTTCTCAAACAATCCCATCTGAACCAAAAATCTGTCATCAGCTTTTTAGTTCAAGGAAGCTGGTGAATAAAACAAGCACTTTGTCAAATGTAGTAGTTTTGTGAACATCCCTAAACTGAATCAAGAACGAGAGTGAAAAAGCAAAGCTTTTCGAATACCACTCAGCTATGCTCACCATTAGGATCATCACAACTGTTCCAAGATTACTTTGGCATGTGTCTGTGCCATCGATTGGCTTCAGAGGTATGTTTAGAGCAATTCATTTTCAGCATTCAAATGTAGCCAGAAAGATGTGAGATGGAGAACAAATTCCTGTTGTAAGGCTGCCACTCAACTATGGGCCTCTAAGCAAAGCTGTCCATGACTTTACTGGATGAAGCATCAGCTGCTACATCAGCTACAACTTGTTTTCAGCACCCCAGTGACCAAGTCCGTGTCTATGGGCAGGTTAAAGGTCTCTCAGTGAGGTAAAGACCTGTTATTGACCAGACACACTAAGGCAAGTTTTTGCCTTCTCTGTAATCTAGATTAAAACATTTTCTTCTCTGTGAAGAGGAATGTAGAGAAATCTCCTAGTCTCACCTCTTTTCTACATTTTTTCTGATGTAAATTATTAAATGTGATTGGTTTTTAAAGCTGATTTTCCCTTACCTGTTACAATCAGTGGGGTACCTTCAATGCTGTGTTGAAGCATAGAATAAGTCCCTGTTGTGATCTCTCCAGTGAGAAGAGTATCACAGTTGTGAACAAGGGGAATTGACTAACAGCAGACACTTCTGGGGAAAATGTGAAAATTATATATAAGGTAGCCCAAGGACTCCAAACCACTTAAACATTACAGCCCTCTTTAATATTACTATATAATAATAATTGTGACTTGCAAAGTAAATTAAGAAAATCTACGAAGTGGCGAATGTCCAGTGAGACCACCAGACTATTACAGGAGGGTATCTGTAGCTATTATTTGTCACTAGCTGTTATTTATATTGCACATGATTCAACAGATGGTCAGGCAGATGCAATGGCAAGGTGAGACAGCCACAGCAGAGAAGGCTGGAATAGAAGACGCTGCAGCTGGAGGAAGAGGGCTGCCCATGGAGAGAGATGGATGGAGCTGGTGGTCGGGTGAGGGGATGAGCAGGAGATATTCAAGCGACTGAACCTGACAGTCTCAAAGAAAGGGTCACCTGCTGACTGTGGGGCCCCACAAGATGTGGGACATACTGGGGTCTTCATGGGGGCAGGCCAGGCAAAGGAGCCTGCCCCAATATGACCAAGAGAGAAGGAACTGAAATGCTGATACTGCATTTACAGGAGAACTGTCCTTCTGCTGGATTGCTGGAAACAAGTTAACCCCAGATATCTCAGGTAAAATACACACGGGCAGAAGTGAAGAAGCAATCAGTGTTGATCTGATTCAGGGTATTTAGTTAGTGCTGGCTTTCTCAGTAGGCAGGATTTGGGGCAGAAACCTTGGACACCAAGACACTGTAAAAAACTGCTGTGACCCAAAAGCATGGATGGAGTGTTGCCAAACTGATGAAATGCACCAGTGGGAAGAAAAAAACCCACTGCAATATTTTAGGAAACACAATAAAAAAGAAAAAAGTAAAGTTTTCTCTTTGGATTATTGCTTTGCATTAGTAAGTTGAAATATGCTGAAACAAGTGAAGGATGGGGCACTAAGTACAGCTTGCCTGGTCTAAGCAGGTGGAAGGAAGAGACTAGTCCCAGGGGAAAGCCCTAAGCTTCTCATTCAGCTTGTGTCTGGAACCACTTTCCCACAAGGTATATGATCCCTACATAGCAGAAAGCAAAATCTCTGTGCTTTCCCCAGCTGCTCACAAATTTGGGAGTGGATTCATTTTTCTTGGTGGAGATTTGATGATAGGTGAGGAAGGGCTGTCTCCAGACATATGAAGAATTCTGATACTGAGGGCTATTTTATGTCTATGTGTCATATTTATGAACTGAAAAAGTGGCTGTGAAATGTGCGCCCGTACTGCCATGGCCATCTTTTGCCGCAAATTGATGTGAAACCTGGAAGGGAAGAAGGATTTCTTGCACATGGCGCAAAAGTAGAAATAGACGTTCTTCACAGCTTCATAGTTCAATAAACCAATCATGCACAACTGGGAAAAGCTAAGCATGGAAAGCCAAAAAGTAATGGAAAAAAATCAAATATTGGGGACCTTGATCAGTTAATAGTTCTGATAAATCTCTCACTTCACAAAGAAAATGTATTCTCCTGGTAATGTGGAGAGAAAGACAGACAGAGATGACAACAAGGGCAAAAGCTTTTTGTAAGGGAAAAAGACTCTCAGACTGACGACATCTATACAAAACATGCCTGTGACCATTACCTAGTTCTGAAGCCAACTGGCACAGACTGGCATGTGTCCACATTATTAAATTCTTGCTTTCCAGGCAGTGTGGCTGAACACAAATTGCCTGCTGGGATTGGCCTTTGGCCTATGCTATCCCCAAACCATGCCTGGGAAATGTTCAGGAGAATGCTAGCTGCCTGGAGCCAAAACATGCCAGGAACTGTTGTAACAATTTGACTCTATAAATAATTGAGCTACACTGCCTGAGAACATTATGTAGCACTGGTTAATTTACTAGGAGAGATGAAGTCCATGATCCTAGCTTGGAATGGAACTCTTGGACATCTTATATATGAACCCTGAGAAATGGAAAATCCTGAAGTACCCAACAGACACAAGAGAGTGCTGATGTGAGAGAGGCAGGCATCCACAACTGCACCTAAATCGAGTAAGAAAAAGCTCATATCCTGGCAGAAGTAATGGAAGCATGGAGTAGTGAGGATGTACATCTACACCTCTGGGAAGGGCAAATGGACTGTGCTGGAGCATCTATGGGAAAACAAACTATGGAAAGGAAGATCCTGAAGCTTTGAAAAGACTGTGTTCAAGTGCTTTTGCAGAGCATACCTCATCCTGCTTCAAAACTGAACACAACTAAACTTCCTAAAGATGGTCAGTGAGAAAGAAAAAGGGGTACATGCCCTGCTTACAGTATGGTCTCAAGGCAACAAGGAGCAGGTGGCCCAGAGGGCTGGTATGGGCTGGACCCTGCTCAGGAAGCACCCTCCAAAACACACAGAGCCTGTTGGACCTGACCACACCTGAGGGTTGGCTGGGCTACAGCCACCTCAGTGGCCATGGTCACAGCAGTCATTTAGAGAAGCACGCTGAGGGAAGGGGAGGCAGGGCAGGCAGCACATGCCAGGCTCCTAGGAAGTCTGCAGACCACTCCTGCAGGGCAGCAGGGACTCAGCTTGACCCATCCGTAGGCACCAAATGGCTGCCCCACAGTAACCGCTCTCATTTATTCCCTGCAAACACCGCATGGATGTGTCGAGACTTCAGTGACAGAGGTCTGGAAACCTCTGCATCCACCTCCCATGGAAATGAAACCTTCAGACCCTCCTAGTTTAGGTCCTTTGCCAATTTATGAGACTCAGAGGTGTTCAGACCCTGGTAGCAGTCTGGGCCTTTGCATGGAGTTACCCACAAGGTTCCCATGGTTTCTAGCCCTGGCAGGTCTGTGTCTGGTATATTTGTAGCCCGCTTAAGTATCAGCACTTACATGGAGTGGTGTCAAACTCAATTCTCATTGTGCTCATGCAAACCATCATCCCGCCCATGACCACCACAGTCGTGACTAATTTCTATCACTGTCACTTGCAGTTTTAGGAGGAAAGCCGAGTGCTGAAGCTGGGGATAGAAGCTCTCCCAGTGAATGTTTCAAGCTGCCTTTCTCCTAGTGCTTGGAAATTCACTTGCTGTGTGAAGATCTGAGAGCACGGGCCACAGAATCCACCATAGCCAATTCCTCTGCAAAGCACGAGGTAGGGCAGCATAAGGGACAAGCTGCATTTTTAGTTGTCTACTTCCTGCATGACACTTAACAGATCTTTGTTTATCAACAAAAACAAAGTCTGGAAAGAGGATGTTTGTGTGGTCACATTATTTTTCTTCCTCTAACCTCGTGGATGAGGGTTTGCAACTCCCTCAGGTCAAAGGTCAGATTTTGTAAAAATACATTTTTAGTTGTGAAACCTTTCACTGCTTTTTAAAAAAAACAAATGAAATCTCATGTTTTTCAGAGAACCACCTAACAATTTACAGCTGGAACACAGCAAAATAGCATCTGGTTCATGGTAGTCAGAGCCACTGGGTAGAAAACAATTAAAATAAAAGTAAAATATATAAAAAAAGAAAAAAGCACACACATCCTAAAAAAAAGCCCACAGAAATATGCAGAAAAGTAATTAAGTATTGTCAAAGACAGAATCTATTTTTTTAACACAAACATCAACTTCCTTTCGTGAATAATTTGTAAAATGTTTCCTCTGGTGGTGTGACTAAGGCACTATTGCATCCTCATGTACATCCCTAACATGGGAGAGGGTTTTCTGGAGGTGATAAATGCAATCAGAGACCGCAGCTCCTTTCCTCCCCTGTTTTTGGAGACTCCACTATCTCTGTCTTAAAAATTGAATCTTACCCGCTCTTATTAGCTTACAAGGCATCATGACAAGGCCCTGTGCAAATATCTTGTTTTTAAAGGGACCCATTCATTTTTAAGTTGTGGGTCTCTACAAACATCTTCATCCTAAATACTAAATCACTGCATTTCTTGTAGTTTTTCTTGTAGCCCCTCATGCTGCTCTGCCAGGTAATTTTCAAGAGGTATGTGTCAGCAGCCACAACACTTTGGGAAAAAACAAACAAACATAAAAATATTGAACTAAAATATAGATCTACAGTTTTTTTACCAAGGCTATATAGAACCCTGTCCTGAACCTACAACAGCTTCAGAGACTTGGGGGACCTAGGCATAGATTTTGGTCACGTAGCCTCAACTAATGATGCTAATTTTTAAGAAGTTTTGCCCATCAGCCAAACTTTACTCTTCTCCAGCTGCACTGTGCTTATTTACGTGCCTACTTCAATGTAATATCAAGCAAAAAGGGTTTGTTTCAACTTCAGAAGAGACAAATGAAGGGCATGAGAAAGAATATTTATTGAGGTAAGCAGGCTACCAGCACTTTCGTTCACCATTCTGGTGTCTTCAGTTCAGTGTCTCCAACTCAGCAGTTTTTGGATGCTGAGCAGTTGTTGGATGGGAGCACAGATACGGATACAGCTCCTTCAAAAATTGTATCACATCCCTGATGTGATGGAAGATGGGTAAGTCCTTTTCGTTTTATTCATTTGACCCTAAAATCTTTTATAGTTTTAATCTAACTGATCATTTGAAAAAACAGAGAACACAAAATTATCAACAATTAAACAACAATTAAGTTTCTTTTAAAAAGGGTTAAGCAACTGGGGGAAGATCCTTCTGTGAATATTGGGGTGGTTTGGGGTTTTTTCTCTTTGGTTAAAGTGTAGCATTTTGGTCAAAGATTCCAATATGCAGATTTTTTTGGAGACCATTTTGTTCTTACTCTGTTTCCCTGTTCAAAATACATTAAGCTGGAACTTAGGGACGTGGTTTAGTGGTGAACTTGGCAGTGTTAGATTTATGATTGGACTCAGTGGTCTTAAAGTTCTTTTACAACTTAAATTTTTCTATAATTCTGTGATTGTAAGGCTCAGTTCAGCCATTTAAACATAGGTATTTCCTGCCTCTGAGATGCCCTAGGACGTCTCACCTGACCTGTTCTGCTGGTCCAGTAAAATGTGAAGGTTCAGCAGGTTCTGGGTCAATTTTCATCAGTTCAGTGTGGATGTCTCAAGGTATTTCTAATGCACCAAAAACAAAGCAACAAACTCAAATCCTTCACTTTCACAGAACTTCGGTGAAAAACGTTTGCTTATATTTTAGTATTTATCTTGTACTTAGCTACTAGTTGGCTGCTTCTGTTTCAGACCTGAGAAGGGGTTTGTGTGCCCCCAAAGTGCCTATTTCCCCCCTCAGTCTTGCCCCTTTGTTTTCCCTGGCAGCAGCACGATGTCATCTTGTGACAGCACTTTCCAGCTCAAATCCACACCTGCCTGCTTCTGCAGGAGAGAAAATGGGGGTTCAAAGAATAGAAAATACAAAATTTAAAAATTTGGATAGGCACAAGTAAGAAAACACAAAAGAAAGTTGAAAGGAGGCAGAGCAAGACATACATTTCAAGAGACGTAATAAACTCATTATTAGTTTTGCTTGGAGAGTAGGGCCCCAATCAGGGCAGCTGGGCAGGCAGACGAAGTCTGGACCTGGGGCAAGGGGTAGCAACCTATTAAAAAAAAATTACTCTTTTTTTTTCCCGTTTCTTTTTTTTTTCCCCTCTGTGACTTCAAAGAAAAACTATTTGCTCATTTGGTAATAACTGATGGGAACTGTGAATTACTGAGCAAGGCCCCCAGCCTGGTGTTTATCTCCTCGCCAATAAATCTCTAAACTGAAGCAATGAAGCTAAGTACTGCTGCTATTTCTGCATTTTATTTCCATATTAATCAAAACACAAGCCTACTCCCACCTCTTCCCTGGCTCCATGTAGCTGGAGAAGAGGCATGAGGGGACTGTCTGGGTTGGGCTTGTCAGGTGGGGGGTCTGATGGGATGGGAAGAATGGGGGAGAAAAGAAACCCCACAACTTAGAGAGTTGAATATCAGTGCCTGGGGTTTTGGCTTCAAATTTGTGGCAGACCCCTGGAGGCAGAGGCAGTGGGGTCCTCCCCCATGGGAACTAGGAAGCACTGGGAAGGGAGGGCTCGTAACCTTCCCCTGAGACAAGGAGCAGTATCTGTCTTCTCCACGGCACGGCTGTGCCAGGACCCAGCAGTCAGCAAGGGGATGTACAGTGAAAATGAATGGTGTCCATCCACCTCTGATATATATTCATATTTATATTTATATTCATATTTATATATTTGTAAGTGTGTGTACATGTATTTTATATATGTACATGCAGACATTACTTATTTTAACGGAAGGAATTTCCTGAGAGCACCAAGCTCTCCTCATGTATCCCAGAAGCTGGCCGTCCTGTGCCATAGCAAACCACGCCGTGCCGTGCTCATGCCGTGCTCCCCACAGCCCAATCAGCGGGCAGGGACGAGCCCAGAGGGTGGACGCTGCCAGGCTCTGCCACCATCGGATCTTTCCTGCTTTCCTATTTCTATCTCTCAGCCACTTTCCTCCCCCCCCCCCCCCCCCCGTTATAAAATTTCTGTTTTGTTTCTTTCTCGTGTGTGTTTGTGAAGGGAAAGCCTTCCAAAGAAAACCCCAGCGTTTCCCCTTCTCTTCCCATGGGCAAGTCTCTCCAGAAGCTGTTCCGCTTTTGGTTGGCTGGGGAAGGGAAGGGAAGGGAAGGGAAGGGAAGGGAAGGGAAGGGAAGGGAAGGAAGGGAAGGGAAGGGAAGGGAAGGGAAGGGAAGGGAAGGGAAGGGAAGGGAAGGGAAGGGAAAAAGCATGAGGTGGCCTGTGCACCGTCCCCCCACCTTTGCTCCGCAGCTGGAAAACAGCCTGGCACTACAGGGGAATGCGGGCCAGAACCCGGAATGTCTGTGTGTGGCTGAGTGGGGATCAGATGTCCCCAAAGAGCGCTTTTGCTGAGGCAAGGCACTCTCCGTCCCCAGGACCGAAGGGGCCGAGCGACAGAGATTCTTTGGGGCGAGGCGGCACCGCCGGGGGTGACGGCGGGTCCAGGTACCCGACTGCCGACTCCTGGGCATCCCGAAGGGATGACTTCGTCCTCCTCTCGGCTGCCATTTACAGCCCAGCCCCGTCGCGGGCTCGGCAAGCTGTTGGCAGCCGCAGGTGGGGAGCAGCGCAGCAGAAGCAGTCCCGTCCAAGGCTACCCGCTTGCCCTGCTCCGAGAGGAAGGATTCGGGGCCGGGAAGGATGCGGAGTCGGAGGGGATGGAGGATGCTGGCCCGGATGGAGCCGTGGCTTTGTGCCCCAGCCGTGCCAGCCCCGCATGGAAGGGTGCGTCGGGGACAGTCGGGTGGGCTGAGGAGGGGCCGCAGCCCCGCGTCCGGCCGGCGCTCCGCAGCGCGCTCCCCGCGGCTCCCCGCTGTTCTGCTGCGTTTCCCCCGCTCGTGTTTGCCCTCTTCTCGCTTTCCCTCCGCCAGTAGCGCCGAGGGCTCCCGCTGCCAGCAGCGGGGGAGAGGGCAGTGTGCGAGAGTGCTTTGGCTGCCGGGGCCGGGCAGGGGCTCCAGCCCAGCCTCTCTCCCCGGGACGGCGGGGAGGGTCCGCGCCCTGCACAGAGCCCGGAGCTCAGCTCCCACCGCCCCTGGGGGTCACCCACGGGCCCTTCCCCGACGACAGCCCTCACTGGTGCACACCATGGTCACGTCCCGGTCTTGCGCCCCCTCGCCGGGCAGTGCCGGACTCTCCGATACGGAAAGACCCTCCCTCATGCCTGAGGCCGGAGCGGGACGGAAGGCAGGGAGGAAGGGAGGGAGGAAGGGAGGAAGGCAGGCAGGGAGGGAGGGAGGGAAGGAGGAAGGGAGGGAGGGAGGGAGGGAGGCAGGAAGGCAGGCAGGCAGGCAGGCAGGCAGGAAGGAAGGCAGGCAGGCAGGAAGGAAGGAAGGCAGGCAGGAAGGCAGGAAGGAAGGCAGGAAGGCAGGCAGGCAGGCAGGCAGGAAGGCAGGAAGGCAGGAAGGAAGGAAGGGGACTGCAACATCTCTTGATCATCTTGCTGAATTATTGTAAGGATTTACTTCAGGGGGTGACTTTTTTACAACGTGATTTGTTAGTTCATGTTTTCGGGGAAAATACACATTCTTTTCATTTTCAAACATTTGTGTATGCGTGCCTATGTCTTAACGCTGGCTCGGGTGCTGCAGTAGTGCAATCTGCTCACCAGCACGGATCACCCACAGGTGCCTTTCTGAAAGCTGTTTGGCATTTCGGTTTAAATGCCCCATCCATCCTTCCTCTGTCACTGCTCAACTTACGACTCAGGGGGAGTCGCCTTCTCCTGTTTCTTCGGGTCCCTCCCGGATATCCCCTTTCGCAGAAGGCAGGGGGCCGGGGTTGGCCGGGGGATGCCGGACCGCGCTCCCCTGTGCCGAGCCGCAGGGCGCTGGTAGGTGCCAGCCGCGCTGATCTCCACGGAGAACAGCCCCCCGCCGGAGCAGGACTGCCTTTCCCAGCTCTGTCCATCCTACCATTTCCCTCCCGAATAAAGGACTGAAAGCTGGATCTCAAAAAAAAAAAAAAAAAAGTTACTGCCCATAGACGTCCCAGCGCCCCTCCCCAGCCCCTGCCCGCGGCCCGTCCTCCCGAGCCTGGCGCTGTCTGCGGGACTGGCCATCGGCTGGTGAATTCCTGACTGCTCCCCAGCCCGCTGGGAAGCTGCCGGATCCTGCCCGGCAGCTCTCACACACCGGAGGGCATCAGGTTCGTGGCTGCTTCCGAGGAGGAGCTGTGCCGGCCTCCTCCAGCTGCGCCCGGGAAGTCCTGGCGAAACCCGAAGCAATCAACACGGAGCCTTTTCTCAGCTTCCAGTCCCGGATAAAAGCGAAACAGGCAGCATGGAATTAATTTTTTACTTTATTTGGAAATCTCATCCAGAAACACTGGTCAATAATAAATATATCGATAGTTATTATCAAGAATATATAAAAAATAAAGACATGGTGGTGTCTTTGAGGCCCCAACCGAAAACAAACAAACAAACGAACGAAATGAATAATAACGTCATTTCAAGCAAACTCCCAGGAAAATATATCGAAAAGGAAATAAACAGCAACAAAGCTTCCGATTTAGTTATCAAATCACGGATCTGGCAGGAGCTGACCCCGCATGCAAACCCAAACCACCGCAAAGGGAAAAAAAATAAAATGTTAAAATTTTTTTTCAAATTTAAAAAAAAAAAAAAAAAAAGCAGCGAACACGAATAAACCCAAAGCCAATAGAAATAAGTACGCCAGCCAGCTGAACCAGGACACTTCATTGAGAGCAGGAGATGGGAGATTTGACAAAACAGATCCGCAGGAGGGTTGTGCTATGTTTTGCACGATTTTCCTCTTTTTGGTTTATTTATTTTTTTCTTTTTTCTTCACAGAGTGAAGAAGAAAAACTACCGCAAACAAAACCGCATCACAACCAAATCTGTAAAAACAAAGCAAACAAACCAAAAAAACCCCACCAAACCACAAAAACCCCAAGCCATAAACCACACTCGAAAACTTTAGTGAATTCCCTCGGAAGTCCCTGTTGCCAGGGGAGCCGCCTGTGGTCGGTCCCCACGGGTGACAAGCTGGGGTGGAAAGCATGCATGCACTCTCTGGTCTACCTTGGGCTGCCGCTGCGCTGCCGCAGTCAGGTTTGGAGCGGGAAATTTCGGAGGTGTCGCCGTGCGAAGGGAAAGAAAGGAAAAGCCCAGGAAAAAAAGGGAAAAAAGCCCCAAACCGATTTCATCGTCTCTTGGTAGCTGTGAACACTACAATGACAACCATGTCTTTTTTTTTTTTTTTTCCTTTTACATACATTTTAAGGAATCATTTACACGTGATTACCATCAGCGGCATTATTATTATTATTATTATCATTATTATTATTATTATTATTATCATTCTGTTTACAACAGGGACTTTTTTTCCAGTTTAGTATAATAAGAAAACATCGCCCGCGGAGCCGGGTAGAACATTACCTTTGCAAGGTCCTTACTACACTAATCCCATGTTACAGGGGCTTGGCGGGCGGGGGCAGCGGGGGCAGGTCCGTCGGCGGCCCGGGGGGGACCGGGCCGCAGCCCCCTCTCCGTCCGTGGGAGCGCCGGCTGCGACGCAGCCCCAGCGGCCGGGGGAGCCCCGCCGAGTCACTTCAGGAGGTCCTTGGTCTCCCCCGAGATCCTGGCCATGTTGGAGGCGGTGAGGGCCGAGAGGTGGGGCGGGGGGAGGCATCTGGCAGATGGTGCAGGGGCACGGCAAGCCCGCCCAGTGCTGGAAACCGCTGCCGAGCTGCAGGGCGGGGGGTGGTCGAGGGGGTCTTGAGCAGGGAGTGTGGGGGTCGGATGGTGCCGATGGCCGGCAGGGAGGCAGAGAGCGAGGAGGAGGTGTTGGCGGAGGACAAGGCACTGCCGAGGATGGGGTGCACCTGGTGCACAGTGCCGGCGGCGTGGGGCGGGTGCCCGGCAGAGTGTCCCACCGTGCCGCAGTGAAAGGCCGAGTGGTGTCCCCCGTAGATTTCCCCAACTAGCCTCTTCATCTCCTCCAGGGAGCTGGTGAGCATCAGGATATAGTTTCTGGCTAGCAGGAGGGTGGCGATTTTGGAGAGTTTTCTCACAGAAGGTCCATGAGCATAGGGCATCACCTCCCGCAGTCCGTCCATGGCGAGGTTGAGGTCGTGCATCCTCTTACGCTCCCGGCCGTTGATCTTCAGCCTCAGCTGCTGCAGGTCCTGCTCCGAAAGCTGCTTCTTGATTTTGTACTTGCTGCCTTCCCCTCCGGCCTTGGAACCGTTCCTGGTGAGGCCTTCCCCGGACATCTTCTGCACCAGATCGTTCTGGGTGGAGGAGACAGAGTTGAGCCGGCTGTCTTGGTGGTGGTGATGGTGGTGGTGGTGGTGGTGGTCTCTCAGGTACATCTCATCCATGTCTGGCGAGGAAGCTCTGCTGGAGACAGAGCTGGAGTCAGAATTCATTGTATTCAGGCTTCTGAGCAAGAAACTCTTCCCTGCTCTGGAGGTGGCGGAACACGACAACTCTTCTTCAAAAAGCAACAAAAACAAAACGAAAAAGAAATAAATGGACGGCAGGGTCTGCCAGCGAAGGGCTGGAAATGCTGGAGGAAGAGGGAAAAAGCCCCTCAGCTCCCTCTCTCTCCAATGTCTCCTCTCTCTCGCTCCACCCGGTTACTCAGCCTGTTTACAGGATGGCTAGTTAGTGTATGCTTGGACTAACCTCAGCCTGAAAAAGAGGGGCTTTTATAGAGCTGCAGCAGAGAGCAGAGACAAAAGGAGCCCTCCTATGTATAATGGTCTAGTTAGGATGACGTGCCATTATTCAGGGCGGTGCGCTTTGACTGTCCCATTTAGCAAGGACCCCTATTCATATTCATTGTGGTGCCACCCGGGACACCTCAGCCACGGACCATCAGGAGTCAAGGAGACACAAAACCCCTCTGATTGACACCGCACACTCATCGCTCCGTGTGAGCGCCTTCTCCTCCCCCTGCCTCCTCATTTCCAATATAAAACCTCATCCCGTCTACAGTAGGGAGGCAGGGGGCTGCAAGGGGCTGCGCGCCTGCTCGGGGCCGGCCAGCAAACCCCGGTCGCGGGCGGCAGCGAGCAGAAGCCACCCGGGGAAGTCCCTCCGCTACGGCGGGAGGGGTTGGGGGACGTCGGTCGCCCCCGTCCTGCAGTATGCCCGGCTTCAGCCGCAGCTCCCCCGCTTTGTTTGCCTTTCCCTCCCCCTTTCCCTGTCCCCCGTCGGCCGGGGCGTGTGGTGCGGCACAGGCTGGCCCTCGCCCTGGGCGGGGCTGGCGCAACTGCCTCGTACCTGGGTAGGCCGCTTTGTTTAAACGAGCGATGATGACTCGGGCATTCAGCCGCGGGAAGGTGCGGGCTGGGAAAACCCCTTTCCCCCCGGGCCAGTGACTCCTTTTAAATAAACGGGGAAAGCCAGGCGTGCGGCGGCAAGCCGGTGTGCTTGGCGGTAGGAGGGGTGGCCGGCAGCCCCTGGGGCTCCGCTGACCTCGGCCTCCGGCGGGGGCGCGGCGCGGCGGGGGCGGCCGGAGCAGCCGTCGGTGGGACCGAGAGGGCCGGGCCGGAAGCAGGCGGGAAGGGAGCCAGCTCGGGGGGCAGCGCTGCATAACTCCCAGGCGTTCGCGCCAGTAAGTAGATGGGTCCCGGGCACCGCCGCAGCCGGTCGGCGGAGCGGGGAAGGGAGGAGGGTGGCGTGGGGCCGGGATGGTGGGGGACTTGACCGGGCAAGGCGGGCGGGGGCACCTGAGCAGGTGTCGCCCACCTTAGCTCTCGGCCGAGCCCCGTGTCTGCCTCTGCCCCGGGTGCGGACTGAGCCGGCGTGGCCGCCTGCGGGGTCTGCCGGGCTGGAGAGGTGAGAATCTCCCTGCGGGGACGGCGGCAGGAGCAGTCTCCGCGTCCGGGGAAGGGCGTGTGGTCGTCCACAGGATCTTCCCAGCCCCCGGTGGTGCGTACGCGATGAGTGCGGGGCTGTCAGACCGGACGGGGACGGGAGCCACCCGCGGCACCCGTGGAGCTCCCGGAGCCGGCCCTGGTGCCCCCCTCTCTCGGGGGAAACCGACGGGCTGAGCGTCCACCTTCTAAAAGATGCTCAGGGCCCGGAAGAAATGTTGGCAGGACCTCGTTCCTCCATAGTGTCCGTGCCCCGAGGAGGGCGAAGGGTCAGGAAAAGAGGGATATTTTCATCCGATTGAGTTTAACTGTGGTTAATCTGCTGAGCAAAATTAAAGCCTTCTGATTCTAACACTGTCAGTAAATCCTGCGGTGAGAAGAAAAGAAAAGAAAAGAAAAGAAAAGAAAAGAAAAGAAAAGAAAAGAAAAGAAAAGAAAAGAAAAGAAAAGAAAAGAAAAGAAAAGAAAAGAAAAGAAAAGAAAAGAAAAGAAAAGAAAAGAAAAGAAAAGAAAAGAAAAGAAAAGAAAAAAGAAGAAATATAGTTTAGTAGAATATATCAATAGTAACTGAACTCGATCTCGGCGTTATCCCGCTTCCACCACGAATGCCGTAAACGCCCCTAGACTTTTCCTCATCTCACAGATTTCCCGGACATACAGGCAGGAAACGTGGCCGGCACGGAGTCCACAGCGCCGTCCGACCCCACAGAGCCGGGCGCCGCCGGTCTCTGCACCCTGCGGAGCCGCTCTCCTGGTGGCTCCTGTGGGCTGCCCGCTCCTCCCTGAGTCCTTTTCTCCCGTAGAACTGGGGTGAAGCAAATGAACAAAAATTGATACGGTGACGGCGACAGCGGCAGAAAACCGCGCAGGATCGGGGAAAAACCCCGGCCCCGGTTTGGAGGCTGCTCGGGGCTACGGCTCCCACCCTTCTTCTCCGCGTCTGCCGCTCCGGAGCAGACGCGCACCTTGGTTTGGGGAAGTTCAAGTCAGACCGGGACAGAAAAGAGGAAGGCAAAAAGACGCCGTCGAGGGAAGCAACAGGAGGGGTCCTGTCCTCACCTCCGGCAGGGAGAGCTGCTCCTGCGAGCCCCGCTCCCCTCCAGGCTTGGGGTTTCCTCGGGATGGGGCCGGGGGTCTATGCCGGACTACGGAGCCGCCGGTGCACTGCAGGGCGAGAGGGGCGGGCGCTGGGACGGGAAGAAAAGGCGGACTTGTCACTCGAAGGAATATTACTAACCATTTTCTCTCCCCTTCCCCGGCGATGTCGCTGCTTCCCGACGTCCCTAGCTCGGCTGTGAGGACCAGTCCCCCCTGCACTGCCGCAACATCCCCCTCACGGGACAGGGAGGCTGGACTCGGCTCCGCTCGGGGTCGCCTTAGAGCAAAGGAAGGATTTGGGAAAGATACGAGAGGTTAAATCCCGAGCACAGGGAGCTTCGCCACGAATGTCGTTTCGGAAATAAGAAGCCCTTCTCCTGCACGATTGCTGGTAGTAACATTGCCTGACGCGTCCAGCCTCCCTTGCCGTTTTCTTTTGCAGCTCAAAAGAAAGAAAAAAACAGATGAATAAAGGAGAGAGAGACAGAGAGAGGAATAAAGGGAGAAAAAGGGGAAAGAGAAAGAAGGAGAGAAAGAGAGGAAGAAAGGAAGAGAGGAAGAGAGAAAGGGGGAGAGAGAGAGAGAGAAAGAAAGAAAGAAAGAAAGAAAGAAAGAAAGAAAGAAAGAAAGAAAGAAAGAAAGAAAGAAAGAAAGAAAGAAAGAGAGAAAGAGAAAAAGAGAAAAAATGAGAGAGAGAGAAAAAGGAAAGGAAAGAGAGAAAGAGGGAAGAAAGGAAAGAAGGAAAGAAAGAAGGAAAAAAAGAAAGGCACAGCAGAGCGGTGCGTGGGAAATGTCACTCGCGGGCGCAGCCACGTGGGAGCAGGACCCGCCCGGACACTTTCCGGCTGAGCGGCGGAGAGCGGCGGGTCCGTCCCGTCCCCGTTCCGTCCCGTCCCGTCCCTCCCGTCCCGTCCCGGCGGCGGGCGGTGGGTGCGCTCGGCTGGGCGGGGGTCCGCGCTGCCCTCGGACGCGCTGGCTGCGCTCGCCGCTGTCGCTCCGCACGGACAAATGCCGCCATCCCCTGGGCCAGGGCCATTCGGGATAGGGCTGCGGAGAAGTCACGGTTCAGTCAACAGCAGAACTGCCCCTGACGGCACAGCAACGAAATTAACCCCCGGGAGTGAGAAAAACAAATGTTTTACTATTCGAGGAGTCGGAGAAGGTGAAAAATACGGCTAGGTGGTAGCTACATCAAATTAACGTGCTCTTTCCCACCTTTTAATTCCCGTTTTCATAAAGGCAGAGAGATTTAGTGAGGAAGGGAAACGTGCTTTTTTCTGGAAAGACAAACTGCTCGGGGAGACTCAGAGTGCCAGGTGCAGGAGTGCCCCGTCCCGCACAGCGCCGGCACCGAGCCGGACCGTGGGGCACTCAACCCACTGCTTAACCCGGCCGCTGCTCACGGGGAGGATTTTGAGTTTAGAGCCTACTCCGAATGGAAATCGTGCGTTTTCAAATACTGGATTTTAGTGTTAACGGATGCACTTTAAGGCAGTGCCCGATTTTGAATTATCATAGTTTGGTATGGAAATTGGATGTACTTTGCTCTTGCATAGTGTCACTATGACAGAATATTAAATCTTGTGCTCCCCTTGACTTTACTGACCTGGTCAGCAGCATAGAATCTAATTAGTGATATCAAAGCTGTTTACACCGGTGTTACATATTTTTCTTCTGGGTTTATTAGAAGCCTATTCGTTTTTATGCTTTATTGCTACTCGTTTTCGCTATCTCCGCTTGCTTTTAGTTTAATTTTGACATTTGACAACTGTGCTTTCAGTATAAAAGTAGTTATAACTGTAAGCACCACAAGTAGCTGTTGATACAATGTAAGAAGCCCAGAACACTGCATTACAAGAAAGCTCTCAGCTGGCTCCCTGTGAGAGAAGTGCTGCTACGAAGAGGTTGTGCTGCACCGCACTGGGGGCTAAAACTGAAATTTGCTTTTTTCTAAACTGTGCACATTTTATTTTAGAGAGGACAGCTGAGATTCCCTAACCGCATGCTGCTTTTGCTCAAGATATATTAATGGATTTCATTTAGATTGACGGTATAATTCAGATTGATAGCATCTTGTCATCTGACACTTTGACACTGCCAAAGTGAATAGGCTGAAAGACTGTTTCAGTTCTTGTGTTTATCATGAATTTGCTTTCTGGTAGCAGGGCAATATGAGGGCAGTGACTGCAAAGGGAAGAGGAGGCTGTCCTGGCTGCTGTAGTCAAATTCTGCAGGCATATGGACCTGGAGATAATACTCCTCTGCCTGGATGGAGAAAAATTCTTCTCCATTCATATAATTTTAAATTCGTTGGCAACAAGGGGTCAGAACAAATTCTTCCCATTCTTTAAGTATGAAACTGGAGCACTTACTGATATCTTCAAAGTATCCTGTGGAAGATAACGGGATCAGGTCCATACCAGGCACTGCTTCTGGACATAATTTAAGCTTAAAGGAAATAACTGACAGACATTCCAGTGCAGTTAATTAAGGATGATATTTTATTTTCTGTATTTAAATACAGATTTTCAAAACTTCCAGAATAAATATGGCACAAAACCTTAGTAATAAAATCTAAAAAGTCAAAGACTAATTAATTAGAGATGTGCAAATTGTTAATCCTCTGATATATGATATTTGCTACCAAAAGTAGGAAATTGGTTTCCACAAACAATAAAAACCACTTAATCGACAGTTTTAATGTAATTCCTTTTTTTCTTTTTCCTGTAGTGACTGCACCTGAAACCTGCATTTTATACAGAGAAAAGATTTTAGAAAATCAGTTTGAATGTTTGTACAGGCATCAGACATGCCATCACAATAGCCAACAGTGAAATATTTTTCAGTCTTTGGAATTCCAGAAAAAAAAACTCAGAATAAACTTGTCAGTATTATTGAATATGCATCCACTAAATTGTTTAATTTTAGCTGGTTGGTAAAACTTGCAGTGATGCCATGATGATTTTTTGCCTTTTCTTTTATACCCCTTTTATACCTTTTTACAACTTCTGTATTCTTAGTGCTTTTTGCCCACATTCTTGGACGTCTTTGTCAAGCTAAGAGACCAAACATTTTAGAAGCTTCGTAGCCGGGGATCAGTGTGCCCCAGACCCCAAGGTCCTCTCCAGAACACATTCTGTAAACTAAGAGAGAACCATCCAGGGGAAGGCTCCTTGGGGAGGGGGGGCTCACTCGAGCCTCTCATTGGGGAATCTTTGATAGGTCTGCTAATTAGTAAGACCTATAATGTTATACTCAAGCTATTGTGGGTGTGCATTGGGGTGCATTCAACCTGGACGTGGTGCACCTAAGGATCCTTAAAATAAATACAAAGGTAAAATCCGTTTTTTCCCTTCTAACCGTATTTGAATCTTGATTTTAAGACCTGGAAAAGGCATCAGCATTACCCCTAAAATAGAGCCACAGAGCTGAGACTGTGATACACATTTCGCCTGTGCAGTGCTCAGACACTGGTGCACACTTCAGGCATGCCGAATGGGCTAAACCTGAAAGTCCTGGCAAAAAAACCTTGTCACATAGTTTGGAATCACATCTGGCATGTCACAGTGTTGAAGGATAATAGTGCTGCTCAAAGGCCTGTATTTATTTTCACTTTTGCCTTTATGTTCTGGCCCATATTCACACTAAAATATTAACATTCTCAAATGACCAAGTTTTCTGTTTATTTCTGCCCTTCCATGTCACTTGCAGTTATTTGCATTCTTATTACTGTGAACTTTCTTCATCTATTAACACTTGATACCAAACCTCACACTGTGACTTTTAAGAACCCTCTCCCTCACTACTTTATTAGATAATTGATGATTACCATGTCAGTCTTTAAGTCACATAGGGTATTTAAATATCTGCTGTAAACAGAGAGAGCTCCCCTCAAGCTCCCCCCAAATCCTGCCCATCAGAAACCCCAGATGCACTGCTGTTAAGTAAGCTTCTCAAATATTTACAGTCATCTCAGTGTAAAAGCATTGGTGTTCTAACAAATAAAGATTGAAATGCTTTGCCATCTCAGAAACAAGCGTAATGCAATTTAGTTTTCATAGCTATAGTGAAAACAAATAAAGTCACAGAAATTATTGAATAATTCTTCTACTACACATTCAAAAGCATGGAAGACTTGCTAAAGAGACAGAAAAAAAATCCTTGTCTCATTTTGTATCTCAATTTTAAACAATGCATGTTTCCAGTGAATATTTACAGGTTGATAATAGGCTAGTACAAATTCTAGAAGACACAACAAAAATTATCTGCAGTCTATTCACAAACCTTTGCCATGTCTCAGTGTTTGGGGATGGGCGTATGGACTGCCTTCACTACCCTTGAATAGAAGTCTATTGTGTGGGCTTGTTCCATTGGGATCAATGGGACGACATGTGCAATGAGATGCTAATGAACACCAGAAATGATGGTAAAATCTGGCCTGGCTAAGGCATAAGGCTGTTTTTATAAATCGCTTCTGAGTCTCTTGCTATACTTCTTTCAGCTGAGCTGTTGAAACTCCAAATATTCAGGGAGGCTTTGCTATATGAGTTTTTTGCATCATTTAAATCACATTTTCCCACCCTTACAATGTGAATAATTCTCCATTCTCATCTTGTTTAAAGTTGCGGCTGAAGGCAGTCCATTTTCAGTGACAATTGCACTGTTAATGTAAATGTGATTCCAGAAATGGAAAATAAAATACACTAGAGGAAAATAACATCAAACACAAGTATAAAAGAGAAGAATGATGGTCAGAAAGCAGACACACGGGAAAGGATAGTGTTGGTAGCATGTAGCCTGATGGCCATTACCCCACCACATCTGCAGAACTCCCTGTCAGAAATGTTCCTGTCTCACATAAGGGGAGTGACAGCCCCAGCCCAACTCGGACAAGCCCCCAGGCAACAGTGCAGCTGCAGGGGCAGTAGTGCCTGGTGAGTGCTTAAAGCCAGGCACAGGGCTGCGGGGCTGGAGGAGACAGGTGGCTTCCTTGGTCCTCCCTTCAGCCCGGGCTGGGACACAGCATGTGTCGTTTGAATGGAAAACCTACAAACCTATGGATATAACATTGGGAGCCTGTAATTCCTGGCAGCTTGGAGCAGGCTTAGAAGTGCTCAGACACAATAGTATTGAGGATCATAAAAGTCCCACCTCTGTCTCTTAAAAGAGAGAGAGAGGGAGAGAAGACAAGGTCCACCAACACCATCTTTTCTCACCAGCTTATGGCAGAGGTTAATTATTAACTATCAAAACATTGACAAACTGTGGTGTTTGTTTGCTTATTATGAGGCCTGTCAGGGCCAGAACCAAACTTTACTGAAGCTGACTGATGTCTCCTGGTTTCAATAGACTCAGAGGTCAGGCCCCTAAAATTCAAGTCACCAGTGCTGTTCCTTGCAATAAAGAATGAGCGAGCACTTTGAGGAAGTGCTTAATTACTCCAATGAGATCATTTAGTTTTTAAACAAAAATGCTTTAATTGGGGCAGACCGTTTCATATTTTTTTCCCAAAAAGGAAATCGATTAGCAAAATGTTAATAATGAGATTTTAAAAGTGCCCATGCCAGCCATAGACACCAAGCTCAGCTAAGGGAGCTCACATTTTCTTTCCAGATGCCAAGGCTAAGCAAAACTGTTTTCAGGGAAGGACCTATGGATGGAACTCAGGTCATCTTCTCTAGTTTGCTAATACCACTTCTGTAATCATTTTGCCTGTTATTCTTTTGCAGGCAAACCAAAGGTGGGTGTCCAGTAGCAGCAGTTTCATGAATCCAGATCTAGCCTGAAGCCGTCATCTCTGTCAGGAAGACACTTCCTTGCAGAGGTGCTTCGCTGGGTCCCTGGTGAACCACAACCGTCATATGGAACTCACTAGCTTCAGATACTGCCAGCAAATGTAATTTAGAGAGGAAATACATGGGATGTGAGAGATTCCTTGGTGGAAGTTAGTGCCCCATATCCTCTGCCTCGCTGTCAGAAACACTGGTGACAGGGAGCCTAGGATGGAACAGGATCTTGGGAGTTACAGCTTCTCTTCAAGCAGTTTGTACACAGCAAAACAAACAGCTGGCACTGCTCCTATGCTACACTGTGTTTTTCAGGTAATTTGTATACTCAGGGAGGTAAGGGTTCTAAGGTTCTTCCAAACAAAAAGAATATATTTCTGGAGTGGGATGACACACATAATCCAGTCTTGCTACCAATTACTGCCTGTAATATGGCAGGAAAAGCAGACTCAAAAAATATGGATACACTAAGATGTGTAAAACCTTCTTTAAGGGGCATACTGTGTAAATATCTTAGATAGATAGATAGATAGATAGATAGATAGATAGATAGATAGATAAAGACTGGGCACCAAAATCAGAACTACAAAAGGTAAAAGGAAAGCAGCAAAAACTATATGTATTTTTAATTTTATAGCTCTTTATGACTGATGATAACAGATGCAGTGGGAAGTAATTATTCTCACCACTTCTGAAAATAAAATCCAATTTGAAATCACGTTCATAGGTACGTATGTTTTGAGTTGTCTTCTCATCAGCTTTGTTACTAAACGAATCTCTTCTCCACATCTGGCAGGTACCCAAAATGGATAATCAGCATGTTGCAGTTCAAGATTTTGCAGATATCACTACGTTTTTCCTAAATTGCAGAGGCCTAGTCTTGCACCATTAGTGTATGTGAACTATTCAGAACTCCCTGAAGATATGGGGAGCATGTACAGACCTGATAACCTCCCTGGTTTTCAATATTTTAAGGATTTCCACCTATCTGAAGTCCTATAGATCTCTTTCTATACTGCAAAATTTTGTGGCTTTCCAAAATCACTAGAATCCACACACTTAGTTCCTTTAATCTGGATATTTATGGCACCCTTTCCCATGTATTTTTATTGAGGTAAGACTTGGAGTTGCAAAAATAGCAAGTTAACAAAATATCAACTCAAATTTCGTGCATTTTACTAATGAGAAAAAAGACCCACTGGATTTAGTACTGCCTTACTCTGGTATTAGTAAATTCATATTAAATATACTGGTATCAGCTAATACTCACTCAGGACTCCATGACTTTTAAAGATAAAAGTAAACTGAAATAACTAAGAGATCATCTTTGTTATTTTAGCAACATTTCAGTTTTCTTCAGCTTATTTAATATACTCTGAAATTTAATTTCTGGGCCAAAAATTGTAAAACAAATACACACTTATTGGAAATATTTTAAAAATCAGTTAAAGGACATTCTTCAGGGTATAAAAAGTTGGTGTTTTTTTTCTGTTTGCTTGATTTTTTAATCTGGTTGTATATGGTCCTGTCCCTCATAAGTAACAGCCAAAAATATAGTATTCCACAGGAGCTTTTATCCTAGTGAGCAGAAAGTGAGCAGAAAGACTGAACAAAAGAATGAATGAATTAATTAATTGATGAATGTATTTAAATAAGGCTCCACCTGCTCTGCTTCAAAAATCTCTCACTGTACTGCAGAGAGGTTTGTTACACTGACTAGTATCAAAGCCTTCCTCCTGATTTTTGAACAAGATGATTTGTTTAGGCAGAGAGATTGCCAAAATGCAGGCTATGCAACATAGATTCTGCCTTTGCTGATGTGTCTAATATCAGGAAATCACCAACTAAAGGCAACAAGGAAGACCGTCTATCTAAAATGAAATGGCAAAAAGTAGATTTTCCCACTGCTTTTTCAGAAATACCTACTGCACTTGTTTAATCATAAGATTTGCCTTGCTAGTATGAACAGTTTACTAACGTGAAGAACTTCATATGAACAAAGGCACTCTTTTAGGAATTTTTTGCCTTTATGTTCTAAACCCAGTGATGCTTTCTTGTCTTACATCAACAGACAAGATATATGGTAACAAACTTCACGGGACAGGACCCTGAGTTGCCTGCCAGACACCAGCAGAATTTGACAAAAGTCTGCAGAAGGGCTGCTCTGAAAGAGAGAATGGGGGAAGCCGCGATAGTTGTAGCTCCTTACTGGGGTTATGGCAGAGCCCCACCGGTGGCACCGAAGGGAAAGAGTTGGTGGCTAAGGGGTGTTGGATTAAGAGGGGTGGGGGTGGGATTTGTGCCCCCCCCCCCCTCCCCCCGTCCCAGACAAAGGTCCCTGTCCCCCGCAGGAAGGTGCTGAAATGCAAAGCAAGCTCCCCGCTCCTTTTCTCTCTCTTGGTGGCATTTGGAAGTGTAAAGCTTTGAATACCAATTCCTTGAACTGGACATATGTGAATCTCTTCTAATCCTACTAATCCCGTCCCCAAGTGCTTCTTTGTATGTGGAGGCAACACACATAGATCTAAGTGAAAGTGGCCGTAATCCTGGAAATGTGGAAAAATGTCCCAGTGTGGGAGTTGGGAGAGGGAAAAGCTCCCCAGCGGAGGGAACCTGCTGGAAGAGCATTGTGTTTGTGGGGTGAACGAGGGGCAGCAGTGGGGGCAGGGGAGACATGAAGGAGAGCTCTCACCTTCCCTGAGCCGTGAGGAGGAAAGCAAACCCACCCAGCAGGAAAGCTCCCTTTGCAAACAGCCATCGCACACTTGAGCAAACCCGCAGAACTGAGACAAAGTTTCCAAACGCTGGGAAATTCACCCACCGGCCGCTTTCAGCAGAGTGAGCTCAGCAGGCAAGGCACTAATGTGCTGACTTCATTATTTCCCGACCTCGCCCCACTGAATGGCAGATTTTTGTAGGGGACAGTGCACTATCACTCCATCCTTCCCTGGCCACAAAGATGGGGAGAGGAGCCGGGATCATGTACCCAGTCAGAGGCCCTAGGTCTGTCTTGGGGAGGGATCCTCTTACCCTGCGCGGATGTGAGAAGTGGGCCGCGTAAGCAGATCTCTGCCGAACAGTGACCAGGCAGCAGAGACGGAGTCAGCTTGCAAGTGACCAGATGTGTTATTCAGTCAGCCTCTCTGAAAACTGATTTCAGGCAACAAATCCTCTAACTTTACATAGGTAAAAGGATAGAGATGGCAGAAGATTCTGTGTCTTTGATTCAACACTGAAACCTCAGCATCTGACCAGGCTGTTATTTAAAATTAACATCCACCTGGATACTAACAAACCCTATGGGTTTTCCAAATATACAAGTCATATAATTCAGCCACACGAATTTCCCAAATGTCAGGCAGCTAATTTACATTTTCTTGGCTAGTCACTGAATAAAATGTGTTTATACCCCACAGTAGATCGTGTACAAGGAAATTAATCTGGTTTTTGTATGTGCTTTCAAAAGATTTTAAAATATGGAGCAATTGATAACATTATTTGCCAGGCAAATCTTTATTTTGCTCAATAAATCTCTAAATAAAACCATGTTAGGTAAGAAAATCTAAGGCTATATATTCTCTTGGAGTTGACTTTTTTATTACCTCACCAGACTTTGTGCTTTCATAAATAAGTGTCAACTGAAATTAACCTGCTGTTTAGAGATAGTATAAACCATCCCAAAATCAGCCTGGGGACTGCAAGTCCATTTTTTTTTCTTGCACATGAACCTCCTGAATGTCACAGGGACAGAAAATGAGGATAGATCTTTAACTTTGCATAGATAAAGCAATAAGATTGCCTCTTGGAAACACGCTAAACCAAAACCCACAATGCACTAAAATCACTTCATTAGCAGGAAACAGCCCAGGAAAGAGTTTTGCCACGTGCATCAGAGAACACATAGGATAAAATGAAGTGAGAATAAAACTCTATCTTAGCCTAGTACTGGTGCAGCTCTGTGGACTTGACCCTGCTGCTGGCCACAGAAACACTGCTCATGTGGAGAACTAGTCTTGGCATGCAAGGGACACTGCTGATATTGCACTGACAACCTCCTCAAACTCCAGCAGTGCTGCTCTGCCTGCAGCCTGGTAGGGGAAGGGGACCTGGGAGAGTACAGCCCTTCAGGGCAGAGACAATCTGCAGAGCCAGGGCACATTGGCACACGTGTTCCCTACTTTAGACTTCCCAGAGCGGGAAGAGAAGGAAAACAATTTGTCCGTAGCGAAGCTTCATTTGTATTAAAGAGCTCTGTGGCCCAAGGGTGCCTGTGGCGTTGTCTCCCTCACGACACCAAGCATTTTATGGGCAAAGCAAGGGTGACATTTTTTCTGTCAGTGTTGAGAGTTGTGATGGATCCCAGACTGTCTCCAGGCCCTGAGTCCAGAGGCAGCAAGTGTTCCGTGTCCATGTTGCTGAGGTGCCCTCAAGAAGAAGCTGTCCACAGGGGCTCTTGCTGGCTGGAAGCTGCAGCCATGCGGTAGCCAGATGGCCACTTCATGGCATGACCGATGGAGCCTTCGGCCTTACTCATGCTCCAGCACGTGTGGTGCCATGATGACCCTCAGCTGCTGTGGATGGCGTTGCCTCCCCCTGAGACCTGTCTGTTCCATTTTGAACAGGACCCAGTGCTCTCCCCAGCCTCGGCCTGCGCAGAGAGGTGGCAGTGGGGCCTGTAAGAAACAGGTGTCCTTGACACGTGAGCACGGGCAATTTTGGAGGATTGCATCTGGACAAAATTTTTATGATGCTGCCTGTCCTCCCAATCTTCATCCAGTCACTCTGCCCATCTAGCTGAGCCATGCCCCTGAAGGAGCAGTGCAGCTCCCACCAAAGGCCTGTTTGTTATGAGGCGATAGTCGGTAAAGCTGAAAGCGAGGTCAGTATCTATGTCATGCCAAGCCAAGGCGACCCAGTGTTGTACAGGGCAGTGGAAATACGGCACATGAGACACAGCTGATGTCAGGACGAGATATCTTGAAAGACAAGGTCCTTCTACAAGTGCTTCAAATGCTGGTTGGCAAGGGTCATGCCTGGGGGTGACCCATAAGGTAGGACAATGCAGGTATGGCCGGATCAGCCTCAGCCTGTCGTGTAGCTGTGCAAGGGAGTGGGCTGATGCCAGTGGACTAGTCCTCATTTGCAACCAAAATCTGCAGCATAGGCACAGAAGTGTGCCACAGAGAACAAAATCAAACCTAGATATTGCTATCTGCTTGTATATTGTCACCTTGGCACGTCAATTTTTGGACACTGGCAATTTTTTTCCCCTAATTCTGCCATATATCAAGGGCATTATATCCAGGATACATAAGCTAGGATTCTCATTGTCATTCTATTTGATGGACTCACACCAACAAGGGATCTGACCCTATTTCTATAATCTGCCCCAAATGCCAATTATTAGAATCTGTTTCAGTTTAAAGCAATGAAGCATTAATATCTTTTAAAAGAATTTAGTTTCAAATGATTGCAAACAAAATGAAAAGATGTGGCACCCTGTAGGCCACTGAAATCAATTGGGTGAATTTGGAACTTAGTATTTACTGTTGGGATCTACACAAATTCGAGAGCCAAAGGCAAGATTAGTTGGATTAGTGCTTCAGTGGTCCTTCATTATCCATTTCTCCCTCAGTGACACGATTCATGTCTTCAGTTAACTGTGCTTATTAAATGAGAATGATGAAGAATTGAAGTAAAAATATGTAAGTAGAAGGAGGATGTTGAGTCTCGCTAATCTTGTTTAGAATGTTATTGCATTTCATTAAATAGAAAATTTCATTGAGGTTTCCTACATGTTCTTCTGGTTTTAAGTCTAAGAGCCTCACTCTGACATTGGAAAAGAGAAGCACAGAAATGTATTACAGTTCAGTTACTTACCACACAGGAGACAGGCAGAAAACAGAATCAGGTCCACCTGAACATGGGGTTGCTGCGCACAGATCACTCTTTTATTTCTCTAGTTTATACTGCTTTCTAGGCTGTGATAACAAGTAGAGAACCACTTGTGTGTTTGAGGACCCCAGTCTGTCTCCTGGGGACAGCAGAGGGGGAAGGAGCCCCTTAATGGTGTGAATTCAGACTTGGCTCTACCACAGACACTCTCAACATTAGGTGACTTTTACAGCTGTCTTGCATAAGGATATCCTGATGCACTGGAGAATCAGGCTGCTGTTCTGGAAAGTGAACTTAATGACCAGTTGAGGAAAACCCAGGGACATACAAGTAACTTGACCTGAAAAAGTTGTCTCTTTTTTCTGGAGCATCAGGTGATGTGAAATATAAGGTTGGGTCCAGTCACAAAGTAAAAAGAGGGAAAGGGACTTGCATGTGGCACAGACAATAGAAGGCACATGAGAATAGTATCTGCTCAAGTCTTCAGTTAAGTCAGCAGCTGAATCTGAAATAATCCCAACTATTTACTCATCATGTGGGTAGAAACTATTTCCCAGGACACATTTCAAACAGCCTTTTAAATAGCCTGTTAAACCAAAATAGATATGACCACATTACTTTTTACTTTTTCACTGTTTCAAACCAGGTTTAATTAGGCACACTGCAACCTTGAAAAAAATCTAAGAAACAGGGAAGTGATATTGATTCTTTATTATCACTTTAATTGTCTATTCTGATGTGTTAAAACTGAAACAATCTTCCAGCTGCAATGTCTAATGAACTCCAAGATCAAACATGATCTTGCTAATTATGGAGTTAATGAGGACAAGTTCACAGGCAGAGTTAAGTTAGTAACTACATGTTTCAAAGCATCTTGAAGCTCAATAAGATCTTCATTTGGTGTTATAATGGTATACAGTTTGCAATTCTTTTTTCTGAACATGTTACAGAAGGGCACCCTATGTATGGTATATGCTGCTAATCATGTGCAAACAACACAAAGACAACTTCAATAAATTAGGAGACTGGCTGTTTATAAATCAACTCAACATTGAAATCTCATTTACATTTCTGCTATCCCATGTAATGTGTTTACACACAAATAATGCCAACATTAGCATGGGAGGGGAAAGAATTTAAATTCCACAGCATGTTTCTGAAGCCAAACCATCAAGAAAAGGCAATCAACATTGTAAATGAGCATACAGGCATTTAGATATTAAAAAAAGAAGCACTGTTAAATCAGGCCTTTGAACCCAGATAGCAAAATGAACCTTACAGCTGTATCCATTTCAAGGGCATGCTTACACTGGGCACAAGTGGGATAGGACAATCAAATCAGTGCTGTGCTTGAAGCAAGCTATTCTTCTCAATCCTGCTAGAAAAGCTTGTATCTAAAAATTATTGTTTCTAGGTCTAGGTCTGTTTGTAATCAGTTTAGTCTCTGTTTGCCTCCTCCTTTCCCTGGTTTCTCTTTTAAAATTGATTATAACCTTGGAGTTACAGCTGTTCCTTCTGTCCTTGCACAATAGACATTCCTAAAAGGTCTGTAAGGTTTGCAATTGCAAAAAAACCAGAAAACCAGATTGCTGCACCTGCATTAGTAGAAGCAGTAGCGGTTTGTCACAGTAGCAAGAGTTTGTCTGCATCCAGCAAACAACTACGCTGAATTAAGCAATCAATTCCATGTGCTTTACATTAAGGAAACCATGTCATATAGAACTAAAGATCATCTGAAAACACAGTGTGATTACTTTAGAGCTGACAGTTCTGGACACAGAACAGTAAAGCAGAAGATATCAGATAAAGGCTCAGAAATACCAACAATGGTCATGAATCCATGAGAGGTTCAGGCAAGCAATGGAGCCTGCAGTAGTGCTGTGTAATATGACTACCTCTTGATTTAGAAGTATATATATTATTTCGAATTTATCTTACGAGTATGTGGCATATATATCTCCACTCAAGCAAGTGGAGAAGGTCAGGTGCACATCCCTGGTATGCAATTTTACGTTTTCATTAAATCTGTTTTTATACAATGTTGTTCTTCAGGCTGTGGTTATGTGAGCCATTTTTTGGCATCAGTCCTGCTTTATTTGATTCTTTTTCCTGCATCACATCCTCCTCTATGCTACTGCAGCTGTTCTCATGACCCCTACAGCAAAACATATCAAGGAACTGATCTGGGTGAGAATAAAACATTGTTATATTTTTTCTGGATTATTTTTCAATCAGATTAGTTAATGTCTTCGTTTACCACAGTGCTAAAAAACTCTTTGTGCTAACACAGGAGGGAACAGATGGGAATGGAAGTAGAGGTATAAAGGAAACGAGGAGGACAGTTAGAGGTGGTTTAAACAGCACTGACACAATATGTGTCACAGACTCAGTTTACTGATTCAAGACATAGTTTCCTTCTCCTTTTGTCCTACCCAGACAAAATTCTGTTCCTTAATAACTCTCAATATATGAATGAATTTTTCAACCTCTTCTTTTATCTAAAGTGGCATGACCTAGGCACTCAGCATGAGGTTTGGGGAGATAGCTGTTACTTATTCTGCAAACTAAGCATTACTTAGGTCCATATTTAAACAGAGTATTTTGAAAATAATTTTTTGAATACTCATAGGTGAGATGGCAATGTTAAGATGCTTTCATTTGTGGTCAGCTGACATGGCCCAACAGTTTCTACCTTTTTGACAAAGTTTCATTTGGAGGTTGTTATTCATGTTAATTGGGAGCTTAGAATAAAAAATAAAAAGTTCAGTCTGTGATACTGAATCCACATATACTGAAATCAGTCCTCAGAACAATTTCCTTTCTTGCAACTAGTTTATGTCCTCCTGTCTTACTGCACTGCATTGGATCCTTCCTCTCCCAGTACTGGCAAAGGGAGGCAGGACAGCATTCTCCCTTCTCTCTCCTTTGCTGCTGCTCCCATTTTGCTGCCCAGTGTTCAGCTCCCTGTCACTTCTGTTAATGGGTCTAGGTAATGTTTCTCTTGGCCATCCTCAGTTCTTCGGGGAAATTGGTTTCCATTTCATGGCTCTGGGTGTGAAACTTGGCATCTGAAATATGTGTCTCTGCAGTCCCCCGTGAACATGGAGGAGGGTGCGAGGTACCTAGTTCAGCCTCTCTCAGCACTGCGGCAAAGCCATCTCAGGCACATTTTTGTTCAGCATGCTGGCTGTTGTTCAGCTTGGTCTGTGGTGCATAGCTCTTCCCCGGGCCTGGTCTGAAGAATTTAGACCTCTCACTGTGGGGCTGTGGATAGCACAGTGAGGGAAAACACTGAACCAGCAGCATAACAATGCCAAGGGTGAGCACCTCATTCCTTGTGCAGATAGAGCTTTCTCTCTGGCCGATACTCCAAGAAGTCAAAATTGGTTCTTAAGAGTACGAGCTACAAAATGCTCCTGTAGAAACTTCTGGGTCAAGGAAGGGACATAAGAGAGAAGCTAGAAATGAGGGAAGAACCTTGAGATCATACTGGGTAGAGTGACTCTTTGATTTGTGTTACGCTTGAGTAGTCTGCATGAGCAAAAACTGGTGCAGCATGACACCAGCCTTTTCTAAACTGAGGAGAGTGCTGGCCATCTAATAAAGGAGAATCTTTATCCTATTATGTCTTCATGGAACAGAAAAAATCCTCTAATATAATTTTAATCAGAATTATCTTTTTCTTTACAACATAAATTGTAACTCATTGCTTTGTACGTTGCTGTGCAACAAGTCCTTTTAAGCAGTCCCTCAGTATTACTGAAGGTTTTCGTACACTATTTGAAATAGAGAATGTTTTCCCATCTTACATGGTCTTTGGTTTCCATTCCTTTCAGTGTGATTTCTGCTTTGTTTCTTTTCTGTGCTAGGAGATGATAATGAGGTTCACACACCTTCTGCTTTGGTGCTTGGAAATCTACCCTGGCTTTAGCTCAGCTGCAGCAAGCTGAGAGGCTTCCCCCTACATGCCGCCAATTTTCAGTGCACTCATATGTGGCTGACGCAGTAGGGGGCTAATCCCAACAGCAAACATTATACTCTTTCCATACTCACTTACACTTTGGAATCAAGGGTAAAAAGTTCTCTTTGAAGCCCATTTTCTCTGAATGGTCTGGCAAGCTAACGTGAACTTCCCAGATTCTGGCCAGAATTCAAATGTATCACAGTGCAGCTCAGTGACTGTTGCAATTGTCCCAGGCCCTTCCAACACACCAGCCTTCCTGTAGCATGTGATGAGAAGGACACACTTCTTTTACAAGAAGTAAGAAGCCATTTATTTAAGCATGGCTGCAGCCAACAGTCTTGAGCAAAGTTTACCCACAGCAGATTTGTCTATTTTTATTGGTCCACTATCTCCAATGCCTTATGTTTCAGCATGCACCTTTGTGAAGACAGAAAATAAGTGGTTTAGTGAAATTATTTCTGATCACTGGACATAGGTTGAGCTGGCCTGTCTGACCAACGGAATAATGTTCAAAAGCTCATGCCCTTTTTCATTTCAATAACAATAGAGACACATTCTGTGCTCAATCTGGAAACAAATGTTGCCCGTATTTGGATCTCAGTGGGAGCTGTGCATGTGGAATTTGGCCCAAAATGTTGTGTTGCAAGATGCTTGTTATCCTTGCCCTGCTTCAAATCTTGATTCTTCCTTTTTGTAGACAAATAACATCTGACAGTGACAGAGTCTGTATTAAAGTAAGTGTCAGACTGAAAACAGATTTTTGCTGTATATGTGCACATGGATGGAACAGAGTATGTTTGCTGATCTCTTGGGGGTTGCTCAGAAGTGGACTGGCACAAGAACCACATCTGTTGTGTACCACCCTGGATGGGTATTTTTGTACCAAATTTTTATCAGGTCCTTGAATTCATAGGCAGGTCTTCCTTCTAGCTATGGTTCCAAAAAAAAGAGTCAATATTTGCAGCATTATATATTTGCAACTGTTTCCTACATTAATCTTATTTTATTGGAACAGTAGTAAATTTTAAGATTAAGTGTACTGTACAAAAGTGGGTGATGCTTTATGCACTCAGTTTCAGCTCTTTGAAACCAGGACAATAAAAGGAACAACATGCAGACTTCTGGGGAGAAATCTGCTTTCTTCCTCAAATGTAGGAGCGGGAAAGCTTCCAATCAGACTAATTCAGAAGGGGGCCAAAACATCTTCAGCGTGCTCTCATTTTTACCTGTGAACTTTGCTCATTTAACAGATACATGAACAATGGATACAATTTCCTATTGAGAGTGGAGTTAGACAACTGGGACACAGTCCTAAAAACTGTGAAGCAAAGGTGTGTTTCCTATGAATAGAAAGAACGGCTTACATCTGTGGCTTCTACCTCCTCTGGGTGGGCAAAATCCTTGGACAGGAGGAAGCCCAACTTTGCAAGAGCATCAAGGGACGAGGGAATATTATGTTTTTCCTCTGAACTTTTTCTTCAAGGCAAATCTACTTTCTGGTTTTGGCCTAAGTTTTTAAGTAGATTGGCATGATACAGACTTCATTCAGAAGTGAATTTCTTAGTTAGCTAATTTTCTTTGATACTTCTCTCTCCCTACTACATTTGCAGCTGAGCCTTTAGCTCAAAATGAAATCTTTGGGAATCACTTCCTCTTTGAGAACCAAAAGAGGCCAGGCACAGGACATTAAGGGTCACAGCTTCACAGCCAAGCGAGTGATGGGTTTGCTTCCCCATGTGGCTTTCATCTCCTGAACTTTACAGATACTCTACTTTAAATTATTGCAGGTAGGATTAACATGGGCACACATATTGCTCCTTTTGGTCTGTTACTTGCCTTTGCCTTGTTGTGTTTTTCTGTAGGAAAGCTCTTTATGGCAACTCGCTCACAGTGCAATGCTCTCTAGATCTGCTGTGTAAATGGGGCTCTGAGAACTAACCTGAGAGCTGCTGGTGGACCATGACCCATCTGACTCAGTTTTCATCACTTAGAACCCATCCAGTGTTGCTGAGGTGTTATTAGAATCGAACAAATTCTAGAGTTACATTTCTCCATTATTCTACACAGTCATTCATGGCAAACTTAGCAAAGATTAAACAAATGAATACAAGGCTTATGCAAGTAAATACAATTGTAAAACATTCATTAGTCACTGTGTAGTATGTAGCCTTAGACTTGACAGTACTTGGGCATTAATATTGTATTTCTCAAGCACACTTGGGCCCTTCAGATTCTACAAATGGAAGAGCAAATGAAGAGGCTACTCCTGTATAGGAGGATGTAGCAGTTTTCTGACACGTTATGTGTTAGATTTCAGATGCATTGGACTAATGAGAGCAAGAACTTCCCTACTCTTGAAGGCCCTACCCTATAGGGCTTAGAAATCCTTCCTCTGTAACTGCCTTTTCAGCTTGCTTGACTACTTACCAAGGTCTTTATTTTTTCTTCCAGGGAAAGGAGGGAGGAGGGGACTTTTTCCCTAGATCCCTTGTTCTCTCTATTTTGCTTTGAATGTTGCGGTGTGTTTGGTTCCCCCCTCCCAATGTGCTCGGATAACCCAAAAGAAAGAGAAGTTCTTTTTTTTTTCATCCCTTTTCCCTGAGGAGACAGAGAGAGAGAAGGGGGGAGGAAAAAGAAAGATTAAGATGTAAGCTGGCTAGATAAGCCTGGAACTGGGTTTATTACTACTGTTGAATGAGAGTACAAGGATATAAAAGCAAACCTGCTTTACTGGAGCTGGAGCGAGGTTGGTGGGAGACCTACCCTGATTGTGTGCCACTCCGAGAAGGGATGTTTCATTAATTACACATTAACTATGTGCACTGAGGAGGAGGCAGAGGATAAAAAATGCAGATGTTTCTGCTGCCCGACAGAATGAAAACCACTCTTGATCCTGTCAAAAGAACATTTTGAATCAAAGGGCTCCACAGAAGTGGAAGAATGAGTTTTGTGGCTGAGTGCAATGGTGTGGCCTTTTAATCATTAAACCCTTTTATAGCGGTAAAATGAACATCCATTGTCATGGCCACTCCAATGGGGCCATCGGAGCTGGTGAAAAGGGAATGCTTTACGAAGGGCACTAAAACAGGACACAACCAGCCCCACTGCTGGATTTCTAAAGGTAACAACAGCAGTGCATAACAAAGAATGAAAAGATGGCCCAGGTTGGTTTGCTTGAATTACTTTCCTTCCCAAACCCTCCCTACAAGCTAAACATGCACCAGATATAATGAGCATTAGGACTTCACAGGCTGGCAGTTCCCCTCCTTTGTTTTCTCAGAGTTTTACTGTCTTGGTTTAATTTTTTTTCTGTTCTTTAAGTGAAAGCTCCTTAGGAAAATGGATTGAAATGTTGTTTTATTCGTAATCACTCTCTACAGTCCTAGTAAAGCCATTAGCATTGTGGGAGGAATGATCCTCTCTTCTTGTATAGACTCCACCCCCACCTCCCCAAGTATTCAGGGACAGTAATGTTTTAAGACTGTTTCAAATAAAACGTCTCCAGCCCATTTTTAGAAAGCAGACTAAATTTTAATTTGCCAGGCCACGACCCTGGAGTTTTAGTTATACTACTTCCTTGCTCCTTTCTTGTCTTTCCCTGTAATTTCTCAGTAGAAATGATTCAATAAACTATTTCTCATATCAGTCTAGGAAGAATTAAAAGATTTATTTCCCGAAGTTCCCATAAGCCTCGGAAAACTATATTGTCAGGTTTTTTGGAGCAGAACTTGTCAGAGAAAAGTAACCTCATTTCATGGGGAGTTTCATATCTAGGTTTTGTTCCAATAGGAGACAAAAGGGAATCAAATCTCAGCTCCTGGGTAATCCATCTGATGGACACCCTGGTACCATGAATCTTGACATTCTGGACTGTGTAAGAAGCCAGAAGAAGATGAAAGCTAAAGGTAGCAGGGCTTTCTGGCTCCCAGCCAGTCATCCAAATGAGCTGCTGAGGATCTGAGCACTTTGGGAGCTCTGGATTTGGAGGAAGCAGGACATCAGCTAGTCAGAGACTTTCATACCATCAGCAATGTTTTGAATTTGAATGCTGAACTCTGAACAAACTCTGAAAAAACATCAATGAAGCTGAATCAGCAGAATGGGATGAAAAATATTTTTACAGACTACTTTAAACCAATTCCTTGCAAATAATTTCTGGGATAGAACTAATGGTGAGTTTTATAGTTTCTGTGGCATTTGAAATGCAAATGTATTTCTAACTGTATATAGTAATCCTTGTATCAAAGATAAAAATAGGTGAATAACATAATTTATCAGGTGTCCTTGAGGCTATTTGTGCACCAACTGTTCAGCTATGAACACTATTTTATTTTTAGTTAAGGAGAAAAGGCAAAAGCACTACTGTTACACTGCTTGATTACTATACAATCTGAGCCACATGCTTATGTAAAGGGCAGCAGCCAGGAAAAAGTCATCAGGAATTTCTCTGTGAAGATAAGAACTTTATGGCTCATAATCTGTGAGGAGGTTTGATGAGATTATTCTCTGGTAATATTGGTGCAAGGACTGTCAGCACACTTCAGATGGTGCCAGCTCTCCAAAGCTCTGGAGGAGTTAAAGTGTGCAGGAAAAGCGATTCTTTGCAGATTTCTCAACTTTTGTATCAACTAAAAAATTTCTCCAAGACAGATTTTCACTTCTGGAGGAACTCAAATTGTGATCCTTTCTTGTTTATTTAACTTCAGAAGAGGCTGTGTGACTGGCTCAGTACTTTGCTAAAGAGAAAATTCAACCCCCTGCATGAGAAAATAGCAAAATACTAAAGAAAGTACTTTAAACAGAAGTAGCGAAGAAAACAAGTGCTATTAAAATACTTCTTCCCTGGCAGCAGATCCAAAGGGATTGACAGATAATTCTGGGTGCAGCTCTGAGGGGCAGTGAGAATCAGATGAAAACAAGTCATTAGGGAAGGCTGGCCAGGATGCCAGGGTAATAACCAAACTGCTGGGAGGAGTCACCCACAGGAAGCACTAAAATGAGCTATTCAGAGACTTTGATTAGAGTTACAGGTAACTCAGATGTGCAGAAGAGTGCTCTCTGTGTCCTACTATGAATGGCTAATTACACAGTTCAGGGAAGGGCTCGGACAGCTAAGGGCACTGCTAAAAATTGATTCAGCATCAAACGTGGGCGTGAGGTGATAACGGGACAAGAGAAGATGATGCCCAGCCCAATCCCTATTCAAAATACTAAGGGCACACCCAGATAACTTCAACTCCTGCATTACCTACAAAGGTTAAGGATGCTAAAGAGGACTGAGCATAATAAACTCCAGCCTCTGACATGGACTTCATATGAACAAAGTGTTAAGCAGCAACAGCTCAGGCTATGTTCTGAAATTCTGCACTGATGCTGATCTAGAATCATGCTCATAAAGACTATGTACCAGTTTAAAGTATTTCTAGCTTTTCTTAGTTTCCCATGGTAAAATCAGAGTGTTGCAATTATTAGCTTTCTGATTTTCCTTCTCTGTGCTATCTGTAAGCTTTTAGCTGCATTTGAAATGTTTGAAAAAAAATGGCAGTCTCCTATTATTTGGGCATAAGTGGTTTCTTGCTTCAGAAATATCTGGGGCTTATCAAGATGGAAATAGAGCTAAAACAAGCATAGTACAAATTAAATTAATTCTGCGACCTGCTAAGAGGAAAGATGCTTTCCCTATTCTGGCTGAGCTAATATTCCTGCCTTTGCTGAATCACAGCTAGCCTTCTGCAGTTACTAACAAGCAGCAATGCACCAATCCTTTGTTTTGGCTGTGGTCCATCTACAAAGCAGACTGGTGCTTCAGTCTCCTTCATCCTGACAGCTCCTTGGGCAGATGGCAAATCACCTGATGCCAGTGGAAGGCTCAGACAGGTGGAGCCAAAAAGAAGTATTGCACCTCCCAAATAATTAGAAGTAAAGTAAAACAGAAATAAAGACAAGAAGGCAAAGAACTACATAACCAATTATTTCTACTCTACATTCAGGATCCTAAAAGTATTTCCAACAAGATATTTTTGGTGCTCAGCATAGGTCGGGTTAGGGCACTCTGATTTTCAGTAGTGGTATACCTTGAAATTTGGGTACCTCAGTTTGGTCACCTAAACAACAGAAGGCACCCCAATCTCCTGCTGGCTTTGAAAAACACCCTCCCAAGGCTTTGTCAGAGACGTAACAAGTGAGGGTGTTGAGAAAGTCACTTGTTTGTAAACAAAGCATTTTACAATGCCTTGAGAGATGTTTTAAGTGAGCCTATGTCACATAAAGCTCCTCAGGGATCTGTTGCAGCAGCAGCAGCAGTGCACAAAACAAAGTCACTTCTTCTGTTGCACTTTATTCTGTTGTCATGTTAAAAGCAATGAATTTATTTCCCCCTCTCAGCCCTCCCTCAACTACTGCAGCCCTGCAGTAAATCAAAAAAGTAAACTCTCATTCTCATTGTGCGGGGCTTACTTCCAGGCCTCTACAGTTTCCACAGTAACTAATTAGAAATTTGCATCTCTAAGAAAGAATTATTTAATACTGATGTAAGCCCTTTTATTCTTTGGAGCTTGGCCTTTTGCTACTCAACTTCTGGTAGATGTTGGGCCTTAAGGTCATACTGTACAAACTCTGAATGTAGGTGGCCCTAGTCTTGCTTTTTTTATCTCGGATGATTCATATCCTGTGAAGAAAATGTCTTGCCAGGTTTTTGTTGAATGGCAAAGATTTGAAAGGCAGCACCCAATTCATTTAGTAGCCATTTGTTTTAAACTGTAACATCTTCCCCATTCCTCATTAGCTAACTCTTGTGTAATTGAGTCATGCATTTTTAGCCTTGTTAAACCAGTGGAGTTAGGTCACACTGATGCACCTTTCCCATTAGTTCCATTTGCTTCCCCCGGCTTTCCGCCTTTAAGCAGGCCTTTTATTTCACATGGCAGGAAAGAAAGCCTAGGGTACTCTGAGTGCACAGATATGTGTTTTATAGCTCAGCCATAGATACTGTAAATCCAAGCCACTGTCCCATAGTCTCAGAGAAGGTATAAACAGTGAGAGAGGAGGAATTAGAGGCTCCAAAGTGAACAAAATCCTTCCCTCATGTTCATGATAGAAAATGGCTTGGAGCAGTTTTTGTCCCAGTCCAGCAAGTACCCCTCACAAAGCTGTGCTACCTCAAGCTTCAGCTGACCCCGATAGGCTTTGCATCAGGCTTGCAATCAGTTTGCCAGCTCAGGCTCAGCAATTTTTCAGCTTTTGCACTTTTCTACAAAAGATCTCTCAAGAAAGGAGCACACGCACCACCATCCCTTCCTACCATCAGATGGATCTTTCCCATCATCTTCTGTCCAAATCCTGTACTGCTGTACCTGAAAGGACTTCAGTAGGACTAGTTTTATAGCCTCGTAATCTTATCATGTTATAAACTTACGATTTTATATTAGATATATTATGTTCAAAATAATACATATATAAACTTGTCATATGTGCATATATACATATATATACGTACATATGTAATATTTTAAATATATATAAAACTATAATATTTAATATATAATTGTCTAATTTTATATATGTGTGTATATATATACACATACATATATATATATATATATATATAAAATTATATAACCTTATAATGGAAAAGGAACAGGTATGCTGGCTTTTTCTCCTTGCAATCATTTCCAAAGAAGCAATCATAATCAAAGAGGAGTGACTGCATCAACCAATAACTTTCTGATTCTGGAGTTGCAAATGATCAATTATTATAACAAAATGCAGCTTAAATTAATTGAGATTGAAATAAATGCAGCTTCAAGACAACCACCATTCATAATGAGGTCTTTGAGAGAGATAACAGTTCTGCACATTTGTAAATGAATTGCATCACAGACCCCCTTTTTTACCTCTTTTTACAAAGGAACTCTGAATTTAGAAATAAGCCTCAAACATTGCATGCACAATAAGATCCAATATGATCCAAGCATGGTGAAAGGCAGCCCAAAATCATAATTATGGGCATCCTGGGTGAGACCCCAAATCCAAGAGTCACCAAGAGCTGATGCATAGAGAAGGATCAAAGAGCAGAAATGCAATACTCCCTTTGGTGCACAGTTCTGTGCTGCTGTAGGAGATTTTGAACAAAAGTGACTTTCTTGTGTTTCCTAGTACAATGGCATAATAGCCTTTGATAGTTTCTTCTTCCATGAATTTGTCCAGCTGGTTTCTGAGCTCAAGTAAATTCCTGGTACCCCCACCATCCTGTAGCAAGGAGTTCCACAGCTAAATACAATTGAAGAAGTTTCCTTTGAATATATTTTCCTGTGGCAAGTATTAAGAGATAATATTTGTCTGTTATTTATTCCAATCCATCTCTCCTTACATTGGAAAAAAATGCCTAGAGCTTTTATCTTAAGGGTGATCTTCACTATGGCTGTGATTCAACCCCTTTGTTTTACTGTCTTTTGTCAAAACTAAGTCTACATTTAATATTAATAGGTTAAGCTCAGGATTTGTAGCCCTACTTCTTACAATCTCATGACTCTTGCTGTGACTAAAAGATGCAATGCTATTGCCTACACACAAGCATCTAATCCATTTAAGAGGCTTTAGGCATCCTGTCTGGTTGTAAACTGCTTCTCCAGAAGGTCCACTGTCTCCCTTAGACCTATGTCAATTTGCCACCCCCTTGTCAATCTACTGAAGTGCACCTTTAGGGCAGCACCTCTCTGATGATATTTTCAAGAGATTACCAAGATCTAATATTTCTCAGAGGGATCTGAAAACCATTAGCTTCTTGAAGTCTAGGATTCTGTTCCCTCTTCTACTTCTTAGTATTGAAAGAAAAAAATCACACACACAATACTAAGGAAATGTTGAAGGAGGAAAACAAATCTTCCAGCCCCCTCATAAAAACTGTCTTGGAGTCAGTTTGTAACAAAAGCAAACAAATTAGGATGTAGAGAGTTTTTTGAGGTTCCCGTGACTCATCTTGTCATGCCAGCAAGCCACGTCTGAAGAGATGTCCTGAAAATGTCTTTTGTTATGATTTAGATGCTCACCAGGTAAAAACTCAACACTATATCCAGGCAGGCAGTTCACTAGGTTAAATAAGAGCTCTAAGAAACAGAGAAGCTTAAAAAATTTTTTTGACATTTTAAAATATCTGTGAGAAAAGGTCTTATTTTGAATAACCAGCTGCTTCCCTAGTCAAAAACACAGAGGCAGGTTTAATAAGAATAACTAGGTTCAAGCTAAGAACTCCTGTCACTTATTATGTAATTGTGTGAATAGCCAGAACACATTGGTGCATTCCAGTTTTGATGCCAAAAAAAAAATCTGACTTAATACTTTAAAATGGGAAAAGAACAGTTTTAGGTACATAAATAAGTATGGAAGCAGACAGCTATATTCACATACAAACCCACCCTACATCCACAAACCTCCTTTTGACTTGGCTTGATAATTATTCAATAAGTGTCTCAGACTTCTTCAAAATCAAACAAAAGGGCACCTTTAGGATGAAGAAAAGCAAGTAAAAAGCTATTTAGGAAAATCTATTATTCCATTTGAACAAATATGGGAACTATTATTTTTGAGTGGATGCTGAATATCCTAGCCACTCCTCTTCTTTGCTTTTCTAAGAACATTTACTGAAATGCATGTTTCCACAAGTGCATGCGAACAAGTGGCTATTTACTTGCATTGCCAAATGGATCTAATTAACACCAGAAAAAAAAGTCCCTTTCTTTGTTTCATCATACTTTCTAAAAATCCTCCTTTCCTTCTAAAAATCTTGCTTGTAGCCTCAAATAAATCATGCACAAATAAATCATAGCTATAAAACTGGCAAAACCCAGGAGATGGAACAATGCTCCATGAACCTTTCAGACAGTGCTCCCCAAGTGGGAACAGGGAGAACCAGGAAATTTCAGTTGTGCTATTATCCATAACTCAGTCACTCCATCCAAATCACAGCCGAAGTGGAAGAGGCCCCCTGACCTGAGTCAAGAGGCTGTCTGTCTGTCAATCACCTTAGCTGCATTCCTTAGTCACAGGGAGGCAGTGAAATGGGAATTTCCCATTAAGAACAACCCACCTTCACACCATTTCACATCCCCCTCCCTGGAGACAACTTCATTCACACCACCTCATTAACACCTACATGTTGAGATCCATTAGGTGGTCAGATAGATGAGTGGGATGCGCAAGTCCACCCAGCTTTATGTGGCTTGGGTTATGGAGCAAGGTCCTTGGAGCGAAGCTTGACAGTGCAGACACCTGCACACCAGAGCTGGAAATCGGCTTTACAGCAAAGGGAGAAGAAAATGCATAACCTAGGGCATCTAATTAGATTAGCAGGGGTTTTGTGCTTTGGATGTCCCATAATTCAATCAATTAAAGTATGCTTTAATAGCAAGGTCTTCCATGGCATGTATCCCAAGGCACCACACAAAATAAAAAAATTAATAGCTCATGTAATTATTATGGAGAGAGAGCTACTACTTTCTAGGTAAGATTTCATGCTTTCCACCATGGCCAGCCTAGTGCTGGCCTTGCTGCCACTGGATCTATTCTCCTGTTGCAGGGTAAGGTTGGAAGAGAGTACAGTGGATCATCTGGTCCAATCTCCCTGCTCAAGCAGGACCAGAGTTGCATCCAGATGGCTCTTGAATAGCTTCAGTGAAGAAGACTCAACAATCTCTCTGGACAATCTGTGCGCAGTCACCACACAGTAAAGAAGTTCTTCCTCATGTTCAGGTGGAACATTCTGTGCACCTGTTTCTGCCCATTGCTTCCTGTTCTATTGCTCAGCACCACTGAGAAAAGCCTGGCTCCAAATCTGCAGCTGTAAAATGCAGTCAGAATTCTCTGTGCACTTGAAAATAGTGCAAGGTAGACGGATGGCCAGAAAGCAGTTCATCAGCGTGGAAGTTGACCAGCTTGATGCAGCTCATCTTGGCACTTGCAGACAGTCCAGCACTGATGTCCACAGTCAGGACAGCAGCTCCTTGTCTGTGATGCGGTGCTGACTCCCACCCATCACTTTGTAGGCCAGTGAAAGATGGTCAGTGGGTTTTAATCAGGGCAGTACTGGACTGGTTTACAGACTGAGTGCTCTATCTCCTCAAACATCCTCCTAATTGGAGGCCATCCATATGCCATGAATTAGTATGCTGCCAGGGCAACCCGACAGCTGATGCTGTGTTCCAGGACATTTTCATACTGGGATAATACAGGATGAGATCTTTAGTGACTTTAACCTGGGAAAACTCTGGTGTAGACCAGTGGAGCCAAAGGCCAATGAGAATTTGGATGTGCCAAGGATACTACTCAGTGCATCTCTAAATATTTCACGAGGTACCAGCTGACATAAGGAGGCTGTTATGCAAATTTTCATTATTACATTACAGTTCCCCATTTCAGACAGTTCAAGTTGTTGCTTTTATTTAAATCCCCAGTATGGTTCATACACCTTGTCAGGAGGAGATGCTTGACTGAGAAAAAAAACCAAATCATGACATTCAAAACCAAAACCAACTATCCCCTCTTTTTATTTACTTCTTATGAACAACCAATATTTAAGCTGATTTTCTTTGAAGCCAACATGAGATGCTCCTCTGCTGCAATCTAATATGCCAAGTGTTCCTTCCCAACCCCATGTTTTCAGCTGAGCCACGAGCCCTTTAACTCATGTTAGGGATATGACCAGCTGCTCCACCTTAACTGTCCTTACCAGTGTTGTCAGAGGCAACTAAAATGTGCTGTACTGGAGGGCTGGGAAGCAATTCTCTATAGTTCAGAACCTGGTCAAATGACTTCTGCAACTTGGAATTACTTCCTATCAAAGGATCTGTGTTCTTCCTACCCAACAGCTGTGACAAACCTTCCTGAGACTGCTGTGCATCACTGAGAGATCTTTAAAGTTCGCAGCAATGCCTCTATAAAGTTCAAGATTAAAATGATAATTTTAAGAAAGCAAACAAACATCATAATCAGGGGAGAAAAAACCCAAACACTTCCTACTCACCACTGCATCCCAAAGAAATTATGCTGTTCCTCCTTATAAATAATAGGGGTGTGCAACGTGTCATTCCTATTCAGTGTTTGTGGGTTTTTTGGTGCTTATTGATGCTGCATCTGTTTTGTCAGTGCGTCAGCTAATGGAGAAAGTTAATTGTGTTGGTTGTAAGGCCACCTGTCACACACATGCCTCATTTCCATACTAATAGCCCAACAGTGGCAGGCAGTGTACTCCTCTGCAGTAACACACACAGCCTCTTTGGCAACCTGGGCCAAATGTGCCTATGCAGCAACCGCAGCCCTCTTCTCTGAATGCCTCCAGTGTTGTGGCAACCCAGCTCCGCATTAACCCCCCACGGCCCTCCGCAGCCCGGAGGGGGTTTTTAAACCCTTGCAGACATGCTGGGTGTCACGTTTTAGTGTGGGAGGGTGTCGGGCACAACTCTGCTCCCCTGGTGGGTTGGGTGCCTCGTGCTCTCCCCAACAGGCAGAATATTTTGCTCCCTTTGCACTGTTAGCTCAGGCACCTATGGCCAGCAAAACCTGGCGAGCACTGTCAGTAGCGCTGTTCACATCGGTGGTGAGGACCAGTTGAAAGTCCATCTCTTTTGTCCCTTCTGTTAACATTTCGAATGAGGGAAGCGATGCGGATCGGAGCCAGGGAGAGGAAACGTGCCTGCAGCTGTGGCAGACAGAACCGTGCTGGGCTGCAGTGGGACTCTGAGACATGTAAATAAAATTCACTTTGGTGATAGAGCCAGTGCCAGAAAAGCTATATTTGATGAATATTTTATTTTAACATATGGAAAACTATTCCAATTGGCGAAAATGGACAAGGTTTTCCTTCCTTCCTTCTTGCTTTCCCCCACCCTTTTTCATATAGAAGATTATGTGAGTAAAGGGATTTATTTTGAACTACTAGGCTTGCTCTTGATCAGAGTCCATGACCCTCGTTCTCCTACAGCCTTACAAAAATTCCCCCGCAAAACTCTGATGGAGTTTACACTAAAGGCACGCCTCATGAAGTAATACCTGGAATCTTGATGGCTTCAGGGGAAACTGGTCTTTGTGCCTTTTATATCACTGTAGCTGAAATTAGAAATGCCGTATGCGACTATTGGGCTTGCAAAGGAATGTCCCACAGGCTAAAAGGCAAGCAGTGAATGAGCTGTTACTCCTTTACACCCTCTATCTGCAAGTATTTTAAAGAAAATACACCACACGTAACGTATTGCCTAATGGTGTAAACCAGTGACACAGGGATTACTGTGCATGCATCATGGTCAGGAAAGGAAATGTCTGTATCTCTCATGCACAGAGGAACAAGCCAGACTATCCATTGCTTAGTCCATCTCAGAGGCAAAGATGATTAATGACCCAGGGAAGGTGCAGAGTTACAGGAGTACCAGCCATCAAGCTCCCACCAGACTAAAAGCAAATTGGTTTCATCTGCAAAACTACACAATTGTAGGAATTTCCCATATTGAGTTTCTTCAGCAGTGCCTGCAAGCATCTGTTTGGCAGAGGCTGTGGCTCCAGCTCACCCTTGGGACTGAGGTGGGGGTGGGCATCTCTAGCCAGCCTCTGCGTGGAGGGTTCTGCAGGAAGATTTGGGTAAGCACTCAGTCTTGGCATTGGGACTGAAGGGCTACCAAGGAGCTCATCCCAGGTCTCAGGCAAGACTGACCCAGTATCATCAGTGCTGTCTAAATAACAGGAGGGTAAAAGATGGTCCATTGCACATCACACACATTGTGAGCCAAGCCCACAAAAAACACACAGTTTGTTTATATCTTGAGTTATTCTTTACACTTTCTTTTGGGGTTTGAGCCCAATTGCTCATGTCCTGATTTCCCACAGTGATCAAGTGGGCCAGAAGCCTTCTCTTACTGAAACGGGGAGTTTCACAGGCACAGTAATTTTCAGATAAAGTTGAAAAAAACAACAGGTAGGAGGATAATTGACTTCACTTACACAGAAAAAATAACCTATTCTAGAAATTTAAAAAAAAAAAGGACTACTTTTAGAAATTCTGTAGAAGAAAATTGTTCTAAAAAAAACCCCACCACATAAAACCCATGAATATACGTCTGCATTCTTTTCTTTCTGCCTTCTCTTACATACTGTGTAGTCAGGTCACCTTGCTTGCTAAGCAATCCTGTAACCTTTGAGAGAAGATGTGCTGAGTAGTTTGAGAGAGGATGCACTGTGCCATAAAATGGGCAGTCTTTCAGGCTGCTGTATCCCGTTATTACTATGGCTGGTTTTGCGGAGAACAGTACTTCGAAATATTTTGGTGTTGAGGTTTGTTTATTTGTTTTGTGTGGATTGGCTGAGTTAAAACATCAGCCAAACATTTTCAGTTGCTAAACTTCATAACCTGCTCATCTGGGGGACAAAGACCACCTCTTCAGACTGTGTACAGATTGCTAGTTTGCATTTGGCTGAAGCAGGATGTTTATTCTATTAAAAAGATATTGCCAGTACCACACAGACTTTACTTGTGAAACTTGTATGTCCAACTTCCTTTGGTGTGTACGTGGACACTTGGGGCCATGCTGCTGAGGAGGTGAGCTTCCTTTTCCCCCTGCTCCAGCAGAGCAGACCCACTCTATCTCCTGAATACGTCTGAGGAATTTATCTTCTAAGTCTTCTAACTTCTCCCTGTATCACTATTATTCTCTCCTCCATGGAAAGGGCATAAAATTACCTGCTAAAAAGGCAGTACAGCCTATTTGGGGCAAAAGAGTGTTTCTGAACTCCTGTATCCAGGCACATGCATCTACCACCTTCCAGATACACAAGAAGATGGAGAATTGATGCACACTATGATGGCACCTCCTCTGTTCCAGTTTCCAGAAGATGAAAGCTGGGTAGCTCAAAGCAAGAGGCACACTGTTACTTCCAACAAGTCTCCAACCTCAGACCCTATTTGTTCTACAGTCTGGACATAGCCATGAAGGTTATCAGAACTTTAAAGCCAGAGACACAAGGATCCTTTAACATGGATACAACTTCAGCTTTCTACTATCACTAGCAGACTGAAATTTTCTGAGAAATTTTTTCCAGCATAGCACAGTTTAAGACTTGGATGTCTTCAGCTCCTGACATGAAGTTACAGATTAACTACAGATTAACTAGGCTGACAGCACTGCCAGACTTTCTGTGATACTGGGACTTTGATTTGTCACCTAATCTTTGTGGCTGTTGGTGTCACAGTGATAGCACTTTGACAAAACAAGGAGGTAGAGTTTCCCATTCAAGTTCTTCTGCCTTTTTCATCAAAAACTTTCCAGGGTGAAGTCTGGCTCTTTCCAGCTGTGTACATAAGCCTGAGAAATAGTCTTACTTTACACACGTGTGCATATGTATTCATACATATATATATATAAAAGTAATTTTTACATGCTTTTATAAACAATAAATATGCAGTATATTTAGAAATACTGAAAACAGATATGATTTCTAGAAATGGCAAAATAGTTATTTTTACAAAAAGTAGTTGTCCAAACAAAACCATCACACAGTTTTCTTTTCCTTTCAATTCTTCTCTTTTCACGTTCTTCTGTTTCCTTGAGTGTAAAGCCAAATTTGAAAATCTAAATTTGGGCTTAGTAAAAATTGTCCCTAAATTCTCTTTCCTCCCACCGAACAACAGCAGTTTACTTCTGGTGCTGGTTTTTTTTTCCCCAGAAATACTTACATGGTTCTGAGACAACACAATAGGTGATCCTGTGCTTACACACCCATCCACCATACTGCATGCTGTGTTTTCTTCACGGACCTCCTGAGATTGTGCGATTGCATATAGAACCTGGCTCCACACAGTGTCACTATTGTTCTGGCCCTTTTTTTTCCCCGCATGAGTTTTTATGCTCAGCATATCTTGGCATTGTGAACTCAAGGCTTGCTAAAGAAGGGCTCAATTTACCCCTGATTTACCCCTATAAATCAACTAATAAACCATTGTAAGCACCGGTGTTGTTACACTTCATAGTGACAATGGGGACAGAATATGCTGGTACAGACAGAGGAATTCCAGCACTGAGGGCTAAAATGAGCAGGATCCTCCATATTTTGAGGATACACGAGGGTAACCTAAAGAAGAAAAAACCTCTACATGATGACTTCTACATGCATGATTTGCAATGGTGCTTCACTTTAATGCTACCAGTGACCAGCCAGGAAAGCTAAAGGGAATAACTTACTCGTTATACAGATACTCTACCTCCACTTGTGACCTATCTTGAAACTGTCTTCCTTTCTCTGGGTGTTCACTCCTTTATATTGCTATTTCCACAAATCAGTGTAGCCAGTCAAAAGTTACTTGAAGGCATCATCCTGGCACAGGTAAATTAAAAATCTATATTTTCTGGCATGAAATGCCTGCAACAGAGATTAGATTGAAGGCAGTCTAAAGATGTGTTTTTCCCCCTGCACCATGGCAGGAAGTCAGTGGAGCCTCAAACCTGCCCCCTGCCACCAAACCATCTCTCTCCCATCCACCCTCCCCTGAATGATACTTGCATAGAAGGAGAAGCCATCTCTGCCAGGAAGGAGCAAGGAGGAGCCCAGGCCTTCAGGAAGATCAGGGATGAAAACAGGATTTACACCTTATTCTGATACTCTTGTGCTTGTCCCAGTCAGACACAATCCCTCAAGCAGGGCTCATAGTCATGATACCATGGAACCCTTAATGATGATGAAGAGCTCCTTTCAGCTGCTTTTAATGACAAAAGAAAGTCAAAACTATTCAGCCAATATCCAAGCCCTTAGTTATGTCTTTTGTGTTGTCACCTTTTCCCAAAGAAAAATTTCTTACTGGCACAGAAGTCAAGCAAAACCAAATTTGGTGATTAACATTTGAGATATTAATTTTTCTCCTGGGGAATCCTTATCTAGAAATGGTATAGTTGCTTTAGATAAACCTAGTAATAAAGCAATCCTCTAATTCCTCAGCCAGCCATACCAGGAAGGATCTGCTAGGTGGTCTGTGGAGCTGGGTCATTAGCAGTCAAACAAGAGGAACCAGCCTGGTACTTCCTCTTCTTTAAGCGGAGCAGGGAAGGCTCAGTCGGGAAAGATGTCTCAGCCAAAGGAAGTGTCAGTCTCTTTTAACACTACATAATGCAGCTCGGGTGCCTGCCAAATCGTAATACACTGGAACAGACGGAGACAGAGTACTGTGGGAAGGGCAGTGCAAACTGCCTAACGGTGCAGCACCTAGATTTCCTGCACTGTCAGGAAATCCTTCATTTTCCAGGCTAGGAGAATGTTTTGCTTCTCTTTTCTGGTTTTGTTTTTTCCTTTCCCCTCCACTTTTCAAGGACTGGTGTCTTGGCACTCAGCCTATCCCAATGAAGCATCACAGAGTCCTGGTATTACAATACTGGTTTTGTTCAGTGGGTAGCAGAAGAGAACCATGTTCCTGTTTATGTAAGTGCTGTTTATAACATTGATTATGCTAAAATAATTTTACTTTAAAAGTTGTTTTATAATAATACTATAAAGAATTCCTGGAGTTATTAGTAATAAATGCCAGCAGCAGCATGGTTGGCATGTTCAACCCCATACATCAGACTTTAAGGCTGATTTCTCAGTGTCAGTGAGAGCCCTACCCTGAAGGCAGCAGGCACCACGCTTTGAAGCTGCTTGTCTAATACTCTGCACCATGTCCAGACACTTTCATTGATAAGAAGAGTTGAGATTAAATAATTTGTTACAAGACTGTAATTTTATCCCTGTTATGCTTGTGTCGTAAGAATAGAGAGAGTAAGAGTAAGAGTAAGAGTAAGAGTAAGAGTAAGAGTAAGAGTAGACAACATCACATAGATAAGCAAACAGGTTCACTACATTTTTTGGCACAGAATACATGTTGACTCTGCCTCACTTCAAAGTGGCAACATCTTCCAGATGGACATATAGCCAGTAGTACAACTATAATAATATTATGCAATGCTATCATTACCTGACTGACTGAAACGGAGGTTTCTTTCTGAGACAAAGCTTCTCTGACAGTCACAGAACCACAGAATGGTTTGGACTGAAAGGGACCTAAAAGATCATATAGTTCCAGCTCCTCTGCCATGGATCATCTAGTTCCAACTCCTCTGTAACTTTCCACTAGACAAGGTTTCTCAAAGCCCCATCCAATGTGGCCTTGAATACTTCCACACATGGGGTATCCACAACTTCACTGGCAGTGTCTCACCACGTTCACTGTAAAAGTCATCCTAGTAGGTAAACTAAACCTACCCTCTGACCTACAGCAATCACAGAAACCAGTTGGAAAAAAGAGTCTGATTTCTAGCAAACATTACAACATTATGTTGGGTAAAAGAAGAGAAGCATAATGGTTAAATAGACTCTTAAGTAAGAAGAGTCAGCACTGCACTGGTGATAGACAACAGCTGCAAGAAATGTCCTCCTTTCCCTGAAAACATCAGCTTTTACTAGAAGATTTGGTCTCACAAAGTGAACTAAAAGGCCTGGCATACCATGTAAGCAATCTGTATGTGTGCAACCTTCCTTTTAAAACAGACAGAAGTTTTACAAGACATGTTCTAAAGTGTTTAAGACCTAACCTTGATGTGCACAAGGATGCCAAGTGCCGGACAGAACCAAGCTCAACACAGTTTGTCCCTGAGCACTTCTGGGACTAGGGATTCCCTCCAGCTGGAGACAGGCCATCATTCTTCAGCTTTGCCCATCTTCCTCTCCAACAGTTTGCCCTCTGAAAGTACTGAGAATCAGATTCATCTGTCCACAGTGCAGATCTGTGTTTCCAATGCCTTCTACTCACTCAAAACACCAGGGATCAAATTCTTGTCTCTTCTGTGACTGTGCAGTTGAAACAGCATTCCTGTGGACCAACAGAACCACTTTGGCACCAGACGTGACCCCAGTACACAAACATTTCAGCCCACATGTGGTAATGGGTGATCACACCAGTGAGGCTGGACATGCAGGACTGAACCCTTTGCTTTGTCTTGCCCAAGCCCACAGGCAACACCTAAGCAACAGTACTTTCTCCCCTTTCCAGCCCCTACTTCCCACTGCAGTCTTCCCAGCCCCAGAACTACCTCTGCTTCCCCAAGCGTGAAAGAAGGGGTCGATCTGCTGCTCATCCTGCAGGTTCCAATAAGTGAGTATTTTGGGGCACCCCTGAAGGCAAAATGACATCTGCATGCTTGACGCTATAGAATGAGAGCACAATGCTTTAAAGCCTCTCAGAAAACCTACAGGACAGTTAATATGATTTAAGCCTATATTTAAATTTTATGAGACTCATTTTCAAGGCTAATAACCCAGTTTACTGTGCACAATATCAAATGCAAATTTTATTACTGACTTGGTAAAAACCAAGATGATATTCATTAGCATATCTCAGCGCATCACCCTTTTTAGCCAAAAGGTGCACCAGGAGTAACAGTGGGAGTTTTTATACGTGCTGTAAATTACAGTTACTATCTCATTAGATAAACACATTTAAAATCAGGTTATCATTCACTTATATATCAGAAAGTTGTTTGTTCAATTGCAGCTAGTCTCGTATTACAACATATGGTGCATGAAATTCTTAGACTAATAAAATTTCAAGGTACAGGGAGCTGGTGCCTTGGAAAAAACTGTTTCTGCTCAACGAATGGCTCGATATAATCTGTAATTGCTTTGAAACAATTATGCAGCAGGCTGTTTTGTACTTAATAGTATTTACATCCTTGGGTTTATTAGCAACAAAATCTAAGTGGAACTTGTGAAAGAGAAATTAATTTTTCTGCTAAAAGATGTAAAGTTTTAAGTTAAAGATCCAGCAGATTGTGGAAATCAAAAATATAGGCAATAGTCTCTAATTTAACTTATTTCTCATTGAAATGTTTCATTATTCTGTTAGATACCTGTGGCAGATTATCAAGTAATTCATCAGCAGCTGAGTTCCCCTGAACTTTCACTACTCTCAGCAAGGTTTAGTTTTTTTCTCAATGCATGCACTCTGGCTTTGCCGTCTCCTGGAAATAAATACAAGTAATGTCTAATATAGTATTTGAAATCAAATTGAAAATTCCTGTACCTCTGAAGTTTTTCCTACTAAGTTTAACAGTGGTGACTGGGATGTGAGTCAGCCTTTTGTACTTCTTTATATGCTGGCAATTGAACAAGCAGCTCAGGACACAGTGGCACAGAGAGGCATGCTATATACAGAGCAACAGTTATGCAGGTACATAAAAGCTTTGGATCAGACTTTCCTATGGTATGGACTGCTGGAGCTTCAGCACTTCAGCAAAACTCAGCCAGTTTGCAGAAGCATTGGGTTATACCTGACTGAAGTACTTAATTTCTCCTGCCATTCTGGGCATATTCACATATGCTCCACTGATAATATACAAATCATCATATACAAACCTAATGTCAAGTGTATTATTTCAGCACTCAGTTAGGAGCAATGAACTGCACACTACTGCCTCATTGAATGGCTCCTACTGAGTTGAAATCTGTGAGACAGCTTGAGGGCGGTTACACATTTGGGGGTTAAGGTGGTTTTCTCGCCTTTTGTCATTAACTATTTTTCCTTCTTTTGTTTATTATGTCTTGCATTTGCCTACATTGCAATCTGTCTGCAATGCTAAAGCTGTATTTTATACAGACATCATTTCTCCTGACTGCTAACTCTGCACGCCAGCAGCAGCAAAATTGGAGTCCAGATTGTAAGGAAGGCCCTGATATAACAATTGTTCTCGCTCTGCTCAGTACTGCTAACTTCAAGATGACTTCAACCACACAGCATTAACACCTTTCTCATTGTTCTTGTACTAACATGTTCTCAAATACTGTTACTAAAATCTCTGCCTTTGTGTTCAGCTTTATCTGTCTTTCTCTTGTGCTGCAACTTCACTAATTTTCCTGTTGCTCTAATCTGCAATGAACTGCAGTGAATTCCTTGCCAAAGCCCTCACCATAGCACACTCATGCCAGCTGTACCCTGGGATGATTGCTGTATAAGAAGTGCTTCCTATTTCCATCATCTAGGAGGGCTTGTTAGAGTACAACATGATAAAACTTTGCAAAAAATCCTCACTCTCTCTTACAAGGGAATATCTCTCATTGCTGATTTCAAAAGACCTGCAACGAAGAACTATTACAAGAAAATCCTCATGCAAAGCCTCATGACCTTACTTGTTATTCCTGATAAGAACAGTGTAAGTTGTCAGGAAGTGCACCCTTCTGTCTACAAAAACCACCTTTAGATTTTGCAACATCAGGAAGCAAGCCTAACCTGATTTCAGCACTGCTGCTGGAATAAACCATGGAGTAAATCACAAATTACATTGTAGAGCAATGCTGAAAACCCCCACCAGACTGCGTGTGGAAACTAAATCCCAGCACATGACAAATGCAATCTGTTCCCACTCAACTCACTAGCAATCCTCCTGCAAAGGTGGCTTTACCCAGCCAGGGCTGAGACCCCCTCCTAACTCCCCCCTGTCTACTGCTGTGATTTGGAGCGGGGCTGGGGCTGCTACAGCATTTTCTAATGAAGGAGAGGCCAAACCTAGTTGCTAACTGTGCATTTGGGATTTCAAGCACATTTGGGTTTCTCTGAGTCTGTGTTCAAACGATTTCCAATCTGCAACTTTTCTTACATTCCTGTAGAGCAGTGACACTTTTTTTTTTTTATTCATACAGCACCTAGCAAAATGAGTACCATCTCTCACAAGGTCTCCAAGGTTCTGCGGCAAAGTAAGCAATGTTAATAGTATTGGATGTATTCAATCCTTGGCACAAATGATTTGTTGAACTGCATTAATATATTTGTCAATTAATAACATCTGTGAATGAGTGTATACAGACTGGAATCAGGTCCACGCTGTATTACTTATGAATACAGTTTTATCAACCAGTCACCATCTTAGCAGGATGCTTTTTCCAAATTCAATTTGTCTGAATTGTATTCCATAAAAATTACCTCATCATGCTGTGCCTACCCATATTAATGATGGGAGAAGTGAGGTTTAGGGGATGCATGCATTAAAATAAAGGATACTTTTGGCTATGGGCAACATGGCCAAACAAATATTAGCAATGGTGGGTGCAGCCATAGTGAGGTGGGGAAGAGGTCCACAGCCATGTGAACTGAGTGTAGCACACTGGACTGTGCTAATGAAGGTTAAAAATCCTTGATTATTTTGTAATCTTTGTCATTTCTCTGGAAAAGCCAAATATCTGTTCCACTCTTCCAGGCTTTTTTGACCGGGTATTTTTCAAAGCTCTCTCAAAACAAGAATAAGTGTGGGCACTTTCCAGATACTCTACCAATTTTTGGTATCCGGGGTCAATTCGGGCCAGGGGGAAGCACTCTCGGATGGACTAAGGATGTCACATGGAATCGGACAGGCTGTTAACAGCTCACAAGTCCCCGCACTCCCCCAGCTGCCCTGCCCCTGTGCCCAGATGCCCGACGGCAGCCACAAAGCCTGGACCAGCCTTTGGGACCCCCGGATGCTCCCCCCTTCCCAGCGGATCAGCTTGCAAGAGGACAGGAGACGTTGTCAAACCGAGATCTGTGGTTTTGCTGAGGCAGCGGGGAGAGGAGGAAGGGAGGCTGTCACCCGCCACAGGCTGCCCCACTGCCGCTGCTGTGGGGAGGAAAGCAGCCCCTTTAGGGGTGCGTCGGGGACGGGGGAGCTTGGTTTGTTTGTTTTAACAAGAGCTCCTTCAATAAAGTCCGAGCAGGCAGAGCCGAGCATGGCTAAGCTGCCAACTCCAGCAGCTTCCCGCCTGTCTTCCCAATGCCGCAAAATTGGAACACCAAACCAAGCAGTGCCATCTATTGACTGCAGCGGCTCATGGCCTCGCCACAAACGCAGCACCCCCGGGTGCCACCTCCCCGCGCAGCGTCCCCCCAGCACGGAGCACGCCCCCCCGCCTTCCCAGCCTCCCCTGTCCTTCTCCTCGCACATCTCTCCCCTGCCATCCATCACCGCCTGCCGCTGTCACTTCGCCACCGCGGCTGTCACCCGGCTGTGACTAAGGTAGAGAAAAATGAGCCGTTTAAGCGCGGCAGAGCCCGGGACGTTCAGAAGCACGAGACAAATTAACGAAGTGCGAGAAATTAGAGTGCATAAATCTGAGGGCTGTAAATCATCGTGCGGCTGCTCATACTTAGAAGTAAAGAAACCTGAGTGCCATAGTCAAGCCTGTCTGACCCGTGCCTGCTTTCCTACGGGATGCTGACATCCAATTCAGACTCCATATCTTCATTCCATGTGGTGGTTCACTCACCTCACTGTGCCTTAGTGTTTTCTTTCAGAAAAAACATACTTTATCCGTTTCATCCCAAATTACACATGATGTTAGTGGGAAAAGTGGGAAATTATCTAAGCTAAAACTCTGTCTTCACGTGATTTTTGTCCCTCTTCTCCTGGGTTTCTCATCCATAATCCTAACCATAAGTTGATTTCCCTCCACAGTAGAGGAAGGAAGTCAGCAGCACTGGCTCCAGAAACATGAAGTGATCCAGAGAAATCCAGAGATGAATTAAAAATATAATGAAGTTTGTTGGCTTGCCATGAAGTTCTTCTTCTTTTCTGTAATTAAAATCATACAGCAACTCTGTGAATATAATTACATTATACCCCAAACATAACACCAAAGAAAACCTGATGCAGGTAAGAGGAAACAAGAAAATTGCATTTCTGATGCAATGTTGTAGCTGAAAGCTCCATTTTTGCATGAATAAAAATGACCACCAACCTGTTTCCTCTTCCCCCAATACATACAAATTAGGTAGCACTTGAGTCATTTAGTGATACCACCAAAATCAGATACTTGTAATAGTCTGCCCTAAATTACTGTGATGTTAAAGTTGCTGATTTGTTTTTCAGAACAACATACAGATGTGAAAAATGAACACATCCAAATTTTATCTAGATGCCCACATACAGTATCAAATTGGGTAAAACTGATGAATACTATGATCCACTATCACCTCTAATAAAACAATGGCAGAAAAAAAAGGCAGCACAGAGGAATAACCTACTCACTATTTTGCAGTTGCAGTGAACTGTAGGTTAGCTTATATTTTGAATTAGAAACTCGTGATTATGTCAATTTCTTTTCAGAGATATTGTTCTTATTTGCATCATTATTTTGGCAAGTTTTTAGGCAGATCCCAAGATAACGAGATCCATGTGAAGTCATGCATCTCCCACACCACTCTGGGAGAATGAACTATTTGGTTAGTTCTAAATTTGGCCTCTTTCTTTCCATACAGAAAGATGTGTTATCAACCCAACCTCATTTAAGCTTTCTTCACACTTATTATTTGCTTATTCTTGAACCAAACATATTATTTATCTTCTCTGGGATCTGGAAATTCACAGACTTTTGGAACTTCCGTTCTACGTTTTCTTTTACTTCCGCTATTTTCAGTGGCAGCATGGGTAACAGTGTAACAGAATAGTAGTCCTTAATAAAAATAAACTACTCTGAGAAAACAATCTGATTTATGTTCAGTCTCTTTTTGCAATAGCCACCTTCCTTCCTGCCTTAGAAACAGAAGGAACTGGTTGTCCTCAAAAAAGAACAACACATTTGTGGTATGAACATGCGCCAGCATAGTGTTTCAGGCACTGGAACGACAGAGATTTGAATGACAGCACTGATAGTGTTTGGTGATAAAACTTAAAATTATATTGCTCATAATTCAAATAGGAAATACTTCATTTGGCTTGGAGCGCTGAAATGGTCTCAGGTCTGATCTGTCTAACCTGTCTCACCTATATACTTTTCTGTTATTCAAGACGGTGAAAACAATTTCTCTGCCACCACCACCATGGGAGTTAACTTTCCTGATGTCACAAGTTTTGCTGAGCAACAAAAGAAGAGTGACTTTTTGCACGCTTCAGAAAAGCAAGCAGAACTGTGATATTATGACATCTACCAGTTACTCAAAATGCAAGAACGAAAAATACAAAGCAACACTAACTGAAGATGCAAGTGTACAATATCTTGGTAGAAATGCAATCTGCATGTATATTAAGGTTTTTTACATGGAGATTACCAAAATGAACAGTATCCCCTTTTTTGAAGGCTGCACACCATTTTGTGACCTGTGACTTGCAGTTGCTGTGGCAGTGATTTTCAAAGTACTCTTTGGAAATTATTTGGAAATACTTTAATGCTTGGAAATTATTTAATTTAATTTATAGTTGTCTTTCAAGAGAGTTTAAAGCAAAGAAAAAAGACTATCTCATGTGGTGACTTCAGATAATTTCCATGACTGAATCATTGCAACTTTGTAAACAAAAGCTACTTTGAGAGCTTCACAAAATCTTCAAGAAACCTGATCAATTGTGACCTTGGGTTTGGAGTCTGAATGCTGAGAGCTGTTGCACCTTGTAGGTGACATTTTTTCACTCCATGAGCAGTCTTGACACTTTGGGGAAAACTTTCAGTTAAATTCATTAATATATCTGTCTGGTTCCAAATGTTCCATAAGCTGAGTCACTCCACTTCTGTTTAGATTCAGGTAAAAGATGACTTTTCCTTGAAGATTCACACATGTTACCTCACCATCTCTATTCTAGATACTCAAATTCTAATGCAAAAGTTTCACAGATGTTACCAAGCAGGGGAGGCAGTCCAGGAGCTGGAGAGGACTCTTATCTTCTAATGGGGTTCAGTGGTTTTGTTGACATTTTGCAACAGGTGATATTAACGTCACAGCTTAATTTTGTCATCCTTAAAGATATCACCAAGTTAGTGCTGCCTGGGATTCCCTGGTTAGTACTGTCAGGTACTTCCACTACTGTAAACAAGTGCCAACCATCCTCTCACATCTCTTACTGCCGCAATCAATAAAGCTGTACCACGTTGCTGGCACAAACATTTGCTTGTACCCACACATGGGTGGCAGCAAGAGGAAGGCTTCCCCACGGTGGCATGACCCAGGTGCTATTAAGTATTTTTATTGAACACCAAATATTGCCATGTTCTTCCACTTCCATTCAGGATCAGAAAATAACGATGTGTAATTGTTTCCAGGCTTCACTACTTCACACTTGCCACTGTGACAACTAGCAGGGAGTGGTGATCCATGCCAGATAGTCAGTTGTCCTTCTTATGAGGAACTGCACACTGGTTTGTTGCAAGTGAGAAAGATGCAGAGGACCACCTTGAATCAGGTGAAAACTAGGTTAGGCATTTGTCAAGTAAGTTGTCTGGATGAGCAGATTGAAGGAAACAGCATGGCCAAGGTCTCCCAGAGACAAAGCGACTAACCTGCCAAGGGCCCTTTTCCCCATCCATAGGAACTGCAATGCCTTGTGAAGGGACTCTTCCTCGCAGGAGTGAAAGGGACAAAGTGGAAATTGCTACTGAGATGGCTTACTCTTCCTTCTCCTGGCACAGTCTCTCATCTGTCATACAAGGGGTTGTATTCCAGTATTTTCTTCCATATTTTAAAACATGAAAATTGCAAGAACCTTCTCACTTCTTTTATGTCACTCCTTTGAAGACAGACAGACTCACTGCTAGAAGTGCTTCCTTTCCTTTGATTATCTCCATTGCGTTGTAGAGCGAAATTGACCCTTTCAGGAAATATATTTGTCAGCTGGCCGAAGAAGACAATATTAAAAATTCCACAGAAGCCAAACATTTCAAGGGCTTCCCGCTTATAGCTGCAAAGATGTTACTCTCAAACCACCAGCTATTCAGGATTTTTATTTTGGCCTATCCTGTACAGGAAACTGTAATGAAGTTGCTGCACGACACGGTGTTGTGGTTTAGAAATGGTATTCTCCAATTTAGTACTCCTGCTAAAACCACATCACTCCTCACTCCTCCTCCTCCTCCTCCTCCAATTGGATGCCCTAGAGGCAAAGATCATGGGTTGAGATAAGAACAATTTATTGGAAACAGCAATGAGATAAGAAAAGGAACACTAACAGCAACAATATTAATAACAAAGGTATAAGACAAACAAAAAATGTACATGGAAAGCCCGTACCAATACCAGATCTTCCGCGGCACATTTTCTCCTGACCAGAAGGAACCTCCTCCCCTCAGTCTCTTCCTTTGGCCCCCAGGATTGACATAAGGTGATACAGAATAATATCTGGGCCTTGGCCATGCCCTCTCCTGGCTACTGAAAAAATTTACAGTGTCCTGCCAAGACCAGCACATATGATACTTTGTATCTCAAGAATAGAGTTAGCCTATCGTGCTTCCTGGTTCAGAAGTGTTTTAGCTTATTTGAGATCTGAGGTTTGAAGCAGGACAGTTCTTGCTGACTGTTCCCAGCTTAGCAAAGGACTCATTTGATGTTTAAAATCCTTGTCCATACCTATTTCCCAGTATCTGCCTGTATCTGTATATCCAGCTATCTACCCATCAATCCATCTGTCTATCCAGCTGTTTATTTCAGCTGTTGCCCTCAATACTTTCTTCATTGAAATAGTCAGGGAGAGGGCAGCTTAGTGATTAAGTAACAAGAGGTACCTCTGAGAGCCTAAAGGAGGGGGCACACCATGTTTGCTCAGGGCCCCTCTTAGCCTAATGGCAGGGGTGAGGGTAAACTTCCCTCTGTGAGGGCTGGATACTGTTTGGGAAAGGACCATAAGGAGATGTTGTGGGAAATCAGAGCTAGTGCTGAAACAATTTCTTCCACACAAACTGTCCTGCTTTCTGTGGTTCCTAGGAGTCAATCAGGTGGTGGAAGGCCCCTGTGTTGTAGAAGAGATTGTATTTGCCCCAGCAAATCTACTTCCCATCTCATTCCCCCTGTCCCACATGCTTCCCAGTTTAAGGATCCCTGCCTGGGAATCCCCATGCTGCTTTTGCTTCCCAGAATCCCACTGTCAATGGGGTTTTTTGTAAAATTTGTAAATTTTTGGTTTTGTAAAATTAATCTTTAATTAATTTTGGCCACAACATATACTGATGGAATTTCTTGTCACCTAAGAAATACTTTAAAGAAACAACTGAACTGAATTTTTCCCAGTCCCCTATTCTGTCCTAAAAATAAAAAAGTACTTCAGTAGCAGCTCTAACCAAGGGTATAAAAGATCGGGGGAAAAAAAAAAAAAGATAAACAACAAGCTTTATTTGACTCTTTAAGATAGTGAACAAATAGCAAGATGGTGACTTCAGGCTTTAAATTACTTTACTTTGGCACTCCAAACAGCAGTCAGAGATGTTTCTTCCTTCTAATTTTACACGTTGGTTTCATAAACATAGTTAAAATTCCCAATGCTTATCTTGCTATCGTGTGTCCAAAGCAACTGTCCTCACACTTCAGGATCAGCCCCTATCACAGCTCTCTCACCCTGCTTGAAACTGTGCGTACTCTGCATGTGAAGTAACACTTGATACAAACACCTCAGCCAGCTCCACAGCAGACCTCAGGTAAAAGCTGCAAGCAGCAAGGAGAGGGATGGCCAGCCAGAGGCACGTGGAGTAAAAGTGATGCGCCCTTTGTGGCAGGTGGAGGACGGCAAGACGCAAGGATTGCAGCTGCACCCAGTGCCCGGCTGCAGGGGGCAGGGCAGTGGATGGACCCACAGACAGACAGACACTTGCAGAAAAATACAACCCACCAAAACTGCGGAAGGTGTCTAATTAAGCTCCCCTTCCCTGAAAAGCTGTCGCTAGGTAAGCAAAACTGTTTAAAACATGTTTATCATTAAAGTGTCCCCCGACAGCAGGATGTGGCAGCAGACTCGACGACAGAAGGGAGAAGAAGAGAGGCATATGGACCCCAGCCCTGTCCCCTGCTGACAAGCTGCCTCGCTGCAAGCCCCCTTTTCACTGTCGTCCGTGCGTGCAGCAGATTGCAATGGCCCAACTTTCCCATCTGTATCCCAGGCCTGTGCCCCCAACAATGTGGCAGCCATGCAGTTTTCATCAGGCGGTGAGCAGGGGAGGGGGAGGCTGTGGGCAGGGGAGGGTGGGAGGAGAAGGGGGAGATATTAACCACCAATAATCACAATGCTGTCCATAATGCATTGTCTCCATGAGATTACATGGTATATTTCCAGTGGGGATTAGCCCATCCATCACAGCCCTTTATTGGCCCTTTTTTTGTTGTATAAAGCCCAAACACTGTCGTAAAATTCTAAACCGCTTAATTGCTGTGCTGTAAAAATTTGCATATCAGAGATATGTCATTCCTTCGTTAAATGGCACTAGGCATTTGTTACAAGGTCCCAACAATCACAGGAGAGCACCCCAGAAAAAGGTCACCTCTTGGCATTATGCAAAGTTCTCCGCTGAATTCTAATCTGCAGCAATTACAGTTTGAATCTATTGCAGCTTAATGGATTTTGATTTTCTGTGATTCAAACTCCCTGGGCTCAGAGAGCCCTTTTTTCATCTGATCAGACAAGGTAAGCAATGTGATAGTGATGGCATGGTCTCTGTTTCTGTAAGGCCTGAAAGCTTGACTCCTAAAAGATGTCTTCCTAAGCCAAACTGTGAACCTTGGTGCAAACTTTCCATGATGAGCATATGTCTTGATTTTGTAGACTAACAGCAAGTAGAGAGTACTGCAGCCATTGCATTGCCACTTCAAGTATTCCTCATTGGAAACAACCTGAAGTTAGATGTTTATGTATGTGTATTAACAAAAAGGATAATTATAGTAATGAGCAGCTTTTAACCTGCGGAGCTGAGAGATTCTTTACAAAAGCAAGAACATATTGTCCTGAATTTGCACCTTCAAAAAATCGCTTTGAAGAGCTGATTTGAAGCCAGGGGGCACACTGCAGACCCCAACAGTGAGCACTGCTCTCAGCAGCCCTAGCAGTTCTCCTCTGCTTCCTCCCATCTGCTTGCCAAGGACTGAAAGTACCACTTCTTTATTGTGTGATCAGGTCTTCACTCCATGTCTTCTCCATTAACTGCTGCAGAGGTTCCCCAGATGTGCTTTCAATCCAGATAGCAATTTGTCTTTTTTTTTCAGTATTTTAACAGTATGCTTAAGCCAGACCATTTCACCTCCATCTAGCACAATATTACAAAATGTTACACAATGGGAGAAGGGCAGGTCACTTCTCTCACAAAACAGAGTCTGGAAGCTGTGTCTCTTTCTGTGTAATAGCAGGAAGTATGGTTTCTAACCTTGCCAGGAACATATTAAAAAGGAGGTGAATGGAGCAGTCAAAAGGGATTTTAAAAGTGCCATAGAGATTTGGGGGTCAAAGTCTGTGTTTCAGGTTCTGGTATATAGGAGAGCCCTTTGCAAGCTCTGATATAAAAATTAGGAGAGAACAGGAGAAATTTTGGGCTGTGTGTACCTGGCACCTTGGCTTGAGTTGGCCTGTGCTGAAATAGTGTGAGTTAGCTTTGAAAACTGTTCAAGGTGCAAGATGTGCCCATCATAGTCAGGATCCAAAGCAAACTGAGCCTTCTTTAGTTATCCACTCTGTTCCTCTTTCCCCCAACTCTCTCCCTACCAACAATCATCCATATCTCTACATGGGACACAAACTTATCTGTCTCTACATGTCTGAGGCATTGTCATTGCTCATCCTCCCCATGTGGTCAGATGCAGCCTATGAATATGCATTTGGATGTGGATGAGATACATTCTCATCCAATGGACTCCACACTCACTTTCCATAGTCACTGAAAATTTCTTTCAAGAAGGAAGGAAGCACCTTCAAGAAGCACCAGGGTGGTGTTAGCACTGATGTGTCTTATACCTGAGAGGGACAATGGCAAGTGGGCCACACTCCTGCAGGTGTGCCCCAAACACAGTGATAAGGTAGAAGACACTTTCATGCTTTCGAGGGCTTGCCAGTAGCTTCTAAGAGTTAGAGCCTTGTCTCTTTTTCCAAGTAAAGCAGTGATAAGCGAGAGGGAAGAAGTTGGCCAACAAGAACTTCCACCTCCTGCCTGTGTGCAGGTGGTCAGTGTAAGAATCTGCTTAAGCCATACCAGCCTTTTGAACCTCCCTCAGTGTGTGCAGCGCTGCTCCCTGGACATAATTAATGTCTTACGAATATTATTCCCCCAGGAGCAAGTGAATGAGTATGATTATGTGTGCCACAAAACCTGAACCTACTGCAGAAGCTCACGTGCCTTCCTCAGCAGAAAGCAAGAGGCAGAGCTAAAGTACTGTAGGTACAGGATCAAAGTAATTGTTTTCCTTCAAGGCATCTTGCTTATCTTTGTAACCCAGCCCCACAACTCCAGGAATTTGGCAACATATTTCATCACCTCAAGAAGACTTCTTCTAATAGTCCTATTTCAGTAATTTATGTTTTATGTTATCTATTTTACATGTTCTTTTCCCAAATGTTTTTCTTTCTACCAATAAGTGCATTTTTCAGGTGTGTACCTCTTACTCATGTTGCAAGCACTCATATTTAAAATCAACCTTGCATTGCATTTAATCATCACATTATGGTAGTTTTATTATTATTATATTTTAGTCTGCAGGTGGTTTACTAACCAGGAAGGATTCTAACAAGCAGCACAAACATTCTAACATAAAACCATCTTATCTTTGTTCTCCTTTTTAATTAACAACTAACATCAATGCAAACTTCTCGTCCTACGTGTGAACTCAGCCACTTCACTATTATCCGAGTTCTTGATTAAGCAGGCCTTCTACAAAGAAGCCCCAAGTACCTTTGCTAAAAAAGATTTCAGCCCATGCCCTCGTGCTGATAAAACCCTCTCCCCTCTGTGGCATCAATGCAACTGCTGGTATGGCTGCAGATCTACAAAATCATCAATGCAGGAAGAAAAAAGGTTAAAACAGATTATTTCAGATGGACAATTTCACAGCGGTTGCCTGGAATCTCTCAAATGAGCTTATTTTGCATCCACAAGCCTGTGCCTCTTTCTCACCACTATCTCTGCTTTATAGAAGGAGAAGCAAAATCTGATCCATCCAAGGTTTTCCAGCATTGTAGTGACAGAGCTGGAAACAGGTCTGGAGTCCTGCATCACAGCACCACACATGATCCCAAGATCCATTTCCTCCCTTCCTCCTCTTTCACCCTCCAAAAGCTTCCAACCATCAGGAGCAACCTTCCAAGGCCATAGGGACAGTCTGCAGAGCTCAGTGGACACTAGAATGGGGTCTTTATAGGGTGGAACTGCATGTTGGCTTGCCAGCTGCCCTCCCTGCAGAGCTCATCACCCACTGACATTTTTATCTGCCTCGGAAATAGATTTGTTGCACAGCCCATCTCCCAGCCCATCTTCTGCTTCTTTCTCTCTTACATATTCTGTCCATATCAGACCCAGAGGAGCATTCCTGCTGCCTTCAGTGAGGTTTGAGATGGGACTAAATAGTCTCTAAGTGCAATTTATTTTACCTTTATTGAGCATTATTAATGTTTCTGTTTGGATGGAACAAATTATGTAATAATGTGTGCTTTTCTCCTGCTTAACTCATTATTTAAAATTACCCAGACAATAATTTATGTGAATTATTCTGCAATTAATTTGCCATGAGTTTCTTGCGAATACCCTCTGAACAGCATCTGAGCTCCCTTGATTTGTTCCAAAGGTCTGGTTTTCACCTGGGAGAGGGGCCAGACCTGATACCTGCAAATTTTAGGGAATTCTTGCATAAGAATAGGGGCTATTTCCATTAAATTAGTATACAATCCCATGTGAGTATTTTTACTTTGTTTTCCTAGTGTTGGAGGTGTTTTCTGGGGTTTAGCATAATTCTGCTTCTAACTGAATTAAGGTAAATCATTACAATTAAGGTCAAAATAATTCCCCTGTGCTTTTTGTCCAGCTTCAGCTAAATCAGTGGAAATCCACAGCTTTAGCCAATGCTGGAAATAAATAAGCCTTTTGAACCAGGCTTCCAATGTGGTAGTTCCATTTTGCATCCTCAGCATCTGTTTCCAATGCCTTTTGTTAATTTATTCTAACAAACATTTGATATTTTGCATCTGTGCCAAAGTCTTTTGAAGCCGATGAAAAAGTTTCCGTGACATTCATGACATCTGCATGTATTTAAATGACAGTGAAGTGTCTTGTTTGATTGGAAGAGCAGAAGTACAGCTGATAGAAGTTGCCTCCACATTACAGACTGCAGGTACAGTCCGGTTTGCAGCACCTGAGGGGCGAGGTCCCAGGTGGAGCAGCGTGGCTAACAGGAATAGCTGGAGAACCACTCGATGATGCAGGATATTCTTTCACAGGCTTCTATTAATTTGCAAACAGATCTGTGTTCATTACATTTTAATTAGTTCCCAGTAAATGTGCCTTAATAAGCTCTTTTTAAAGAAATAAAGTAACTGCCATATTAAATGCATCTTGAATAAATATGTGGCAATGGGAAACAGCCCTTTCTTAACTTCCTGGGTCTATAAACATTAACACGCTCATAAATATATTTGCATGTAGACACAGGACTTAATAAAAGCCTTTGAGCATACCATTCATGCCTTTTGCACAAACATATTCCAGTTATCATTAGCCTTGTAATTAAAATCCTTTTAACAGCACTAATTGAAGGTTTCACCACCATAACTTTGTCATCTTAAAAGCTGCTTGTTTCATGCATAACTATTGGAAGTGCTGGAAAGTGGGTGGGTCAAAGGTTCCAGGCAAGGCTTCTCATCAGATAAATGAATGGGAGCCAAGAGTTAAGAGGCCAGGGAAATACAAAATCCTAGGACACACTAACAGATTACAGAAAAACCAGCAGGTTACAGCCACTGCTACCTCAACAGCAGCACTCCCCAGAAAGGCCTGTTAAGACTTCATGCTGCAAAGGTGATATTTTCTGCTCCCTCCCCCCGGCCTTTCAGTGAAAAGATCTTGCCACAGCAACCTAGGGCACTTTCACCAATAATTAACTGGAACTGAGTTCATCAGGTAAAACAAAGGGTAAGCAGGCATTGGAATGTCACGCCAGCCTCACATATGGAAAGTGAAGCCAATCCATAACCCATTGAAGCACGAGGTGAGGTAAAGGCTCAAGTATTAGACCAGTCACCAAGGTGTAGAAATATAATTATAAAGTTCCACAACTGTCCTATTAACATACCAGATTTGATTTGGCTCCATTATATTTCATCAAATAGTTTACAAAGCACCCCGCATAAAACATCATCATAATTGTAATCATATATTTGGCGATTTAACGTGTACACCATAATGTACCATTAGTTACACAAATAACTAATAATTTGCTAATGACAATATTATGTTAAGTCAGTTTAGGGGCAATTAAAGTGAGTGATATTTACATATGCCTAATGAATCACAGTCGATGGCAGATTAAGAGATTCTAATGAATATTCATCCAGACATTCGCAACCAGCTTCACAGTTTATAAACTGAATTATGGTTGATTTGCCCTTTTAAAAATGAATATGTGAGTATCTTCTGCATGGGAGGAATGAACAATTGGGGCTGATTGTAAAATTTTTTTTTTAAGCAATGTACTGGTCAGGACACAAAACATTTTTATGCACTCTCATACCCTTGGCTTCTCAGCTCTTTTTATATCACATATCAGCATTGATGAACTATCTCCATTTTCATTCCTACCCATGACATGAAATATAGAAAATGTTTTGCGTTGAATTAAATGCAATAGAAGTTTTATGCAGACTCACTAAGGAAATAATTGCACAGGTAGCCTGCTTTCCCCAAGCAGAGTAAACAAACTCTCTCTGCCATACGCTAACAACATTCTGCTTTTAAAGGTAGCCTTTATGCATGCTCACTTGAGTGACTGACCAAAATATCATTCATTTAAAAAGAAGCTATATATAAGCTTCTCATAGGATGAAATTAGAGTTATTTTGACACATCCTATGCCAGAAGTTTCTGCTATTATTTATATCAATCATATTGGCAGCAGTAACAGTAATTGCTAAGAGCATCAGATACAGTTTTATGGTCTGGCAATCAGATTTCAAAGTGAGCTCAAAGAAATGTGAAGCGTTTAAAGTCCATACACAGTTTTCCTTGGAAGTCCTGTGAAGTGTTTGTGTGATTCTGTAGTAGTCCTTCATAAGACTGGCCCTGTGACACAGAATCACAGGGTGGGTCAGACTGGAAGGGACCACAACAGGTCATTTATTCCAGCCTCCCTGCTCAAGCAGGATTATCCTGGAGCACATTGCACAGGGTTATATCCAGACAGTTCTTGAATATCTTCTGTGAGGGATACTCCACAACCTCTCCAGACAATCTGTTCCAGTGCATGGTTACCCACACAGCAAAGAAGTTCTTCCTCATATTCAGGTGGAATTTCCTGTGCATCAGTTTCCGCCAGTTCTTGCTTAAGCATCATTGCCCCAAAAGTCTGGGATATTTTTGCATGATTTAAAATGTGGAAAGTTAAAAAGGGGGTTTTATTGCTCTCCTACAGGAGTTTGGAAGTGAAACTACTATGAAACAGTCATGCAGAGGTGAAGCTCATTTGCTTCCATTGAGATCAAACACAGAAGCTCTGCAAGCCTGCCCTAACAAGAGACAGTCTCCAGTAGGTAAGGAAACATCATTAAAGGTACTCAGTTTTGCTTTGCTCACTTTGGGGATTTTAGGTTTATCAGTCCCAGTCTCCAAAGTGATTTGGGAGTTCAGAGAGCAAAGTCATTTCTACAAATGCCTTCTACAGAAACACAGGTGCTAGAACTCAGCATACTGCTAGATCTACACAGTGTGATGAGATATGTCATGGGGACCTAGCTTGAATTCTGAAAGCAGAAGAGACATACTTAGTTTTATCCAAATTACCCTGTGTTCAGGAGAAGTTCAACTACAGATGGGAAAAATGCTGCTGGAATTTGATCAGAGGACACTGTAATTGCAACACAGACTTAACGAACAAGCAGCTCTAATAATTGACTTTACCTTTCTAAGTGCTGTGATCTAATCAGGTTACTAGATTTGACCAGAAGTCCTGTTTTCCAAAATACTACCAAAAAATTCCTGGATATTTTGCATACTTTCAGCCACATTCTTATTGAGAAAAATATTTTTCATTTTTCAAACAAGACTGAAAACACAGCAACAAATACTACATGATGGGGTTTAAAACATTTTAAAATTAAGTAAAAATACCTTTAAAAAGTAACAAATTTTTATTTAGAACATCATTCATATATCCATTTCACTTTTCATGACAATTACTTTTCAACAACAAGAATTAAATTCAGTTCTCTACTGTCTTTAAGTAACAGAGATGTTACAGTTTTCTCAGTTGCCTGTTTCCTTCTTATTGCATTTCCTTAATGCAATATGTTATAAAAGGATGACAAACTAATACAGCCTGAGAGGACTACTATAATCCCTGCATTTACTTTGGGAAGTACTTGAATTTTTCATGTTTGCGTTTTTTGCAAGGCTTTTCTTCTTCCCTAAAACAGGTCTGTTTCTGAGGTGCTAAAATGACAACTTCAGGCTGCAGTACTTTCAAAATCTCTGTAACTGCACCCTAAGAAGCTCTTTAAAGTTTACTGACCTTCTACATGCCAAACCTTCCACAGTCTACAGCCAACAGCAATACAGATTATTTTATCCTTCCCTCCATATTTCTCTCCCCTAAAAGTAATTAGGGTCATACCCATTCCAAGCTCCCAAAGCTGAAAAGTCCCTACATTATTGTTTCAGCTTCAGTGCCTCTGTTTGCTTTGCCTCTGTAAGTTTGCCTCATCATTGTGACTACAGATACAATCTGTACCACTCATACTGCTGTCAACTGAATCGTTTCAGAAAACTTCCAACCCTTACATTTAGCAACCCCAACCACCCTCACCTACTGCAGCAATTCACTCCAGTGTCACAAATAATTTGACCTGTCTTTCAAACAGTGATCTGTGAGCTTAAGTAGCTCTATACTTGTTTCAAAAAGCATTTTGCCTTCTTTGCTGTCTATTATAGAAATTACCCATCTTTCTCTTTCATCCCCAAACCATGGGCCTTTTCCTTCAACCATTACTCTCAGAAGCACACTCAAGGAACCAGGGCAGGACGGTTCCCATTTCACATTTTATTGACATTGCAACATATTTCTGGATTGAGAATAGTCCTAAAATACATGGACCCAAGCTTTTCAAATTAAATACTGCTGTGATTTTTCTGTGACTGCACATAGTGCAGATATGTCTCTTCTTGCCAGTCAAAGCCTGTGTTAGTATTTGTGGGAATATTGCACCTGTCTCTGTACATAGAGTGAAATCTCAGAGTTAATGACAGGCACAACCTGCAGCTAAGGCACTTCTTAACTGCAACATTGTCAAGGTTTCACCCAAGACCATTATTGCTATTAAAATTACAGCATTAAAAAGGCACCAGATTTCACAGGGTTACATTGTTCATGGACTCTGGACACAAAAAAAATGTTTCTCCATCAGTGGAGGAAGGAAATTGCTGCTTAAAAGTTTTGTTTGTTTCTCACATATTCAGTGGTACAGAAAGCCTCAGAGCTTTTCTTAAAATGCAAATTTTAATAACTATGAGCCAGATTTAAAAGAAGCAGAGTAGCCTGGTGAATGAGCCCTGTTGTACAGTTAAGAGACCAAAAAGCAAGGGCTGCTTGTTTTATACAAGAACTGCTTAGAAAAGAATCAAAATGACTCAGCTAGAGTAATGCAGAAAACACAGAGGGAGGTATCTGGGGGCTTCCCTGTCTGATCTTATCCAACACTCTTCTTTTAACCTTTAATCTCTGAAGGATCCATGGAGAAGCACTTAGGTGTGACAGTAATGACTGAAATCTGCTGTAGTCCTTGATAAAATGGATCAAAGGTTAAAAACCAAACAAGCAATGGATAAAATCATTTGCCTGGTGTGTAATTTTTATCCGGGTTGGAAGTGCATTAAATCTCCTTAATTACACTGCTTATCTTGAACTTATGGGAGAGCTTTGTGTATGTTGTGCCCTCTTCTTCATCTCACCCTCCAGAGCCTGTTACAAGTTGACACCTAAGTAGTTTCATATATAAAGAATAGCAATCTGCAAGTATACCAGTAATGCTGCCTCTGCAAACCTCTGATGCAGGGAGACATGAGAAGCAAAACAAACGACAAGCTGAAAAGAAAAGCTCATTTGGCTTAACACTGGCACTGAGGATGAGCCGGGTTCAACAGGTGCAGTCCTGCAGCCCTCCTTGTCTCCTACAGCAAATGAGAGAACTGATAGGCATTTAATGAACCTCATTCTAACCTGTGTGGAATAATCTTTCCGTTAATCTTCTTACTGGTTTCCATCCATCTAGCAACAGCAGCGCTTAAATCTCTTGTTTGTACTTTACTAGCTGCAGATTGTAAATGTTTCATGAGCCGCTGAGCTTGCAGCATTACTATTTTATTAGAATGTTGAATATCTCGTGTTCATTGCTGTCTTACCAGCAAATTTTATCTAAACAAAAATTGCCTCCATACTTCTTGTGAATGACAATCTGGTGGTGTGATGGATGCTGTTGTTTCAGCTTGTTTTTCATCAACAGTTTGAAAATAGCCCCTCTGCCTTGCTGAGATGCAACAGTGCACCTGCGGCAATGCCAATAAAAATACATTCACATCACGACTATATCCAATTTGGCTCCTGAAGAAGGGACAGAGGTCCTGCCAGCCTCTGGTCCTAGTGTTAAGCACACATGTAAAACTCTTCTGCCTCTGAAATGCAGGACAGGTTTTCCTAAGTTGAATATTCTCCATAGTGTTCTATTTCCTTAAAATGGGACCACGACATTTCTGAATAGATAAACTGGACAGGTTCAGAGTTTAGCTACAAGTGGATTGGTGTAACATCAAGCACAGATCTTCAAAGTATGTGAACATTCCCTTGGGGCTTTGTGCAGTTCTCCCAAACCATATGTACCCTTGGTAAGATCTTGTGATGCAGACAAGTTGATTGAGCAATGAAAGCTGCTGGGTGTTGTTCACAGACTCTGAAAACTCTCTTTTGCTGACCATGCAGTCACAACACTCAAAAGGGAAAAGGTAAAACCACAGAGATGTTCAGGGTACAGCCCCACTGAGAGGTCCCAGCATCCCTGCTGCTGGTGCAGGGGAACAGAGACCATAACAGCCAAGCAGTTTAGGAAGGGAAAAGGGAGACATAAAAAGCCCTCCCTCATAGTGGAATAAATCAGGAATTAGCTCTTGGTTACCCCTTCTCTGTGAATTTTGCCTTGGTAAAGTTTGAGCAAGAACCAGTTCTCTTATCTGGAACTGAACATCATCAAATTGTGTCTTTACCCATATCAAGGCTCTGCTACCAAGAGCTGCTGAAATCCCAGGCCAGCCCAGATCCCCTTGTGCAGTATGGTGGAAGGAGGAGTTTACATCATTTGCTTATTTCATTTCATTTTATTTCATGTCTGAGATGTGAGCACTGGGAACAGCTGATTTGGAGGGCTGAGTTTTCAGGAGCAGTGGACGGATCGGCACAACCAGCGAGCTGTAATATGCTCTGGCATTGCAAAGGGTGCCAGACCATTCTGTCACATGTCCTCCTCCCACAACCTCTCCCACACTGTTGGATCTCCAGTGTCAACAACTCACCCACCAACACACAGAAAAACCCTGCTCTGATCCCGGTGTTAATAAACAAGGCAGGACTCGAGATAATGGTTAAGGAATGTATTTTCTCCAGTTCTGCAACAAACAACTGAGATAAAAGACCTGCATAAGCCTGGCAATTAAGCTTCAAGAGGACAACATGGTCAAGTGACTGCTGTGGGCAGTAAAGTACTCAACTTGTCAGCATGGCAAACACCCTATCCACTTTCTACAGCAGCCACAGTCGCCCTGTCTACCACATTTCTCCCAATCAGCCACAAACTAAACATTCCCATATCTCCTACATTCTCTTCCCACTACCTCCACCCAGCCCCAATACTCTCAGACTGGCCCATTTAAAGCATAACCTCCTCTCTCACTGGTTCCTTCTGTGCGAGCTGCCCACTCACCCCACATCTCCTTCTCCTCCTGAGATGCTGCTCCACCACAGAAACATCTCTCTTTCAGTGCACAAGGCTGTAACAAACCTACCCATTGGCATTACAGGCATCCACCAAAAGCATTCCTGCAGGAGCAGGTCCTGCTTTCAGATGAACAGTTGGACAATAAGATGTATGAGCCTCCCAACTCATATAATTGGCATGAAAGTATCTTTTGAGCACCAACTAGCCACCCAAAACCACAGGTGGGGTGGATGTCTACCCTCACAGCTCAGGGTCGGACCAGGCAGTACCAAGAAAAGTTAAATACTGGTCTGCAAAGCAAAGGAAACCCAGTTTTGAGGATGGTTCTGGTTCCCTTCCTTATATGAAGGTCTTTATTTAGCATCAGAAGAAAACACATCTGACGTTCATTGTCTATTTCATGACGCAGTTTCCAGTCTGGTTTGCAAGCAGAAGTTAAAAGCATACATGCAAGCGATTGGGAGTTTTCTGAAAGGAGTATCCCTGTGATTCACCCAAAGCCACAGTGAGCACCAGCCACACAAATAGTGTGTTCTCTCCAGAGACTGACTTTGGCAATCCCTGGTGCATGGAGGTTCGCTGCAGAGCCAGGGTCAGTCTTGAGGTTCTGATGCCAAAACATGGAGGGAAGTTGCTGCTTCCAAGGCAGTGTTAGGAGGCAAAGCTGCTGCTGCCATCCAGGGCTAAGCACCCTCACACCCTGTGAAACAAAGGTCTTTTTTCACTTTTCCAGCTATTCATTTAACTCTTCAAATTGCTCCTAAAATGTCTGTCTCAACAAGCAACTAGCTTGATTTGCTGTCACCTGTCACTCTTAATGTCCTTGATTATTTGGGGGGCACTGCTATTGTCCTTTTCATATACATTGGTTCACAGTTTGGAGCAATTTTTTTCTCTGTAGAAAATAAAGCCTGAATTTACAAAAAATCCTGAAATTTCCCGAGGGCTGCTGCTCCTGCAGCAACTCTGCTGCGGGGGACATTTAGCCGGCCCACCTCTAAAAACCAGCGCGAATTCACCAGAGAGAGAGAAGGCAAACACCGCAATTGAAGGCAATGCCACGGAGCAGACTGCCAGGAAACCCACTGTGGGGTTCTGGGGTCTGTTCCCCCGACCCCACACCCTGCATCCCGCAGCCCGCCTCCCGCCCCGCACGCCCGTGCATTCCCCACCCTCATCCCGCATCCTGCAGCGGCCCCTGGCGGCCGCACCCGGGAGCCGCTCCGGCTCTGCGGGGCTCTGCGGGGCCCAGGCTGCGCCCCGGTTCTCACCCCGAGTATTGCCTGTGTGGAAAGAAAAGCATGTGCTTACAAAGAAAAGCTGATCTGCTTCCCTTTTCTAACCGAAGGCAGAGGTAGTCAGGCCATCGCAGTGCAATAACCATTCACCACTAAAATATTTATGTTCTGCTAAACTCTGAAGTTGTATAAAACCAGAACATCCCTCTAAATCTGCTCAGAAATACCACTCTATATATGCTTTGTTCTCCTGTGGTGGGGGAAAAACCTTTGCATCCACTCCCTAAAAAATCCCCAGCAAAAGGGAAACTGCTAAGGGCCGTCTTCACGGAAATGCTTCCAGCTGCTGTTGTCTTTATTAAAAGAAGTAAAGAAAGAAACACAAAAAGGCCCCTCCAGCTCCTGGGAGAATGTTCAGCTATTAAAACCACATACACATTTAGATCCCAAAAGAAGTCTTTCATAATTGCAAGCAGAGCCCACAGCTGAACCAAGCTCTTATTGCTTTTCCCCAGTCAGACCACATGTGATCGCTGTAAAACTGACTCCCGAGTGTTACTTTATGGCTGAGGCTACAAAGGAGTTTGGTGAGTGCACTAACTAACTCTGCATCCCACTAGCTGCTGGAATCCCCAGCGCTCTCTTTTCTGCACGGTGAATAGGGATGCAAGAATTAAGTCCTTAAAAATTGCATGGCAAATGAAAGGCACCTAGCTAGCCAAGAGGCAAGTTCTAGATATGCTGAGAGATATGAAGGAGTTCTGTCTGCAATACTATGCCTGAATAAAGCTCTCTGAGTGTAGTCATTATTTCCTAGAAAGACGTGCTGCTGCTTTCCTAGATGCTGGATTATCATGCAGAAGGTCATGCAGAACTATCTGGTTTGAGGGATGCTCTCTGCAACAAGGTCTTACAGTAACATCCAGCAAAGCTAATTAGTACTGAGTGCACAGGAGCAAGAATAATACAACTGTTAAGTTCCTTTGATAGACATTGTCAAGGTGGCAAGAAACAGAGCTCCACAGATGCTGGATCCATCTTGCACGGGATGATTGGCCTATTACCATCAGCATGTGCTTGAATTACAATGGTAAGACACAAGACAATCTGACTAACAGGACATAATTTTCTGGATGAAACCCTGCAGTTCTTGACCAGTTTCAGAGTTCTGGTGAGAAGGGTGAAATCCTCACTTCCAGTGGTTGCTTGTCACCTTCCCAAGTCCCCATGCCACTGACACCAAGGCAGCAGGGTCACAGCAGTCAGGTACCTCTACAACTGCCTAGCTCAGATCACTAGAGAAACTGGGAGGCAAGCACAGTCTCTCCTTTTTGCCACCTTCCCTGAGTGACATGGTCAAGGAATCATTTTAAGGTGTTATCACCTAGACTAAGAATACAACCTCCCCCTTACTCAGAAACAATAACAACAGCTGCCAGGACTGAATTAATGAGGTTTTTGTGGTATGCCCGTGGTGTGAAGTGGTGATCTAAATCTATCTTTCTCCTTTCCCACTTACATTCATGCACCTCACTCCTTAAGATCTCATTAAAGCCACTGATTTGCTTAAACATAAGTTCATACACCCTTGCTCCTTGCAGGCCAACCTCTCTGAAACCATTTTCCTGCCACAGACCCAGCCCTGTGGGGCCTCAGTGGGATCCCCACACACTGCCACTCCATGGCAGGCTCCCTTCATCACAACCAGCTGCAGAGCTGCTCTCTAGGAGGACCTGGAGAAATGAGCTGAGAGAAGCCTTGTGAAAGTCAGCACAGACTGTGAAATAACTTCCCACACCAGCGAGACTCATTCAGGATTGGGGAGGAGGGCAAATTCCAGACCAGTACCTTCTTGTGATCAGAGCAACTCAGTAAGCAGCAGATACATTGGATCAAGCTGGGGAGCAGCATGCTGCAGAGCAAATAGCTAAAGATGAGCGTGTCAACTTACCCTTGCCCTTCAGGGATTGCCAGGCTTCAGGAAGGCACCTGAACAGGCAATATGTCATCAGTGTGCTCAACACACAGAGCAGGTGAGAAAGAACCCAGAAGGTTGCCATCCAGTACACAGGCTGGCTTCTCCCTGGTTGTTGTTAGACGCTCCACCTTCTGAACCAGTGGCAGCAGAGATGAAGAGCTCACTAGGTGCTGGGAGCTAATGACCCCTCCCATGCTTAGAGCTCTATCCTGCAGCCAGGATGTGCCATCCACTTGCCCTTGTTTGGGAACTTCACTGCTTGCCTTGGGAGGATGAGTGGATGCAGAGCGCTGAGGTCCCTGAGGCTTCTTTCAGCAGTGTGCCTGTACCTCTGCCTCCAGAGATGCATCAGATAGTGCATGCATGCACAGTGCGGCTTTCTTCAAGGCCCCAAGATACTCCCTGACATAAGTGCTGGAGGCTGAAGTGAGATACAGGCAAAAGTAGCTCCTGGATGCTCCGAAGGCACAGGCCTCTGCCCAAGTGAGAATGGGCCAAGAGGGTCAAGCTGCCTGCAGAGGCCCAGAGCAAGCAGCAATGTGTGTGTGTGTGTGTGCGCCTAGCCCAGCCCTCCCATCTCTCTCTCTTCCCAACACCTTCTGAAATGCTTTATTTGCCTCTGGAATTGCACATCTACAGCACCCAAGCAAGCCAGCCCAGGGGCCTCACCCCAGACTCTCACCAGTCTCCTCACCCCAGGACCTCTCTGTGAGGAGGGACAGAGATTGTCAGTAATGTACCTAGGTGAGGGAATAGGCACAGTAGCTCCTTTCCCACCTGGCAGCCCTCAGCACACCCACACTGCCGCTCACCCACCTGCTCGCAGCACAGCTCTGCCATGTGCCTTTGGGAGAGTCAAGAGCAGACTGCAGAGCGGCCTTGGTCAGCTTGCTGTGCTTGGGTGTTCCAGACTCATCTCCCAGAGCTTTGTGGAGCCTGTGCTACAGTTATGGCTCAAAAGGAGGAGATGGCCATGGTGTGGCACAATACCTCATGCAGCAGCAGCATCTCTTCCCCCAGTAACCCTCACACCAGAGATATCTCCCCGTCCCCACAACCTGTCCACACTTGTCAGAGTGATGCCTTCCAGGTGCTGCAATGACAGCCAGACAGAGCCACTGGTAACAGCCAGTTACTGCACAAAGTCAGAGCAGGCTGCTCTGCACTTTCCTGTGGAGTAGCCTCAGCAGTGGGTGTCAGAACTGGCCACACTGCAGATCCCCAAATTGCTATTACTGGCAACTGGGCACTAGCAGCTGTTCCTCAACAGTTCATCATCATCAATGTAGCCTGGAGACACATGGTGCTTGGTGAAGTCAAGGGACCCAAACTTGTCTCACTGAGCTCCACTCTGTAGAAGACCCCTGAGTAATCTGAGCATGGAACAGGTTTAATCCCAGCGCTACCTGGGCTCTTAGGTGTTCTACAAAAGTCCGGGAAAACTGCAGAGTCTCTGTCAGGATAGCAGTTCAGCTGCCTGTGGGCAATTTGTGGAGATAAGGGTTGGGGGCACACTGCGCAGGGAAACAATAGTTCCTTTGCAGTGATCCCTGCTGCAGATAGGCCTGGGCTTCTAGAGGTGCCTATTGCAGTTCTGTCAAAATAGATCTAACATCTGCTTCTGGAACACAAGTCAGTCTGCTGTGCAGCAGGTCCTCTTGGTGGTCCATCGGTTTCTCTCGCAGCTGTAGTGATGGTTGCTACCGCTGTAGCAGCACACACGATTCAAGGAACTAGCATAGGGTTTTTCCAGAGGTGGAGACTTCATCTTGCAAGGGCTCAGGTTCAAGTTAGTTTTCCAGACAGGCTGGGGGTATCAGGAAATTCCTCCATAAAAAAGCTTTCTGCAGTGATGCAGTTTATTAATTATCTTTGGTCCAACAACCATTTGGTGCCTACAGAGTCGTAGTATAGGGTATTGTATGGCTATAAATGTTATTACTACAAAAGGCCCTATTTTCCAGCCTTCCAGTTTCTGGCAACTTCTCTCATCTTTTTTTTTTTTTTTTTTTTCTTGTATAATCTAATATCTATGAATCACTCAAGTGATTTGCTGGTTTCTCTAACAAACAGTCTGGGGGCACTTTGATGTTTGCAGTGCAGTAATGTGACAATCCACACTTCCTCTTGCCAGTGTTCCTACTTAGTGAAATTTCATTTTGTACACACACACATTCAGCCTGTTACAGGGTAAATACAATGTACTCTCCAGTCACAGAACATGAGAGCACAGTTTTCACAATGGACAGCATGACAGGAAGGAGCTTTGTTTTTCCCACCACACAGGCAATGCTAGCATTCCCTGGCCTTGTGATGTCCATGAAGGTGTTTCAAACATCAGTCCTTAGCAGAGATAGCAGATGGATGGATGGATGGATGGATGACTCAGGCTTGCTGCCTCTGGAAACCAAGGTACTCTCAGAGGAGGTCAGAGAGGGCCAGGCAGCCTCACAGGGTGCTGAGAGAACCAGAAGAGGAAAGTAGGTTGCTGTAAGACATGGATCAATTATGTATGAGATTTTGGGATGTACTGGGAAAGGAGTAAGACGACAAGGTCACTTTCTTCACATGAGCAGACATAAAACATGAAATGGCCTTTAAGAGAAGTGCTTTTTTTCCCCCAGTATGGGATATATCCCACTTGTCATGGTCTGTCTTAGGACAGGGACAAGCAGTACCTCTTTCTGCCTCTCTGGACCGCAGAAGTGTTGTGGCAGCTCCCTCAGCAGAGGCACTTCCCATTTCCACAGGGAGCCTGAAGCTCATCACCAATTCCTGATAACAAAGAGTGGACAGATTAACGCCACAGTATTTGCAAGCGATGCACAGGCGCGTGGATGAACTCCAAACTCACCGCCTCTTTCCCCGCGTGCTGCGCCCTCGCCACAAGGCTGTATCCCTGTGCCGTCCCGCCTCTCCCGCAGCAGCGGTGCTGCGCGCTGGCACGGCCGGGCAGCGCATGGCACGGCCGGGCAGCGCATGTCGCGACAGCACTCGGCGGGGAGCTGCCGGAGGTGCGGCCGAGGCGGTGTCCTGCGGCGGCTCCCGCGGGCCCTGCAAACCCATCTCACAGGGTCACACATTCATAGAATAGTTTGGGTTGGAAGAGACCTTTTTTAAGGTCATCTAGTTGCAGCCCCCCCTCCACGGGCAGGGACATGTTCAACCTGAGAGGAAAGATGTGTGCTAATGTCTTTTCAAACAATTTGATGGGTGTCAACGTCTTTGAAATGGGTCTTAATACCTCTACTGACTTGGGGCAGCAGGTTCATTACCGGGCCCAGACAGCTTGGCTCCTGAAATACACACGAGTCTGCACAAGCCTGAGCTTCTGAACTTCGGGGTAAAACAGTAGGTTCAAGGGGGAATATGGGGTAGGCGCTGCGGGAAGGCTGTACCTTCCCTGTACCTCGGCCAATGGGGAAAGGAAAAGGGCAACATGCGGCCGGGAGTTAGGATAAAAGGGAGGCTGCGCCCTCCCAAACCTCCAGAGAAAACCCCGCGGACTTGTGCTTCGGTCGACTTTCTCCCTTTATTCGAATAAAGTTGAAGGACTCCTCTGTCTCCTTTTTGGACATAAACCTCTGGCGTTTGTGGATTTTCCTGACAAACCAGACAGGTTACTCAAGGCTTCATCCAGCCTGACCTTGAACACTGCCAGGAATGGGACATCCATCACCTCTCTGGGAAACCTCAACATTCTCATCGTAAAAAAAACTTCTTACCAACGTGTAATCTAAATTGGCCCTCTTTTAGTTTAAAACCATTACCCCTTGTCTTGGCAACAGGGAATTTCCCTGGCATGGATCAGAGAGAAAGCAAAAGATGAATGGCTACACAATTTTATCACTAAAAAAAGCGCGTGGGACAAGGAGAACGTGTTTTAAATCATCAGAACCCGTGGCAGATTCCTGCTCTGCCTTGTTTGGCTGAGGGATTTGTGATTGGGCCCGGCCCAGCCCTCCCACGCCATGAGGAGTGCTTCCCTCCGCCCCACTCTCACCAGCCGCTGGAGGGAAGCCACGGGCTGCACTTCGGGAGAAGTTCTGGTGGAGCTGAATTTTCTGCCTTTTTTTTTTTTTTTTCTTTCCACCAAAAACCGGAACCCTTGTGGGAGTGTGTCTTGTTTGAGGCAAACCCTGACGAGGTTTAGTATTTCATAGAGGCCTTCTGAGCAGAGTTCTGACTGGCGTGTCTTGTGTTCCAGGGCACAGAACTTTACTGCCTCAGAAACCACATTTCTCTCTCAGTTCTCCATTAGGCTAATTAATGCCACATTACTAGATTTCTGGATTTCAGTACAGCTATTCACAAGTATAGTTAGAGCCAGCAAGAAGAGGCCACAACTTGTTTTGATTGGATTTTTGTTAGGCAAACATAGGGATGAGTTCGGTGACACAGGAATTAAATAAATTTGAACAAGGGGGGAAGTTGAAGGGTTAGGAATAGAGTTGCTTTTTAGAATCATAGAACAGTTTGGGTTGGAAGGGACATTTGGAGGCCTCTAGTCCACCCCCCCTGCAGTGAGCAGGGACGCCTTTGACTAGATCAGGTTGCTCGGAGTCTCGTCCAGTCTGACCTTGCAGGTTTCCAGGGTTGGGGCACCCACCACATCTCTGGGCAACATGTTCCAGTGTTTTAACACCCTCATTGTAAAAAACTTAATCCTTCCATGTAATCTATATCGACCTCTTTTAGTTTAAAAACATGACCCCTTGTCCTATTGCAACAGCCCTGCTAGAAAGGATGCAATTTAACTGAGAACTGAAGTACGTGCTTTAGTCCATCCCTATTCAGGCCCACATACAGAAAAGCAATTAGGCACTTAATTAACTTCAAGCACACGGGCTGTTAAGCATGTGTCTAAGTGGTTTGTTGAAAGGGGATAGCATTAAAAGCATGCTTAAAATTAACTACATACGCTCACCTAATTTCCTTGCCAGCTAAGCACACTTTCTAATCATAATGGACCAAATTCAGCAATGACAAAATGACATCATTCAGAATTACAGCAAGGTCAAACTTGGTCTGTGGATTTCTGTCCTTTGAGATAAGGAGGAATTAAGCTTGAAGCAAATAAGAAGACATCAGACAGGTACTGTGAAGTGCCACTGCTGCACACTGAAATGGTATCCTGGGTAGGGTATGTACAGGTATTTATGAGACCAGAATGTACCTTTCTTATCTCATTAACATTCTCAATTTTTTATTTAAATTTTTTCTTCTTTGGGACAGAGGGGAGAAGTCAAAATGGGAATGTTTCTGCTCACTGGAAAAAAAAAATAAAAAGGCTAGTTAAATTTTATGGGTTTTGTGTTTAGACGATCTTTAATTGCAAAGCAAAATTGCTCAAAATTAGACAGATGGGTTTTTCTAAGAAAAAATATTAAAGACAATAAAAGATTTTCCATCAAAGCTTGTAATATCCCTCCAAGTTTTTCTGAGGGATGTCAATTTTTTTCAATGAAATGGGTATTCCATTTAAAAAAAAAGAAGTCATTTTCCTTAAGTCCTATTTTTCACTTCTGCTAATTAATAACCAGAAAAGAAAAAAAAAATAAGTGCACTGGAACACACTGTCCCTTTTGCCTTCTCATCCTAATTTGGGCATTGCAACCCCCGGAAGAGTTCTGACAAGAAAAAAAATCCCAATCCACAAATCAAAATCAGGTCAGTTGAGGCAGAGGATCCTATGTATTTTCTAAAATTACGTGGATACCTCCAGGCGCTGATGAAAAATGATCTTAGTTCCTGAAAACATAACGAGTGTTAGCATGGGCGTGCAGACTCGCACGGCGACTGGAGTGCGACGGATTCAGTCGCCCCAGCTCACTCCTGGGAAAACTTGTCCCATGCTTCTCCTGAGCAGGGAAGTGCACAGGGAGGGGGCTGTGGAGCCCTTGGCTGTGAAAGCTGGGTGGTCCCACTACAGTGTTGGGGCTCAGAGCTGCCAGAAGCCCACTGCCATGCCAGGATGGGACTCAGCACCAGGACAGTGTGTGGACTGGAAAGGGCAGGAAGAGTCAGCACCTTCTTGCTCTCAGTTGGTGGCAGGGTCTGACCCACTGGACATCACTCCATGGGGGCCACTGTGGGGTCGGGGGGCTCCATGTTTATTTCTGCCTGCTCACCTGACATCCCCAAACAAAGAGAAGGAGGTAGCCCTGTGGCTAGGGGATGCTCAGCATAAAGGCACCATCAGGGCCTGCATGACTGCAGGGGAAACAGAGAGAGAATCAGGAGTGAGAGACTAAATGCACGGAAACCCCACCTGGTTCTGGGAGCCACCAAAATTAAAACTGCTCAGTAATGTTTGACATTTTGTATTTTTTCCTTCCGCCTCCACAGCACACACAGTATTGCATCAGATCACTACAAGACCTCTTAGGTCTGTAGTGAACATCACTTCAAACGGATTTGCCCTCCTTGATTATGGCCAGTCATATGACATTTAGCTCTGACAAACAGCTTTGACTAAAATAATAATTTCTTCTGGCAATTTGCAGTCAGAAGCCACTGCTGGTGTCAGAGCTATGTCCCATCTCTAGAACAGATACTGCTTCAGCTCCTCAGCTTGGAGCTTTAACCTCTGCCTAGCTTGATATTCATGCACATCCTTAGCAAATTAAAATAATGGATGTACATTTTTAGACCATCAAAACCTAAAGGCTGATATACTCATTCTCCTATCTTGAAAAAACTTTACACTTTACCCCTACAGACAGCACAGGTATCTGTTTTAATAAATCCCCTGGTTGTAATAACACAGGTATTTCAACTCATCACTTTTAAAGATCTAGGAAAATTATTTCCCAAAGCTACTGAGATTTGGTTATAGACTTTTATAGCCTTTTATTAATACATTGTGTGATGTTGCTATCAAATGTAACTTGTGATATTACTAAACATAACATCAGTTCTCAAAACATACCGTGACTTTGGAGGCAGACTGTTCTGCTCACACCTGTTAACTGAGACCATGGGTAACAACAAACTCACCTGCCTTACCCCTGCCTGCAGACTGAATGGGCAGCCAAGACCTGAGCCCTGCCACTGTTTCCTGACCCTGTTCACAGAGACAGGGCCAGGCTGATACTGATCTGCCCAGAGCTGCAAATCTCTCTCTGCTGCCACTTCACACAAACACGATCCATGGACATACAGGAGAGGTCAAAACTGCGTGATGCACCCATAGAAGGTTGGAAGCACTTGACAGTGGCATTGGCATTCATTGTTAATATGATTATTGGGGGCACAAAACACAAACATTAATGAGAAGAGATCACATATTGCCCCTGGTGGTCTTCAAAGGGAGGAGGCTGCTTTCAAAACCTGTGGTTTCATGCCCATGTTGTCCCAGCTGGACACACTTGGGATCCCCCACAGTTGCTCAACAACACTACACAGACATCCACAAAGCTGGGTAATTCCAGTGTTCCCGAGACACGTGGCAATAATACCTTGGCTTTGTCTAAGAAAATTTCCAGGCCAGCTGAACATTTCCAACAAACTTTTATGGAAAGCACAAGGTTCAAGATTGAGTGAACAAACATCATTCTAGTCCAAAAATTACTCAAAAGTATGTTTTCTTTTAATAATGAGTACCATGGAAAGCTTTTTATTCTCTGATAGTAAGCAAAGAAGTCCAAAAGCAAGTAAGATGTAATCACAGCTCTGAACAGTACAAGGACAAGGTCATTACGCCGCCTTTTATTTCCTCTCAGAATTCTCTGGGAAATTCTTGGGATCATTCCCTTGCCTGAAAAGTACCACATTTCTGGTGGCACCAAAAATGGAAGTTGCACTGTGGTAGGAGAAATGGCTTGTGGTTTATTTAAGACAATAGTGGTCACGTCTGTGGCTGGAGTAAAAGGCAATTTTGAGTCAAAACCAATTTTATATATTTTTGAGAGTGGATCTCAGACATGCTCACACACACACACAAGAGACACATATACACGTTCCTTCCTTAATTTATTTTATCTGCAAGGCAGAGGCTGTGGAGAGTTTTTGACTTACATGAAAATACAATCAGCATATCAAAACACATTTGTGTTTAGACTATTGAGATGGATTATAACTGGAACATGTTTATAAAATATTCTTTTCAAGGGAAAGTGGTTCTTGACAGGTCCTTAAAACTTTGTGCACATTATTCCTCAAATGATGGTAATGGGGAAATTCATGAGACAAGCAATGCCTTTTCCTCCTTAAGTGGTGATTTTACTTCAAAATTTCAACATGAAAAAACCCCTGACCATCTCCAAAAGAAGTGCTGAAACAGAGGTTATGTTTTCATCTTCTTGTAAAGCTGTCTAAAAGCTCTCAGTATTAGGCAGAACTACAGATCTGCATCTCAAGCTGAAAGGACTGGCACAAATATTTAGAACAAAGGCTTCTTTTCTTCCTTTTTGGAAGAGGTTTGGGTGCTAAGAAGAAAAGAACATTCTCCTTTCTTAGTTTCTTTAATTTAGATTTTTTTCTATACAAGGAACAAGAGAAAACATTCCGTTTCTTGGTCTGTTTCTTGCAAGAAATGAAAGAGTATGCAAGTTATGTTAATGTATCAACCAGAAGGTCATGGAATTTGTGATTACATGGACCTTCTATGCTTGGGTCAATCTGAGGGTCATTGAATTTGTGATTACATAGATCTGCTATGCTGAGTCTTAAAAGAAATTGTTTTGATTCTTCATTACAGTACTACTATACTGAATTACTACAAAATTATGATGTATCCAGTTTTTCACTTAACCAAACATATTCATTCTGCTTTTAAATTTCATTTTAACATTTATAAAGAAATCTGGGAACTTTACCAGACGTGAGACTTTAAAGATCTCTTTAAATACAGCTGCTTCTTAGTTTGGGGGTGTTCAGAGGGCTGTATCATAGGCAGAAGGCCTCTACCAGTTCACATGAGGTTATTGATCCCCTGGCCCTTTCTGTCAGTGTGACAGACCACACAGAGAATGTCGCTGGTGGCTCACACTGAGCCTTGTGGGAGGTTAAATGCGTGGGAGTTATGCTCTTTCGTTCTGAGGTATCTCCAGGAGAAATCACCCTCACAATTATGCTGTTATTTTTGTGTGACTTGTTTGCAGTGGAAAGAGGAGTTTACCATGTACTTTTGGGCTCTACTGTAGACATAAAAGGAAGCATCAAACTTCCACTGCTTATTGGCAAGCTGAATAGATATATCAAAGGGGAAGTCCAAGAAGTTTTTTTCCCTCCCTTCAAAGTCATTACTTCATAGCCCAAAAAACAAATGGCATTTAGAGACACAGCCAGTGATTTACCCAAGGCCAAAAGCACAATCTCTCCCCAGTGGGCTCACAGCAAAGTCACAAAAACTGATGTGATTGTGTAGGATGCTCTGCAGTGCCAAGCGATTTGCCTTTGAACTCTCCAGGTTCCTGCTTTGTGGAGGCTCACTCTTTAAGAAACGCATGGTCCTTCTTACCCCTTTTCCAGATCTGATTCTGCCAAGAAAAAAATATCATAATATTTGCTCTCCTATACAGCAGTGTTTTAAATGAAAACATTATGCCAAAGCCTGTTTATGTTGGAGTTATATAATATAAACAAATCGCTATTTTGGTATCCTGAAATCTCTGCAGCTCTAAGCAGGTTCAGTCTTGCCATCCCAGGTCAAGACCAGTGATGTTCATTCTGTTGGCACACAGAGAGATGCATGGGAGCAGTGTTACTCATGGGTCTGTGCCGTGCCAGGCTGAAATGGGTGACAAACTTCCGGGGAGCGCAGCAAGGCAACATGAAACTCCAAATGCCCCGTGAAATTATATTGTCTATGACCACAGGGCAACCACAGCATTGGGAGATAAGAACCATTCCTAAGGCTATGACTGTTCACCCTGATGGTTAGAAAAGAAAAGGGGGGAAATTATTACACCCTTGGGGAAAGGCAGAATGAATCTGGGTAGCCAACATGTAGGTGCAGAGAACCCTTTTGCCTCTGACAAGCAAAGCTAAGGAACCAGTGCCTGCTAGGTGTGCAGGTGTAAATGTGTATTTACTGCTCTGTTGACTCAGTTCCCAGATGGTTTATTAGCTTTTATCACCTGGCACAGGTTAAGCCAGCACACAGGTTAAGCCAGCTGAGCAGAGGCACAGACATCAGTGCATGGGGAAAGAAAGAGGGAGGATGGAGGTAATGTCTTAAACCAACACAGCTGGGAGGGTAAGTCAGAGACCTATGGCCCTTGACAGTCATCCACCTTTGCATGACAGAAAATGGACTCTGGGTTTAATGCCTTCACTTCTGCTCTGCATACCCAAAATGCAGGCTAAAGGGCAGTGCTGGGAACAGAAAGCATGAGGCATTAGTCTTCTGTGGGTCTGCAAACAGAGAAGTTAACTGTGTCAGGATAATCCACTGGTAGCAGACTGGGGATAAGAACTCCCCAGGTCCACTCCTCCCTCTTTTGCCACAGCCTTTGGGAATACATTCTGCCCAGTGTGCTACCACAGAAAGCCACCTCTTTTCCGGGGTGAGCACACATATGCCCCTATAGTCAGTGTTTGCTTTGCTGCATGTGCAAAAAAGACTTTGCTTAGGTATTTGATCACACAGCACTTTTCTGTGGTTTGTGCTGTACCCATGCTCTACCTGGTAGTTCTAGTCTTTCTAGGAAACATCAACTGGTAATAGGAAGAGCCCCAGCACTCTGGGAGGCACTCTGGCTCTTCTCTTGAGCAGGGAGGTGAGAGTTCAGCATGGAGAAGGGTTGTAGAGTGAGTGGGCTGGGTGTGATGATGACTCTGGCTCCACAGTCAGGGCTGAAGGAATCCAGGCTGGCTGCTTCTGGCACATGCATGGCACCAAAAAGCAATTTTCTGCACAATGCTGAGAATCTCTGAGCCAGCTCCAGAGGCAACTGAGCAGTACACATTCACCTGGATGCTAGGCCTTTACTGTCTTTTGGGTTTTTTACAATAAAAGGTATTTTCTCTATGTCCCATGTAGCCAAAAGGTCAGCTGTGAGCTAGCTGATGAAGCTGCCCTTGCAGCCTCCAGGACTGAAAGGACCTGTGGTCCAAGGTACTCACCTTTGAGTCTGTTCTGCTTCATTATGGGGGCCATACCTGTAAGAAAATCATTTTGCTTTGGTAACACATTCTGTTAACAGGATTGTCGGGGAGAACCATAAAACATTTTCTTTCCCTTTGATATTTGTGACTGTGAAGCACCTCAGCTACAGGCAGTAAAATAATAACAGCAGTGTTGAGTACGTGGCAAACAAACAGCAAACCTGAGGTTTCTCACCACAGGCTATGTAGCCTTGCAAACTCAGCCAGATGTGCCTGGCCAGCACCTGCACACTTGCTTTGTTGGTGGTGGTGGTCGTGGTACAGACCAAGTCAGTCGAACTTGCAGAGAGCTGGTTTGCAAGTGGACGAGGGCTTCAGACACTTGAGCAAAGAACCCCATCTCGGGTTACAGCAATCAGGCGTCTCTCCTCAGATGTGTTCAAAGCCCTGAGAGTCCTGGACTTTCCCAGCAAATTCCTCTGGAATGTAAATAGTCTGCAGATCCCCCAGCAGGTGCCAGCAAGGCTTCTTGAGGTTGCTGAAGGGGAAGTCCTTATGACATACTCCAACTAAATAAAAATAGTAGTAATAATAATAATAATAATAATAATAATTATTATTATTATTATTATTATTATTATAGTGTTTGGTTGGGGTTTTTTTGCCTCAGGGGAAGATGTGTGTTTGGGGAGAAGCAGCAGTTAGCACTAGAGAATGTTATTCAGAACAGGTCAACTTAAAACAAGGTTTGCTGGATATTGGTAAGGTATCTGCTCAGAGGTCTGGCTGACAATGTACTTACAAAGCAGAGGAATGTTTTCTTTGGCTCAAAGTGGAAATGTTGAAGCAGATGTTTTAAATAAAGATCCTGGCACTGCAGATATGAGCACCTCAAAATTCGCATTCGTATGCACTCTGGAGATATTAAATAAATTAAAAGCAGTAACTATGGCCCCATGGACAGTCAAAGGGATTCTGAACCTCTGGGCTCTGGTCTTGGTTCTGCCAGTGCCTTCCCAGATAACCTCGAGCAAGTCATTTCATCTGTTGTGCTTCCATTTCCCCGGACACAAGCCAAGGTGTCTGCCAAAGCCTCCTTCACGAAACAGGCTGTGGAAAGAGCTGTGCATGATAAATCTACCAGTGCTGTCAGCACAGTCAAGAATATGTGAACAATGGCACTGTTCCTGAGAGATGAGACAGCATACTGGAGGTGACAGGTAGCAGGGACAGGACTTACAGAGGGAGTCCTTGCCAGCTTGGGTGCTTGTATTCATGTAAAGGAAACAGGAGTGCTGCCTGAAAGGTACATTGGTTGTTGCTCAAATATTCCTTGGAAAATTATTTTAATTTCTTTATTCTGAATCTCACCAAGGCTCTGTGTCTTTAAATAATTTCTCTGTTGTTCATCTCTTCCTTTTTTCATTTTCTTTCCCCCTCCGAGTGTTTCCTGTGGGCCTCTTGGCTGCTTCTTCCTCACCTCTCCCTCTGCACCAACTTCTCCTTTTTCCAGTCTCTTCCAGTTCACTCGTCTCTCTGAAGGCAGCCCTTCCAAGACAAATGCCACATTCACAGCACTCCATAGCCACTCCAGCCAGATGGTCAGGGGTCCCCATCACTGGACAGCCACTTGGAGGGGAACACTCAGGCAGTTTTGGGGCAATGGGTGATGATACAATGGTCCCACAAAGGGAGCCCTTTGGCCAAATGGGATCACACATCAGTAATGCATCCTCCCTTGGTGGAGAACTGGAGATGACCTGAGCCTCACTGAAGCACCATAACCCACCTGGGACCACCTGGCTCCCTACTTCTCCTACCCTCCCAGGGGGTCATAGGGATGTCCAGAACAGCGAGGTGGTAGCTGACACCCTGGTCTGGAGGCCAAAAGGGAGCGCAGCCACCAGCACTGGTAGATCTTCAAAGGAGACTCCCTCCCCCACCTCAGACTAGGCAGGGCAGGCACCCGGAAATCACCCAGCCTGTGCCAAAGACATTGCTGCTCCCTTGGGACAGCTGGCTACTAAGGAAGCTACTAAGGCCTGCACTGCCACTGAGGTAGAGATTAGGTGGTGGAGTAGATGAAGTTTGAAGTGGTCCAGAGAAACCTTCATCAGCACAGAGTGGCCCTCACACTTGGCTGCCAGTGCCAGTGTCCACCTGGATGGGACAGCACCAGGTAGCTGCAATGCATGAGGCACTGAAAATGATGCTGCCAGGGATGTGTTCTATTTTTTTTTTTTAATGTAGGCCAAGGAGTTCTTTTCTGCAAAAGAAAAAAGTAATGAGATAAGCAGGAATGAAGGGACACAGCAGGAAGCATGTGGCAAGCCATGATGGGCCTTGACAAAACCTTCTATTTTTAAAGCTGCTTAATATAATCCTGAAAAAAAAAGTCTTCCTTGTTATGAAATATCTCCTTGCCCTTCTCAAAAATATCCTGATTTTTTGGGCATCAGAGCAGGCTGATCTTTTGGCACCTAACAGCATTTCATTACCACATCTTAGATGTATCCTAGCCCTGGGAATATAGAGTCACTCCCAAGGTTGGAGCCTGTCCCTAAGCAAAGCTCTTTCTGCATGTGCTCCAAAAAACATTTCCTTTCCTGAAACATAGGCAACCGAAGCAAATGTTTCTAGTCAACAGGAGAATGATATATTTAGACACTTAGAATCAGGATTTCAAGAGCCAAAGGGAGGAAAATTATATCAGCATTCAAGATGTCTAAGAGACATATCAGTTATTTAATGGATAAGTACATGCAGAAAGATCAAAGCCTCCTTCTGGGATGAATAACCATGATTCACAGGGCTGGGAGGTGCAAAGAAATTACTCCAGCTAGCTATCACTTGTTAGGCAGAAAGAAAGCATTTATTTACACTTACTTTAAGGTATTCCTTTTGCTCCACCAATGTTTAAAGTACTACCCTTGTAGCAATCAAATGGCAGGTGAAGTAGGAAGAGGAACAGTGAGTTCTTGACAGAAGAAATAAGTCACAGTTCCCTCCCACCGCCAGAAAGGGAAGTCAAGCACAGCTGGAATGGCGCACAGCACCGGGGGAAATCACCTCTTTGTTTTCACCTCCTCCTCCTTCGAGTCCTACTGTGGCAGGCCCGCGGGCACTGAGGTTTCAGACAAGGAGACAAAAAATACCCGTGCGGGCTTTCCAGCTTGTTTTGACATGTCGAATGTTTGGAAAAGCAAAGTGAGGTGTCTGTCCCCCTTCTGTGTCCAAAAGCAAAAACCTCTGGTGTTTCCAAGCTGCCCCAATAGCTGGAAGTTCACATTCCCTGTAAACCTGTGTGGCTGAAGGATTTCCTGAAACAGGTGAAGCCTGTAGCAACAGACCACTCTGCCTTCCAGCACCCCAGAACTAGACAGGGAAATCCATTGGAGGTGGCCATATATTGGCTATGTCTGCCAGCAAATCCATTGCTCCCTCATGGAAAGAGCTGGGGGTCCCTCCTCCCTTCTCCCTACACCCTGCTTTCCAGATATGCCAGGTCCTTTGGAGGCTTCTTGGAGCTCCTCTCCTCATTACCCCATGTCGGCTCTCCATTCCCCCTTGCATTTTTCAGGGGCCCATAGTGACTGCCCTCCCTTACCCTTAGAAATTCCTTCTCTATCTCCTCTGTGCCCACCCCCTGCTCCCTACCAGCCCTGCTGACCCCCAGTCAGGCACTGCACATTCCTCCCTCTCCTCTGCCCTCTTCACCCCAAAGCAGGGAAGATAAACAGGACTTTGGGTATTGTTGTGTTGGGCAACAGCCATGAATGGCTTTTGCACCCCTGAGTAGCGGAGAGAGATTTGAGGCCCTGACAAACAAACATAAGGGCTCCCATGGGTGCTTCAGACCCCCCCCTTGCTGCAAATTGAATGCCCTTCGACAAGAGAAGGGTCTCACTTAGCACCAAAGGTCCTAATTCAGCCAGTCATCTCTATGACCTGGGCAAGTGTCAGGGGTGTCCTGCAGCAGGTTGCCCTAGCACAGATGAACTTGAGCCTGAGGTGCCTTGGCCTCCTCAGCCCATGAATAAAGGTGTTTATTTGATGTTTATTTCATCCTCAATCAGACATGCTCTGCACTGCTCACCTGCTCCCACCTTATGCTACAAACAAGACAGAGGATTGCTGATGCCATTGACTTTCCTAAGGGGCACAGCAGCCCTAAGGTGGCAGCTGAGTGTGTGTCCCCCACATAGTCAGAGGAGAAGCTCTAAGTCCCACTTGTTCCCACTAAGCAGGCAGGCATTCTCTCAGTTCAGGCTGCCTACTCCAGCTGGATAACATCAGTACCCCACCCTGCACCCTGCACCATGCACTGCTGGAGTGTCCACACATGGTGTCCATCCCCAGTGGAGAAAGTGAATAGAAAACATCTCCCTTGCTTTCCTTCACCTTTCATCTGTATTTATTTATTTATTGCAGACCACAGGTCCATGGGCTGTCTTTCCCTTCATTGTACTCCATCTGTTCATACCCCATTAGTGGCACACAAGTATGGCCAGATGCCTTCACGCTGTCATCGCCTTCACGCTGTCATCACCCGCCTCGAGGGCAAGTGGTTCTCTGATACTGTGTGGGTTCGTGAGAGATGGGAGCAAAAGCCATTACTGCCCCACCAGCTCACGGACCTAACCCAAGAGGACTGATGCCAGGAACATGCCTGGGCTCTGTGTGTCCTCAGGAGGGGACCTGCAGACCTGTGCCAGTGCACCTGCCAAATTGCACAGTGCCACCACAGCCTCGAGGGGAGTGGGGTCTGCTCCTGGGTGTAGAAACAAGAGAAGTGTATGCACTCTGGGGTGCAGATTTTGGAAGGAAAGAGACGCAGTATGTGAGAGCTCTGCTGAGAAGAAGATGCTTCTTGCATGCAGGAGCAGAGTGAAGCCATGAGGCAGTGTGGGAAGATGTCCACAGAAGATTTATGCTTCCTGACGCTGCTCATAAGACTTTCAGCTTTCAGGCCCAATTTGTTCATGCCCAAGTGACTGCTTTGGGATGAGTTTTCCTTAGGAACATGGAGGAAGGAGCCTGCAGCCAAAACCCTTTGTGAGTGTGAGATTGGATAATGAACGCTATTTAGCCCATAATTTTGGCAGACATCTAATTTCGGCGAAGCTGCAGTATCCCAACATGCTGGAGCAGGGCTTAGCAGTTAGCAAATGGCTTTCAGTCAGAGAAGGGAGTTTTGTTGTTCTTGGAACAATCTACCCAAATTTGGTCAAAATATAGAAACTTTTGGAGAAATTTCAGTTTGCACATCCTCAGGAAAAACCTCACTGGATCTTCCCCAGGGACAGTTTGCAGTGAGCATGTCTAGAACCAGGACTTCAGAAAGATTTGTGCTAAAGGCTGATGCAGAGCACTACCAGATTTAAGCACCAGAGCTGAGACAGTAATGGTGCTAATACATCTGGGGAGCCCTGGCTCCTCCTAAACCCAGGACACAGAGAGAAAAGACAGATGCCTACACAAACGCAGATGGACCAAGCACCAAAATTAGGCAGGATGGAATGGGTAGGGATAAAAGTCTGGGAGTCAGGGTCAGAGGATCAGACTGGGATTACATAGAGTGTGTGTCGCTTGTCATATGCCAAAGGCTAAAACAGTATTAATTATGGAGCCTTAGTCTCTTCACATGACCAATAAGTGAATCTGCATCTGCCTCTCCTTCCCATTTTAGCTTCTATTCCACATTCCCTCCTTCTCCTGTCATCTCCTCTCCCCCTTTCCTAATGCCCTTCCCTCTGTCTTTGACCACTGTCAACTCTCTGCCTTTGTCATGACATCAATATTTTGCCATAATTTCATAGCTGTTTACTCCTTTGGTGTCACTCTGTCACACTGCCTTCCAGCACAGTCCTGTCCTCCCACGCACTGCATCTGACATTTAAGGCACTTGGGTTTCTGGAGGCACTGTGCTCTCCAGCACTGCTGAGCACTGCTCTTACCTTCACCCAGCACTGCTAACTGACCCACATTACCTGCTAGGTGGCCGAGCTGAGGACCACTTTGGCTGACTCTATGGCCAGGCTGATTTCCTGCAGCCTTACAAAATTCATTTTCTTGTTCTTCCTTAATCTTATTGAAACATTTCTGCACCTCTAACTTAATTTGTTCTTCCTCCTGCCTCTCCACCAGCACAGTCTTTTTGTTGTCAGAAAGTTATTTTCTGAATTCCTTTCCCTTCTTGCCTAGTCATTTTCCTCAAGGACCCCAGCCTATCTCTCCATCCCCCTTCCCTACCTCTTCTGCAGCTTCTCAGGTTGACATCACACAGGGTAATGTAGACAATCTCACCTCTCAGGGTTGTGGGAGGGGTTGTGTTGCCCCGTCTTTCCCAGTTCCTGCCATTCCCTCACTGATCCCCAGGAATGCCAGCTCACTGGGTATTTCTTTGGGCCAATTCCATTCACTAACCCTGCAGAAAATGTCTTTCTAAGGCTTTTAGCTTGGATTTTTTTCCTCCAGGTTTTTATTTGGCTGAATTTACAGTAGTGAATTGAAAGCCAGCAGGGCAGGGGAAGAGGCAACATCTGGCCAAGGAGAGAAAGGGGGCAGTGGGTGGCGGGCTGGGACCTTCCTCTTTCAGTGGCCACAAGCTGTGACATTGGCTCAGAACACTGACTGTAGCTCCACCCTCACTTTCCTCTGGTTCTTTCCTTCATATTATGAATGTGTGTTGCCCTTATTGAACAAGAGACTCAATTTCTATTGCTTTTTAAGTGAAGACCTCTGGGTTTCTTTCCCTTTAAGCTCATTGGCACAAGGGTTTTACATTATCTTCAGTCTAGAGCCTCCAAATGGCACTCTGCTGAGATTCTGTTCACCTCTTTCCTAGCTAAACCTCACAAATACTCTATTAACAACTGTCTTGATCTGTCCACCCCTCTCCTCACAGACAGCAGTGGTCACGAAACCCTTGCCTTCCCTGACTCAGGACTCCAACCTTTTCTAGTACTTGTCTCCCAGTCTTCCCTTCTCTCCTCAATCTCTGTCACCGTGGGTAAATTGGAAGCCTTCTTCATCAAAAATCTCTCTCCATGTTTTCCCATTCAAGCTATATATAGATTCAAGTGTATGAATACTTGAATAAACTTTTTTGCACCACAGTGTTGCTGTGAATCTGCCAGTTTACCCAGATAGGAGGCTCTTGTAGTAACTTAGACTGAGAGATCCTTGGATTTCTGTCAGAGAATAGACAGCTTTTGCTACCATGTCTTCTAACAGCCTAAAATGCTCAAAGACTCCACAAGAGGAACTCCATCTTGTAGTATTCTAGTATGATTATTTCATTCTGGAAAGCAAACCTGAGTAAAAAGCAATCTGTACTGGTATAACTGAATCTACGTTAGTGCTTTTAGTGGCATAACCATGTTAGTAAAAACCCTCCATACTTCTAACTGACCTGATATTGCTGGAAAGGTTTTACATATAATGAGTCCACAGATTTATTTGCCTCAGGAATTTCTACCAGTGGTTCTGTTAGGTTTTTTCGTTTGTTCTGGGTGTTTTTGTACTAAGTCAGGTGCACAGCATGCCAAGATCTCTCTCACTGGCCAGTGTGTACATCTGAGTATTTGGGCAGGGCTGAGCACTCCCAGCACCTGTGTGAGCCCAGGTTTGAAAACACAAAGTCCTCTCTGCTATTGCTAGGGGCAATGCCTTGTAGAGCATTTTTGCAAGGAAGTATAGGATTTCTATGCAAGCAGGTGTAGGACGACTGCTTCGAGAGGCTTCTGAGAGGCCAGAAGTAACTCTTCAAGGCTGGGCTGAACCTCAGAGGAGACCAAACCTGTTACTGCAGAGCACTGAGTACTGGGGTCACAGGGGAAGTGTCCTACATTCCCTTATTTTACATATGAACAGAAAGAGGCAGTAAAAATACTGCACTTTTCTGGACAGCTTGCTTTAGGACAGGGGTATAGCTGTAGGCATGGCTAATACAGGTCTTCCATGCAAGCCCCTCATTTTAAGTAAAGGGAGCTTATAGGTGTGGTCTCAACAAGGAGTATAGTAGTAATTTCAAGTACCCTTGCATTACTCTTGAAGGTGAGGGAGTCCTACAGAAGGCAGGCACTGCCTGTGACTCTGGAGCCTGTAGAGCAGACATTACAGGGATGTTCCCTACAGAGCTTTTATAAAAAGCAACACTATTATGGAAAAAGTAGAGTGAGTTTTATTCAGGATATCAAGTGAAGAACCATAAGGCATCTTCAAGAAAACAATGCAGAGATGACACAAACAAAAGGAGGGGTTTTGCATATTTGGACAAGATACTTTGCAAGAATACCAGGAGAAAATTCCCCACATTTAAAAGGAAATCAGGCAGGATTGCATTGCAACTGGCTCCCTCCTTGCTTTCATTTGCCTTAGGGCCAGGCCTTCTGCATTTCAAAGACATCCACCTCTCCACAAGTTTTGTGTGTTTTTTTCATCTCAGTATCTCTGCCTTTCATCTCTTCATTGAGGCCTTCATGGTTCATGCTGGGTTTTTCCAATGACAAAAGTCCATTTATTCCCCTCTTGGGAAGCAGGACAGCAAACAAAGATGTTACCAAAACTGTTGCTAGGTTTAAAAGAGGGAATAGAGAGGATGGGGAAGTATCTTGTCCAGCACAGATGAAAGCTCTGACCAGAGCAATCACTGCTGTATGACGGAAGTGGATGACTATACTGTTGGGACAGGCATCAATCACATCATCAGTATCCTGGCAGTGTGCTCACAGACAGGAAGCTGCAACTGGTGTTTTCCTGAGGTGTTTTCCATCAGCTGGTAGAAAAGTAATGTTCTTCTAGCAGGAATAAAATGTTAAAGTATGCACAAAGTATAAACCCTTATGTAAATAGGTTTTTCCCCAGTTTACAGTGCAGTGGGTTCAGTTTAGATGAGCTCCTCTTATGATATTAGATTAAAGCTCTAAACAGCAGCTGCAGTCAGTAACCAGACACAGCTGGAGTCAGAGATGTGAGTCCATGGCCAATTTTCAAATCTAATTCTTTAAACTACATTTTCCTTTTTCCCTTTTCTTTTTTCTGTTATAGTCCAGGTAGGACATTGTTCTTAGTGACAAGCTTATTTCATGCTGAATCATGATAGATACTGTTATTCCTGACTCACCCTAGGAAAAATGAAACACAAGTGTGTGTTTGTCCTTACCAAGACTGGGATCCTTAAGCTGCATTTCTTACACTTATTTCTGAGTATCCTGTGCAGGCAAGTGACTGCCATTTGGTGCTTTCTTACTTGAATTTGTCAGACCCTGTTTGTTCAGGTTTCTTTGTCAAAGGGCACATTACCAAAATTCCCCTCTCAGCCAGTAGCCCAAGGCAAGGCTTGTTAGCTGAAGATTGTTACCCACATAGATGGGGTGCCTGTTGGCCATATTTACATTGACATTAAAAAGGCTTCTTGTCTTCCTCTGGAAATCACTGAATGTTTATCTAAATAGGGCTAGCTTGACTCTCAAGAAAGTTAAGAAGGCTCTGCTAAAGGTGTGAACTCCATTTCTACAAGTAAAAGCATGCTTGGGGTACAGTTAAGTTGTCTTCATTTCTGTGGACTGAGTTTGCAGTTTTAATTGAGCCATCCCAGTTTTCCTGCTTGTCCCTGGGAGGTGGGCTGACAACAGACAAACTCTCCAATCCCCCCCCATTGCATCCTGAGGATTCCCTGTGCCCCCGACAACGGCTACAAGACACCTACCACATACTGAGAGGAGGGGAAATTCCAGGAATAATGTGGGAGAGAGCAGGACTGGGCTTGCAACTGGGTGCCAGGACAACCCTGCTGGCTCATATCCTCCTGCAACTGAGGATTGGGGATTGCTCTTCAAAGGGATAGCTTGGCTCTTGCCAACCTGTCAGTCTCTAGTAGATGTATCCTCTTTCTGGCTGTTCTACAGGTGGCTCCAGCTCCATGTCTGGCCACCTGCTCACTAAATGACTCTGGGAAAGCAGCAGGAAGGCCAGCCAGCAACAGAGAAGAGTGAGACATGCCCTTTCAAGGGCATTCTATGCAGTTATGCTGCACTTGGAGTCATGTTCAAATGCTTCTGGGCCTCAGCAAAATGACAGTCTCTCTTGCATCCCCAAGTCAATGAGAATTGGGGTCATGGTGCCATTTCCAGGAAGCCTTCGAGGTCTGGTCTTTTGATGACAAGATAAAATCACTGGCACATATGACAAAATGGTGAAATGTTAGTGTCAGATTAATGGTAGGACTCAAGGATCTTGGAGGTCTTTTCCAACCTTATGGACTCTATTGTTCTATGGGTGGGAGCAGATGCTGTTCTGGCTGTGGCGTCATACCCTCATCCAGCATATGAGTTAACACAGTCCCACCATGACTCCTAGCCCCATGCTCATCCACCCTGGAGAAGTACAGGTTCATTTCCTATCTTTTGGAGAGGGCAGCTGGTTCCCTCTGAACCATAGAATCATTAAGGTTGGAAAAGAACACTAAGATCATCAAGTCCAACTGTTAACCAAGCTCAGGTGCAATGGGGAAAACAGTTCACCCCAGGATGGCCTGAGGATGTAGTGTAGGAGATCTGCAACAGGTTTGGCTACTGTTACTCCACATTGTCCTGCCTGTCCCCCAGAGGCTCCCCAAGGCACCAACTTCCCCATGACCTCACCTCACACATCTGGCATGCTGCAGCCTGGAAGTGTCCGTAGGCCTCATGCCATAGAAGTACCTTTGCGTGGGCTGCCCTCTCATTGTTTCAGACATTTTGAACTGAGAAAACACATAAGAAACGCTGGTCATGTCCTAAAGCTCCAGCTGCACTGCAGGGAGCACAGAGGGCTGGGGCAAGACCACTGTGACCTGGATACAGTCACTGTACTCTAGCCCTGAGCAGTACAAGCACAACAGCTGGCGCTGCTGGCTGGGGCAGCAATCACTCCTGCATTGGGAAAAAGATGTTTAGCAGAGCATCACAGTCTGTGATGTCCCCAGAGCTTTTCACTTCTCTTTAGGAGACAGAGCAAGAGTTGTCAATATTTCATGACACCACTAGCTACAGTGCCTTCCAAATACAATTGCTCATTGCACTCAGAGTTAGTGAAGGAAGAAATTGATCATATGGTCAAAATACTGTAACTACCAAAGAAAACCACAGACCTGACAGTTGCGTACATGGGAAGGACATATGGATTTCTTTTCTATGAAACCACAGCAGCCTCTGCTATTGCACAGGGAAAATTCCCACCAGAAAGAAGGAGAGGATTCCTGCTGTAGGACCAGAAAAGTATCTCAGAAATCACCTAGAATGACTCACAGAAATGATACTTTTAACAGAGCGAAGGATCAGCCTAGCATCTTCTCAACAAGTTCTGGTCTGTAGTAATTTAACATTGCACTCAGTTCTTGCTCTGTCATAGAGCCAAATTCTTCTGCCTGTTAGGCAGCAGTTCATTTCAGTTAACAGAAGACCTTTATAAATTTTGTCAAAAAGATTGCAAGATCTTTTCTCCCTAATGTTAAGGCCTTTAGTCTCCAAGTGAATCTATTGTCTTCCTAGGGTTAAACTGAGAAGCTGAAGATGATCTTCTGTCACACCATAAAAATTGTGCTTGATTAGAGCTTAAATAAGTCCTTAAAAATATAGTTCTTATTTTCTTGGGGTTTTTTTCCCCCCTCTCTCCCTATTCAAAAGCCTCTGTTTATCCAGAAGATCAACCAGAAATCAGTCTAGTTATCCAAACTCATTTGAACATTTTCAGAGGAGATAGGGTTACTTCATGTTCTTCATACTTTGCACATACTACTGCTTGGTCCCTTCTCTGATTAGTAAAAGAGAGTACATTTTGTGGAGAAGGTCTGTGTAAGCATGTGTGTTTATCTTTTTCTTAATAAATACCTGTCTCAGAAACTAAATCAAAAATAAAAAATGCATTTGTTCACAGCAGTTGCTTCACAGCCCTCAGTTAATTCAGAGACTCACTGCTTAGATGCAACACCAAACTCAGAGCAGTTCTGCACAAGAAGAGGCTTGCTGCCCTTCTGCAAATGCAAATGTGGCTGAGCACCGCTAGACCCAGGTGGGTGCTGGGCAGAGGGAGGAGTGTCATATCCATAACAGAAAGGTCAGTGAAATGGAAAGGTAATCACAACAAGGAAGTGGGAAAGGGTGGAAAGGGTTTGGAAGGAGAGAAAGGGCAGGAGTGCACAGAGTGAGCCTGAAGGGAAGGGTGAGAAGGAAGCTAAGGGGCTCAGGGGATATTCATCGTTTGGGATATTCATCCAAAAAAAAGCCCAGTCAAAACCACCACGTGCTTTCTGCACTCCATGTGCTAATTCCTGATTCTGTCTCCTCTCCACAAGCTGGAGAAACTCAGTGCTGATGGTAGAGGCAAAATTACTCTGGACATCCCCATCTCCTCACACCTCCACAGATGGTCCCCCACATCGCATCAGCACCTCATGTACTTGTGTAATCTGGCATCAATATGCTTAATCATTGGAAAGAACAAGAGGTAGCTGTCTCCTAAAGATACCAGGATCTCATCTGCAACTTGGAGCTCCCCATGACAGTGGGTGCTCTCACAGGAACCTTTCTGGGTGACAGAGGCTCCGTGGTTTCCTGGTGCCTGGCACCCATCCACTGTGATCGCCTACAGCATCCTGCTCCATCCACTCCTTGGGAGGCAGTGGGATTAAATGTGACAGCATCTCCTTCCGCAGTGAGGTATCTGACAACACAACTCAGTATTGCTGTTATCAGGAAATACAAGTGGTGACTGCAACACTCCCCGTTTCATAATCAGAGAAAGAAACATCACTGACCCTGTCTCTGACTAAAGGACAACGTATTTCCCGCTTCTGGGTGTGGGGTTAATCTGACATGGGGGAGTTCTTGAAGCCCCTTTTATTTCTGATTAAAGAAAGTGTCTGCATGGGAGCGTGCAGCCTGCTGTCCTTGAGGTCATTGCCTCCAACCAGGTTCCCCAGAACACCACTGTAAGGACAGGAAGGAAATGGGAACAAAAAGGAAGACAGTTGCATTCTCCCAACACGAATTTTGGGCACTAGCAGTGTATGGTGCTGCAGAAGTGCAGAAGCTTATTCTCAAGCAGTTTTGAAAAACAGAAGCTGCCGCAGGTTACGTGCGTTGCTCAGGGGACACTAGCCTTCTGTGGTCCTGCTGGCAGCCACTCTAACCAGACACTGGCAAGCCAGGGTCATCAAAGAATGACACTGATGCAGCACCATACACTGCTAGTGCCCAAAATTTCTTATCTTAAAAGGACAATATGAAACAACCGTGCTCTCACAAGGGAGCAAAAGGACTGCTGAAAATACTGGAATTCCTGCTATGTGACACACAGCACATTAGACAACTGATTCACTCATTTCCTACTGACTTCTGTCTCTTCTACATTTACACCATAATCTCAAAAGCTGGGAACTTCCAGGCAAACAAGGAAGGACGGGGAGGCGGCTAGTGAGACTGGCCTGACAACAACATCTTCTATAATGACTCCAAGTTTTAACTACTGAACAATAAAATAAAAAAGATGGGTAAAATCCTAAATATCATCCACACTCTGGAGTTGGACTTTACCTGGAAGTTCTAAAAATAACAGATTCCCACTGTATATGATTTCCATTTCACAGTTCTTTCTCTTTCTATTTTCTATTTTGAGAATCAATTCCAGTTATACAGTCTTTAGTTACACGAATTTAGACTGAGACTTTCTTACTCAGAAAGGGGAATTAATCTCTATATGCACCCAAAAGTCATTGTGGAGAAGTTGGCCCCCTCCCAAAGAGAATTCAAGTTAACACCGAGTCACACAAATTTTCTTGCCAAGGTCAGGAAACAAAAAGGAAGGAAGCAGAAAATGAAAGAGCTTATAAGCAAAACAAAATACTTGAAACAAAAGTTGTTTTTGCTTGCATAGTCTGCTAGGAAACATTGAGGCAGAAGAGAAGGAAAATGCGTATTTCATAATGAGACTGTTTTCTCAATTGAAAACATTGTTCTTGAAAGGAATTATGAATCCCTCTACTGTTTCAGAAAACCAGTCCCCTGAGAATTTAATGCTACCCTAACAAGGACATCTTAATAAAAATCCTCTCACCCATAATCCTCAGCCAGAAATTTAAATGTTGATAAAGCTCAAGTCCTTCTTGTGCTGATATGGACCCATTTCCACTTTCTATAAAGTCTCTAAGAAATTCTCTAAATAAACAGAAAAATCAGTAACAATTTTGCCCATGAAAATATGTCCTACTATTGCACCTTAGCAAGTAATCTGCCTTAAAATCAATTATGAATTTGAAATCTATCTGAGAAGGCAGGTTGCTACTTGGTCTAGCAGACAGCAGGGGACTATGTTTTTGTGTATGTGAGAGCATGTGTGAGCCTACACACATATTCTTCAAATATCTGAAACTCTATTTTCACTTGGTAATAGTATCACCCCTTTGCCCCCTCTTTCTGCCAGTGAGAATGTGAAACGAATTCTCATGCAGGATTCCTTCAACAAGGAATTTACTTTTTTCTTTTTCCGGTTTTTATACTGTTTCCAATTGGGGAAAATGTGTGGTGGATAACTATTCGAGCCTGCTATCCTTTAACTTTTCACTTTTCCCTAGCGCCAGTGTTAAACTGTTGCCTTTTTTTTCCCCCTGGTCTTTTCTTTTTACGTGTTCTCTAGCTTTGCTGAAGCTGAGGGGGATTTGAAAGCTGCAATAGGAAAAAGAAAATGAAACATGACCTGGTGGTGCCCTCCCAGAATGCAGTCAGCAAAGTCTGGGAAAGTCATTGAAGACTAATGTGCACAAAACAATGTGCGTTACAGTTTTTCTTAGATCACTGTTGCAGTGTATTTTTCCTCACAACCCCTTAAATTACCCTGATTTAGAATATGAGCATCTCTACTTCCATTTCTAAACCCTGAATACATGTTGTTCCTTGATTTATAGTAATTTTGAAGAATTTTTTTTCATAAACAGAAAGAAAATTAAATTCACCTGATATTTCAAGTTTTACTTAGATGTTTCCCACAAAAAAACGGACTTTTCCCTGGAAATTACAAATTACCAAATGCAAGGACTGATTTTTCTAAATCATCATTTCTCCCCAAGGAAATATTTAATTATAAACATTTTGACCTTTCTCATTATGATCTTGGGATCTTTGCATTTTGGGGAGCACAGTTAACTAAAGGTAATAAAACTTCCCTGAATACTTTTTGAGAGATGCACAGAAGGCAAAGTGACCAGAACCAGTGTGGTAAATGCAGTTCCACAAAAAGCTTACCCCATCACAACTTCCTCTGAACCGTAGCCAGTTCAGTTGGTTTGGAATAGATATAAATGCTTTGTTTACTGTCAGCACTTGTTCAGTGGCCGTTACCAAGACTGATGGGTGTAGTGGCTATTGTCAGCACCTGTAGGTACAGCTTTGTTGCATAAGTAGCCAAAAATTGCTCATCTTCCTCTTCTGGCATGGTGCCTTTGCCACATGCTTCCCTCCAAATCCTCCGTGCAGATCTTGTTCCATGCACACTGCAAATCTGCTTGCTCTGTTCTCCGTTTGCATTTCTGTTTCCTCTTTCCTGCACTCTTCCCCTCCCAGATCCTTCCAGATCCTTTCTGGATCCTTCCAGATCCTCTCAGAGCTCTCTGCTGCTGCTCTGGCTGTGTACCACGTGCCCTCTGCCACCCGCCCTCTCCTCTCACCCAGCTGTCACCTCCCCGCTCTCCCTGTCCCCACCCCTAACCCCGCCCCACAGCACCCATCGGCAAGGATGCTCTGTTGATGCTCCTACAACTGAATTATAGCAGAATGTTAGCTTTTCACTGTGTCTTTGGGAGCTTGGCTGGGAATGCACAGTGACAGTGACCAGTGTGCCTTTCCACAAGGCCAGAATGGAGGAGTTCTTCTATAAATAAAGGATTTCTTCTCGGAACGCTCTCCTATAAATCAAGTAATTACTTAGACACTTGGAACAGTAGTCTCTTCATTACTGTGCCATGGCACTCCTTCTGGGAGCATTCTGAAAATCTCAGCACAGACCACATTCATTATGAGGATTTGATGTGGCCTGATGGTGAAAATGCTGAAATAGCCTGAATTTTTCACCCTTCCTTTCTGCCTTATGAATTAAGGGATTGAATCCTCAGAAACTGTGACTGTATAAACTCAGATATAGGAAAATGCAGTTTGAAATCCACAGGGAGTTCATCCTTTTCAGAAGGAAACAGACATATTTTCCAGCTCTTCAGGAAAAAGAATACAGAGCCCAGGGATTTGTGGGGACTGGGGGAACTCTTAAGTTTTTGTTTTCTGCTTCCTTTTTAGGTCGGTACTGTAAGAAACTCTATACAGGGAAGTTGTGCTGATTTAACTAAAGTCCGCTTTGTAACCCCTTTTAAGTCTGACACACTCTGGTAAATCCAGCCAGGACAGATACTACTGACCCTTCTGGACCACCAGGAACCAAAGCCAGAGGTTTCTTTTTCTATGAGGGACCAGACAGAATGGAGTATTTGCCCATGCACCAAAATCTTAACACAAAACTGCTGTTCTCTACACTTTTGGTACTTTATTCTAATAAATGGTAGCTCTCTGGGTACGCTAGAATTTCAGTTGGGACCCTAAGGCATACGCAGGATGCAGATCCACCAGCTCTGCTAGTGAGGACAGGGTCTGCTGAAGAAACAGGAGTGCAGAGAGCTGCCAGTGCTGGCATCTTCAATTGTTATGCTAAGCATCACAAAGGCTCAGCTGTTAGAGGCTTCCCCTTTACATGGGCTCCTTGCTCATTTTCCTTCTACTAGGTTTAGACATGGCCTGTACCAGTTTGTCTTGCAATCATACCACTGCACATGAAGCACATGCACTGCTAACAGCCATTACAGTGACACTAATGTCAAATGTCATGTAGCTGGTTTTGTCAGTAGAACTCCAGGAGCTTTGCCATGGGAATATCATCTCTATTCCTAGCACTGGGTAAGTTGGTCACAGAAACTCCGGTGTCTGCAAACAGCCCTACTCAAGACCATTTTTTAATTTTTGATGGTTCTTGGTACATGACAGAACTTTGCATGAGCTACATTTTGAACACTCTCATATACTGCTAATGAAACCAGCCAAAGCAATGTCACTTGTGGTGCAGCTCTCCAGAATGCAACAGAAGTAAATTAAAGGGTTAAAAGGTTTTCTCTACTGAACATCAAGGCAACAACATAGCTTCCCTAAAGGAGTGGGAACCAGGAAACTTGCTAGGTTTCCCTTCAGGGTGATGTATTCCCATGCAGTATCACACTGAAGTGCTGCTGGGAATCACCATCTCAGTAACAGCCCTGCAGTCTCAAGGAAGAAAACTCAGACCTGGAGGACTTTACTGTCCTGCTGCCTCCAGTTGGCTTCCCTGCCCCTGCACTAGAGCACACTCACAGCTCAGCAGGAGAGTATTTTTCCACCCTTCACACCTTTATGTTAGTTTAAACCTTTCACAAACTATGAATATATTACTACAAGTGGGATGTACTGGCATAAGCAAAGCATTGACCTTCCTCCAAGACTTCTCCATAGCTACTGTGCCTGAAAGAATTTTCATATCTCTTTTCTTCTTAAGAAGAAATTATATTTAGCCCACCATAGCCTATCTGCTAGCCCTGTACTGTCTTTGCAAAAGAGCAAAAAGGAATATTGTGGACTGTTGGTTTACACAAGTTTACAACTGACGCAGAAGGAAATGGAGCAGTGGATGGAGGCAATAATACAGGAGATTATTTAAGCTGCCTCCTGCAGTTTAGGCATCACTTGAAGGGGAACTGTAAAATCAGTGTGAGGGAGTTTCCTCTGTGCCTTTGGTTTTCCCACCTACTGCCTAGTTTTGCCTTTGATTAACAGACTGGCATGTGCTTTCAATCCATAGGAATCAATGAAGATGAGAAATTTCAACCCACATTCTGTATCAGAAGTGTTTTAGCAATTATTTAGATGCATACTTGTTAAGGAGGAATCTGAATGTAAATGGTCAGTGACCTGCTGCAGCACTTGGACATGCACAAGTCTATGGGGCCAGATGGGATCCACCCAAGGTACTGAGAGATCCAGTTGAAGTGCTCATTGAGCCATTTTCCATCATTACCAGAAGTCCTGGCTAGCCTGGGAGGTCCCAGGTGACTGGAAGTTAGCAAGTGCAACACCTGTCTACAAGAAGGGTCAGGAGGAGGATCTGGGGAACTATAGGCCTGTCAATTTGACCTCAGTGCCAGGGAAGGCCATAGAGAAGATCGTCCTGAGAGCCATCACATGGCATGTGCAGGACATAGGCCCAGCCAGCATGAGTTCATGAAAGGCAGGTCCTGCTTGACCAACTTGATCTCCTATGACAAGGAGCTTAGTGGGTGAGGGAAGGGCTGTGGATATTACCTGCCTGGACTTTAGTAAAGCCTCTGACACCATTTCCACAGCCTTGTCCTGTAGAAAGTAGCAGCCCATGGCCGGCTGGGTGCAGAGTTTGCTGGGTAAAATTTGTCTGGACGGCCTGGCCCAGAGAGTGGTGCTGAAGAGAGCTACATCCAGCTGGTGGCTGGTCATGAGTGGTGTCCCCAGGGCTCAGTTTTGGGGCCAGCCCTGTTTAATAGCTTTATTAATTATCTGGATGAGGAGATCAAGGGCACCCCTTTGTAGATGACACCATAGTGTGGCCAGCAGGCCCAAGGCTGGGATCATCCCCCTGTACTCAGCACTGCTGAGGCCACACCTCAAATCCTGTGTCCATTTCTGGGTCCCTCACTACAAGAAAGACATTGAGGAGATGGAGCAAGTCCAGAGAAAGGCAAGAGAGCTGGAGCACAAGTCTTACGAGGAGTGGCTGAGGGAGCTGGAGTTGTTTAGCCTGTAGGAAAGGAAGCCCAGGGGAGACCTTATCTCTACAACTCCCTGGAAGGAGGGTGTAGCTAGGTGAGGGTCAGCCTCTTCTTCCAGGGAACAAGTGACAGGACAAGAGGAAATGGCCTCAAGTTGCAGCAGGTAAGGTTTAGACTAGATATCAGGAAAAATTTCTTCATGGAAAGAGTTGTCAAGCATTAGGATAGGTTGTTCAGGGAAGTGGTGGAGTCACCATCCCTGGAGATACTTAAAAGACATGTAGATGTGGCACTCAGGGACATGGTTTAATGGTGGACTTGGCAGTGCTGGTTTAAAGGTTGGACTCAATGATCTTAGAGGTCCTTTCCAATCTAAATGATTCTACTCTGTTCTATGACCTGCAGCAGATTTGCTCTGGCTGCTGGTAGAGTTGTACCAGTGCTCCTAGGATGTCTCTGAGTCTAAACTGATTCTCTCTGTAAAAGCATAGAACTTATCATTCCTGACACAGTGCCAGGCTAACAAAAAAATCCCGAGCTGTCCTGCAGATGCCCCATGCATGTCTGTAGCCAAGCACCGTGGGGCTGTGGCATTGCTTGCTGACGTCCCTGCGGTGGCAGTAGAGGTGCCCTAAGAGATTTGTTCCAGCAGCTCCCGTGGGGATCTGTCACTGAGGGTTTTCTCTGAACATTGTTGAGTTCAGTGTCACAGACCTGTCTGCTGCTGAGTCCCCTTGGGTTTTAGGTTGGGCTAAAAGAATAATCGATTGTCACACCTTTTTATCAGATACTAAAAAATAAACAAAACACCCACAGAAAAAGAAAGAAGTTCCAGTTACTGCAAGCATATGAAAACGAATTGTTTCCTCCTTGATCCCTATGGGGTTCTGCTACTATTGACGTCTTCAAGCTGAGTTATTTGTCCCCAGGCTGAATTCTACAAAAGGAATTGATGTCTTCAAGCTGACTTCTCTCACCTTTTGTAAATGTAATTGATGTCATCAGATAACGTCTACAATAGAAGTTGCTTAATGAAAAAAAGAACTTTATGTTTCAAGCATCGTGGAAGATTATGCGGCCTAAATAAATATGCATTAAGTAGGCGGAGAATATGTATTAGAGAGGTGGATTCATGTAAATTTTACTGAAAAAAAGTTAAAACTTTCTACCACTTGGTGTACTTGATTTGTGGAAACCTTCACCTTGCACTCTGCACAGAATAAACAGTTTCTTCTAAAACCAGTCTCTGTGTCTGTGTTTAGAGAGCTCCGAAAATCAGAAACACTGCCACACACCTCACCTCCTCTCCACCCTCACTTTGGAAACCAGCCTCTCAGCAGCAGAGGTCACACAGTGCCGACTGCAAGCTGTGTTGCTCTCTCACCGGCGTTATCAGTCCTTGATTTTACAAAGTACTGAATGTTTGCAGAGGTCAGTTGTTTTTAGAGGGCTCCTTTGCAGTTTTCTCTTGCATTCACCACAGAAAAGACTTACTTGAGAGTTTTTATAGCTTCAATGGTTGTCAGGTGGTACAAACCACAGAAGGCATGTGCCTGCATTCTGAAAAACTCCCTCTCTCAGTTGGAGATCAGACACTATTACTGAAATAAAGGAACACTTCATTATTTTCATCCCTACACCCTAGTGTCAGTTCCCTCTTTAAACTCCAGAGTTTTACATCCTGCCCATATTAGGACAGTGACCCAAGTGGTGATTCAACCCACCCAGCCTGAACTGCAGTTATGTAAACTTGTTCTGTAGGCTTGTCCCCAGAGCATCACTTGTGGGGCTTTCAAGGTGTGTATCAGCAAGAGCAGCTGTGGTGCTCCAGAAAGCCTCTTCACCTTGCTCACTGGAAGCAGGAATACCTGCATTCCTACCCCCAGAAAGCAGTTTGTAGCATTTTCCATGCAATCTGAGTCATGGTACAGCAGCTGAATGGTACTTGTTAGGTGGAGACAATTGATGTGGATTTTGTGGGCTTCCCTTCAATGGACTTCCCTAACAAAACCCTCCCATTTTTGGCCCTGGGGAAGGAGAACGTGTGTTCTTGTCCCTCCCAGGATGTGATACTGGTGGAAAACTGCCTTTTCAAGGAAAAAAAGAGGTAAAACCAAGTTGTCTGTGCCCTTCACCAGGGGCTTTGAATCAAAATTGAATCACCATTTGCTCTGCGTTTTATCATGCTGAAGCCATGTCCCAGTTCCCCAGGGGCTTGAAACCAGGAAGGCTTTTTTCCTGCCTTTGATGAATAACTTAGGTGTCAGTGAGAGCTGGGGCTGGGGGGAGGATGCTCTCTGAAATACGATGGCTTGGCTTGGCTGCAGCTAGGGACAAACACCCATGACTCTTCCTTCCTGGTTAATGCGCTGTGGGCATCCAGGGCCAGGAAGGAACTGGCAAGGATTCAGCACTGGGAAACTCCCCAGGAAAGGAGACAGGATGTAGGTGTGTGGGTGAGGGTCAGGATCATAGCTGGTGAGGGAACCAGTGTCAGACACGGCTCTGGGATGTCCAGGCAGGGCCTGCTAAGGCCTGTTAGTGCAAGCCGCAGGCACGTGCTGCTGGTGGACTGTGAACTGCAGCTCTGTCTGGGCAGGGTTCTGGGGCAGCAACAAGATCCCACCTGGGGTCACCCTCCACAGCCATTCATCTCGACTCTTTCTAAAAGTGCCAGGAGTCAGAATGTGTGTCTGTTTTTCTTCCTGACCCTCCTGCCCTTCCTGCCTGTCCCCTCAGAAAATACCCTGGCAGGGTAATTTCCTGTCAGAAATACCATGCCAGGCAGCCCTGAGCCTGTTAGCCAAAGCCAACCATGAGTCTCAAGGATAGATACGAATTTTGAAGAAAATTAAATTCTTCCAGATCTACAAGAAGAGTTTGTCTGGGTCAGTGGCCCAAGGGGTGGAGGAAGGAGGATAACCTTCCTTGTGCACCAGCAAGTCCACAGAGAAGGGATGTATTATAAAGAAGTCCATCACAGAAAAACCTTCAGTCGGAGATTGCCTGTCACAAAAGCTGAAGGCACAGCTCTCTAGGAAAAAGGGTTCATGATCTCCAGGGTGAACATGCAGAATAGGTTATCCAAATGTGCTCTTCAGAGCCCCCAGTGAAAGAGATGAGACTTGGACTGTATTTACACTCTCACCCCTTTATGACCATGTGCATTATCCCTCTGGGTATCCATCACTTGCCTGCCAGAAAGCAGCAAGAGCAGCTTCATAAGGGAGTGGGTAGGTTTGACTGAGTAAACTTGACCCTGGCCCTAAAGGGATGCTACACTGTACCTGTGAAAGGATTTAATACCATGTATGCCTTAGAAAGTTTTGTTTGCCAAGAAGCTTGAATAAAGCCTGCACTAGCTCCTCACCTTCCTGTGTGACCATCCAACAGTCCCTCTAGCAAGAACAAAGGTGATTTCACAGCACCAAGCTCCCATATATCCTACAAAAAACACAGAGTCACTGCTTTACTAGCCTTGTGACAGACAGACAAGGCAGGCAGACAGACACATCGCTGCATGTCATCTTCTCCTTTTTCTGGTACACACTGGGATGGCTCTGTACTTTCCAGTTGTGCAGGGGCTGTTGGCGTCCTGCCTGCCTTCAGTCAGCTGCCGGTGAGTCACCCGGGACGCCAGGCAGGACTTTCTGAGAACACCCACAAAAGCCATCAGTGACAACGGGGCAGGGCCTGCATCTTTCCTGCCCCCCCCTCACTTTCACTGAGATGAACTTGCTGGCTCTCAGTGACAGCCACTGCCAGGTCCCACCACAGCAAAGGCAAAAAAAAGCAACTGGGTTAACAATTTCCAAGAATAACAGAAAAGTACTTTTCTTTTTTTAAGCATCATTTTCATGAATGAATTATTCATTCAATTGTGGTAATCCTTGCATTCATAAAAAAACCCACCAACACACAAATGTGGTGACTTCTCTTGACTGCTGCTGGCTTCTCAGCACTGGGATCCACAGGGAGGGAAGAGACCCACATCGAGTTTCTGATCTGCAGGGAAGGAAGGAAAAAGTATGATAAGAGTGGCACTGTGGAGCACAGTGACTGCCCCACAGGCAACATGGGTGCCCTAGTCTCAGTGATGAATTTGCACACAACTAATTTTAGGTTGGAAAGTGAAATACCACAAATAATTGCAATTATTTTTATGTTATTAATTTTGTATTCTGAGGAGATTTTGTATCCTGGGGAAATTATTTTAATGCTGTGGTATGATATTGATTTTGTATTCTGTGGAGACTAAAACTGTCAAAATTGGCCAATGTTACATGCTTTGTATCTCTATCAACAGCTTACTTGCCAGAGTATCCCACCGGGTATATCTTGCTGGGCAAAGCTGGATTTCTGTTCCTATCTCTGAGCCTTCAAGGCATCCCAAAAGGCTCAGCCAATCCCACTTGATTGAGCCTTGCTTTAGCATTAGAATCTCCTCAGACAGTGGGTGCCCTATCCCCTCTGCCCAGCACCCCTGTCCTCTCAGCTGCCAGGACAACATTTACACAAGCCCACTGCCTGATCATGGTTAGAGAAAACAGAGGAAGTATCACTGCTGCTGGACTGGAGTGAAATCAGTTGGTCAAAGGTGGAGAGAGGGGTCAAAATGCATTCTTTTTACCTTTTCAACGCTTCACCCAAAAACTTCACCTAAAACTTTTCATGACCCTCACAGGATGGGATACCTAGACATAGGATCAGAGAGTATCAGACTGGAAGGGATGTCAAGAAGTCTGTATTCCAACTTCCTGCTCAAAGCAGACACAGCTCTAAGCTCAGACCAGGTCTCCTGGGACCCTGTCTGACCAGTCTTGAAAAACTCTAAGAACAAAAGCTGCACAACCTCACTGAGTGACCTGGTCCAGTGCTTGACTCTCTCCCCTTGGGGAAGTGTATCCTTATATCCAGCCTGAGACTCTTGTTTCAACTTCAGTCCCTTGTTGCTTGTCCTCCCAATGTGTAGTGCTGTGATGATTCTGGCAAAGTCTTCTTGCTGATCCCTTTGTATGCGCTGGGGGGTTGCTCTTAGGTCCTTCCAAAGACTTCTTTGCCTCAGGCTGGACTAGACCAAATCCCTCAGCCTCTAATCACAGGGCAAGTGCTTCAGCCCTTAATATCTTGCTGAACATGCCCCAACTTCCCTGTATCTGACAGAGAGAGTGTGAAACTGGACATGGTATTATAGATATGCTCTGATGAGCCCTGATATCTCCCCTCCATCTACTTCCCTCCCTAACTAATACCTCAAAAATAAAAGTGTGGGCATGCATGACCTTTAATTCTGGACTCAGTAATTCTCAGAGAAGTTCCTCGCTAGCCCATTGTTATTATTGTGGTCTGGCACCAGAACACAGCACTCAGCACCTTCAAATGCACTCAAAAAGTTCAGCATGGGCAGGACCTCTCCTTGGTGTCAGACATGCACTACAGCACCCATGCCAGCAATGAAAAGAGGAGGCAAAGCCTTAGAGCCTGGTAGTAGGAACAGTTGATTTTGTTGTCAGTGTTTATAAGAAAGAAGAATGATCTGATTTATCCACACTACTGCCCCCTCACCAGTAACCTATCTACCTCAGAGGTCTGTGTTTATTTTTATAGTGTGCCTATGACCTTACAGGATTCAACCCACTCATAATCTGAAGGTTTGATGGTGTTGAAGGGGTGAATCACCACGCACTGCATGTCTTACATGCTACCAGAAACTGCCTGAAACCCACTCCCCCTCGTTCCCACGGACACCTACCTCACCCACACTGCTGCCACCAAAAGCGCTGCAGCAGAGGGGACCTTCCCTCCCTGTGGCCATTGCATGATGTGATCATGACCATTATTCACAGGCAGGGAAGGGCTGATGAAAGAAAACAATGGCTGGAGGGTGAAGTCTAAGAAAATTCACATTGCTCCTAAATCCAAGGATGTCAAACACAGCCTCACTGAACAGGAAGTCAAAGGATGTCAGCAGAGTCACATGCCTGTAAAAACAGTGTTCATGAGATCAGCCTCTGGCCTCAGCTGCAGCAAGCTCAACAAACCCTCCACTGTAGCTGGCGATCACCTAAATCACACCTATGTTTGCCAGGTCAAAAATGGGTTAACAAAAAAAGAGAAAAAATGCTTTCTTCTTTAGAGCTGACATTTCTATCTGCAGGAGTACATGCCCTTAAAAGTAAAATGTTTTTAGGCAACTATTAGAAGCAGAGCTGAGCAGAAAAACAGCTGCACTTCAGAAATTCTGGAGCTTTTGTCAAAACAATTGAAAATGTAGGTCAGTGTAGAGTAAAAATGAGCAAACCTACAGACTTGAAAAAACTTTCATTAAAATTTAGTCATTATGTGTCCAGCTGGAAGTGACCACTTTTGCAATAGGGCTGATGACCTTTCTTAGTGGAAATGATCTGCTTCCATCTGTCCACTGTTGCCCATCTTACGGTAAAAAGTCATCAGGAGAGTCTGGTAGAAAATATCTTCATTTCAGCTATTACAAAATATCAATTTTGAGCTAAATTGGTTGTTGTTGGGAAATGAAAAATAATAGTGGTTTTCCTTGGTTCATATAGTTAAAAGTCACTTTCAGTGAAGTGGCAGTCAGTTCGTGTGAAATTGCCACATACTTGGTACACAAGAAATAGATGCAGCAAGGAATATTGGTAAATGTGCAGTATAAATGATGTAAGTGGTATTCTTTTGTATTTTTTCTGCTATTACGCAATTACAAGAGTTTGGCTAACACAAAATTCTTGCCAAATTCAGCAGAGGCACAGTAATGAATCAATATACAAGTGGACTTATGATAAATGCACATGTTTGAAATTGATACTTGAGGACAGAATTTTGCTGGGTAAGGACAAAGTAAAGTGACCACCCTTGAAAGAGAAAATTTATAAGGGAATTGCTGTGCAGGCAGTGGCTGTTGATTATGACCCACAGCAGCAAAAACTGCAGACACATCCATGCTGAAACAAGACAAACCAAGTCTTCTGGCATTTTTAGCAGGATGGGACAGTAGGGGAAAATAAGGACTTGCACCATGAATTTATATTCAGGCAGATAATAAATTAATTTTTAATTTGAGGTTTGTACCACACCCTGGTACTAAAATAACATAGCTGTGCTGTTGACTTCAGTGGGGCTGTTCTGATTTATTCAAGATCCAGCTCTTTGCTTAACTATCTGGTTAGTAAAAGTGAAGTAAAAGATAAGTCTATAGGACAGGAGGGGGCAGATGCAAAGTTCTTCGAAGGCTTTCAATAGAGATATTAACCTCATTTGTGTTTGTTTCTGCAGGAAGTCCTTAAAAATTTTTATGGCATTACCATTGCAGGAATGCGGCTTCCCAGGCTGCCTTGTGCCACTTGTCTCACTGTGCTGCCTTGGCTGTGCCCCAAACCCCACCTGGTGTCAGCACCCCACTGGGATCACCCAGCTGATGTGCCGTGGGGCACACGCTGAATGCCACTGCCCAGCACAGGTGAAATCACTGACATCCGTCAGGAGCCACCTGTTCCTCCCACAACCAAAAAGAGACCAGGACACAGTGAGAGAATGCTTGGGGATGGGTGGGTGATAACAAGGTCACCAAATGTGAGCGCTGGCCTGCCACCACCCAGAGAGTGACTCAGTTGCCCACATACACTCTAACCCACCTCCATCACAATGGCCTCCAGCTCTGCTGCAGACTTGTGAAATGCCAGAGCAAAGTGGTACCGGGCCTTGCAGCCCTGCTGATTGCACTGGCCCCTGCCACGACTGGTACCAGCAGCAGTCACAGCATGTGCCATTGACATGGGGTTAAGGCTTGGTGCTGTCACTGGTCCTAACTGCGGGTCAGGGCACAGAGGCACCCGAGACACCCAGCCTGCAGTGGTGGATTCTCCTAGTTGGCTTTTCATTATAAAGATGGAAAGCAAATTCTGAAACTAGATATTTGCTCTCAATACCTAATTTCCCCACATTTCTTTAATAGGAAAAATAATAATTTGCTTATTTTCTGCAAAGTGGAAGTCTTTGGTGCCAAATGATGTTTATACTGCTTGGCTCCAACTGCAGAGTGCACAAGTTAGGGAGCTGCAAGGTAAACATGAGGAGACACCCCCAGTCAGTAAAACTAAGGAGATGCTGGACCAGATTGCCAACAGCAAGTATGAAGGCCTTATCATTGCAGGTGTATAAGAACAGGTAATAGGGGTATCTGTCACAATCAGCTGAGGTCTTCGAGGCCTGGTCTCAGGGCAGGGCAGGACAGATCACCTCTGAATGCCCAAAGTGCCTTGTCTGTCATGACCCATAAAAAACTCATCTCAAGCTGATACTGCAAAAAGCACTGTAGCATCTGCTGATGCTAAAAAGTGTCACAATGTCAGTTTTAAACACCATGAGAAAGACAGTAACTATGCACAACACAGTTTGTCTAAAAAACAGGCAGAGGTGAAGGATCAGCACTGAGTCAGAAAAAAAAAAACCTGCTGACTCCTGAGTAACTCCTTCCATATGTAGCACCCAGGAATTTCCTTAACCATCTCCCACTCTCCAGCAGGGCCCAAAGCACCTTATTGTGCTTATTGTGTGTGGCATGTGTGGCTGTGTGATAACCTAAGGCTGTGGACAGCGAGAGACAGTTGATTTGGCCAGGGTTATTTCTAAGTAAAAAGTGCTGTGCTTCCCTGTTGGGGAATAAAATTCTCCAATGTACCGAAAAGAACTTTCAGTTCCCTAGAGAATGGTAATTTCTCTCAGATGTCAGCCACATGGATAAAAGTGGTTGCTTCCTCTAGAAGATGAGCAAAGTGAGCAAAGAGTCCACCTCTCTCCTTACCTGACAAGGATTACAGCTGTCACTCTGTACCCACAGCATAGCAGCACACCCTAAGCTGCAGCAGGCCAGCGCTGAGTTCTGTCCTCTCACAATTTTCTCCCTGGTGCACTGCTTTCATTCACAGCACAACAGACCTCACAAAGGAGAGTAGCATCCTTATTCACATTTGATGGATGAGGAAACTGAGTCAGAGCGATACCATAGCAGAAGCAAGAATAGAGCCCAGGTCTTGCACACCAAGAGCTGGTGAGTAGGCAGTCCTCATGAAGATGTATGGCCATGTCACCATGATTAAACACTGTGCCTTTGGTCGGTGAAGGGGTTGAGCTGAGGAAACTGGTCCCAGAACAAAAATGACAGACTGCACTTCTTGCCCTGAAGCATTAGCTCATGAAACAACACTCTCCTCAGGCTTTGTGCCTGCTTTGAGCAGGCAGATACCTCAGCCACAGGTAACTCACTCAAATGTAAAAGGCATCCTCTGGTTGTACAAGCTACTGCCTGCTTTCCTGGCAGTAGCAGGGTGGAGGTGAAGGGAGGAGACATGCCTCTGCTGTCCTGATACTCAGCTGTGCTATCCCTTCTGTAGGACCATTAGATGCTGGCCTAGATAAAAGCAGAGCCGCAGGCTGGTCTCTCTGACAGCCATTGGGCCAGGCACACAATGATCTTCAGCTCTGGGATGTGTGTCAGACAGTGTAGTTATAAGGCAACATCTAACACACACCAAGGCCCTTGCCCTCTGCAGAGTGTCCCACAAAATTCAGTGGAAAGCTACATGAAGATTTTCTGTGGCTGTCTGCAAGAAACAGACAGAGGTCCAGGGAAGAGATCTTGGAACCAACATTGTTTTTCTAGGAAGGCCATTATGGCACCCGCAGTGGCTCTTTAGTTCAGCAGAACTCCTTCACATCCATAATGCTCCTTTTTACCATGAGGACTGGTGAGAGAAGACAACCTGTTAACAACGGCCCATCTCTCACTTACCACTCTTTCAGCTTTACCCTCTGATGGTATCTTGCCACTGAACAAAGCTTCAGTCACTGCTCATTTGCTTATCTTTGTGTCATGTGATTAGCATCGCTGAGGCCACAAAGAAGGTATGCATACAGATCCCAAGTCCAAGGCAGAACAGTCTGGAGATAAAAATTATCTCCTTGATGTATGTGAGAAGAGCAGCTAGAAAGCATCCTTGATCTCTGACAGGGCTCTGGGATATTTTCTAATTATGGCAATTGTATGTGCAGGTGTTTCAGTCACTCAAAAACTCTGACTACAACCATAATAAATGCCTTCATTTGAGAAATTGTCATGTTCCTCTAGAGGGACCACATTGCTTTGCCTTTAAATTGCTTTGGTTTAAAGCTCTTTTAATGCTTTTCTTAGAAAAGATATTAACTGCAGCCAAAACTAGATTGTTTGGAAACAGTGGAACAACACCCTGGGAGACCAGAAAGCACCCTCACCTTTAGATTTCTGTGCTGTGCTGCACACAGTTTTGTGTAATGTGCATTTATAATCACTGAGACTGTTCAATTCACACTCGAATAAGTTCTCCCAAAACCTGTGTGTAACTGAAATTTGCATAAGAAAGTTTGAACATTTTTAAAGGCTTTTCCTCCCCACTTGCTAAGTGGAGAGCTCATGGCTTCCTGTTAAGGAAACATTTAGTCTGCTCTTGTTTTTGTTAGTCAAGTCTGGCATTCCCCTTCGAAAAAAAAAAAAGAGAGAGCGAGAAAAAGAAAAGAAGATATTGCTTAGAAGAAAGCAGTCAAGCAATATTAATACAGCCTATACCTATATAAATGCACTAGCGTGGGCACATCCTCCCACATCTGGTACACAAAGTGGGCTGAGATGATTGACCGTTCCACTCACCACTTGCAGAGGCCATCCATTTCTAAGAATATAGTGGTTTTTCATTTCCACAGAGGTTCTTCCTTCCCACATGCACATATCTTTAGCACACAGTTTTACTCCAGACCAGAGAAGCAAGGATGGGCCTTTCCACTGAACAGATAGCAGAAGACAGAAACACAACATACTAGTGACTTCAATCTGCCCTCTCTTGAAGCAACTACGCCAGCAAGTGAACCAGATAAGTCCCTTTTGGGGTGACACTGATCATGTAGCTAAGGTAAATAAAATGGGTTGGATGTCAACAGCTGTCTCTAAGCAACTGTTGGTCTGTTGTGGCCACTGACAGGTATGAAGAGAATCTGTGAGGTTATGAGAGATTGAAAGTCTGCAGCAGCAGGACTGTTATTTGATGAGAAAGTCACAAATGCTGTGGAAAAAAAGGGAGACAATAGGAAAGGATAAAAGTGGTTTGACCTTCTTTTCTAGATCAACATGTTGCGCTTAACTCTTTTAATTGTCTAAACATGCACCTACTAGGAGAAAAGCACTGTTGCTTAAAGCCCTGATGAAAACAACTTTGCAACCTAACATGTATTATCATGATGCAACATCACTGACCTGATTTACTGTGCCATTTTTCAAACATGTAACAGCAGCAGACTCTCCCCCACTGATAAAATAGTAGCAGGAGGATCATGCATCTTCTCCCTCCAGCCATGGCAGCCTTGCCACACTACTGGCCAGAGATAACCCTCACAAGATAAAACTACCCTCTGTCATGACTGGCTCGACAGGGAAATGCTAAAGGCTTGCAGCAGTATTAAACACTTGTGTTTGAAAACCACAGAGATTGGTGTTTCAGCAACCCAGGAGTAATGCAGGCCAATGTGCACACAGAAGTCCACTCTCTTGTGGGGCAAACCATTCAAAAGTGACTGATCAACTCACTTGCCTTTCTTTGCTGGTGTCTTTTAGAGTGGTACTTAAACCAAGCAGATTCTTCTACAATGCTGCATGAGTGTTCTTCCTTGAGTTTCTTTTGGGTGTAAAGTACATAGAAAATAAGACATCCCAAAGTAAACAATAATATTGAAGATCTGAGTGGCAATAAAAAATAATTACTAGTTACCTTATATTAAAAAGGACTTTTCTATATACCTTCCAAAGGAGGTGATTGCTATTTTTGTGGATGCCTCATTCAATTAAAACATAACTGTACAAGGATGTTTATTACCCGATTTGGCCATTTTTCATTTTCATGAAAGTGAGCGCACCTTTATGACCCATAAGTGCTCTGTGGATACAGTCCCTACAGGGAAGAGCTATGTCTCCTCCTTTTTTGAGTGGGTTCACAGGACGATGTTTCACTCTACATTTGTTTAAGAGGCTGTGGATGTTGGTAAAGAGACTTCCCATTCAATGTCTACACACACAGGTCCGGGCTAATCCAATTTCAGGATGTGTTTGAAATATCCACATTTCAACAGCCCTCTCTCTTGCTAGAGCCAGTGTCCAAATTAAGAAAAGAAACAAAAAACAAAAAGATGCAAAAAAAGTCACTTCTCAGGTAACCCCAGATTTTTTTGCAAGTAACTTTGTAAATTAGGGGTGTACTTTTTACTGGAATCATACAAGTCTGGCTTCAGACATAGTTTATTAAGAAACACCTAACTTCTATCAGCATAACTTTTGTCTTTTACTGCAGCATAGAAGCATAGAACACCTTCACAGCTGTGTAAACACAATCCAGTCATTCACCAGTCCCAGTGTTACAAGTCTCCTAGTCAATCCTGTACTGAATACAGTTAGCTGTATTCAGTGGTGTCTGGCTGATGCTTTTCATCCAGAGAGCTGTCCTGTTTTGATCTGACACTCAAGAGATCTTGGCTTCATCTTGTATTTGTCCCAATAATGATTAGCTGCAATTTAGCTATGAGCAGTTAACTTCTCGTTCGAATTTGTGTAGCTTTGACCTCTGGCCACTGGGGTTTGTTTGACTTTTTCTACCATTAGCACCTTGCCCTGTCTCCTTTAGGAGATGCCTATCAAAAACCAAGCTGATCTTCTTTCAGCTCAAAGTTTTGTGCCTCTTAAATTTCTCAGTGAAAGATGTTTTCTCCAACTTGCAAATACACCTCATTATTTTTGAAAAGTGAATCTTCTATTTAAAAGTGAAGGAAGGGCTTGTTCATTCAATATTTCATCTGTTTTTTCCAGCTCTATCAGCTGTTCAGATAAGATATGAACTCTACCTACACTCACCTGGCTCCTCATTTTTTTCACTGTTCTTTAAAAATTAGAGTTTAGGGCTTAAGTTCATGTGTTTTCATGCAGAAGACCAGAATAACAAATAGGTATGTTCTTCCAGATAATAAACCAGATGTTCAAATGGACTGGGTTAGAAACAACACCATCTACAATTAAAATCAGCTGTCCTGCTGCTGAATCCTTCTAAAAAAAAAAAAAAGTTGTTGCTGGAGAAGGTATCCCAGAAAGATAATCTTCTAGAAGTTTAACCAGATAAGATAGAAGCTCCCTAACAGCATATCTGCAATAAAACCTAATTAATAGGGTCCTTAATGGCTTGAGATGAATCTTAGAACTAAATACCTCCTTGAACTGTGTTACTGTTTCTGTGTTCTCTTCCAGATCCCAAGATACCTTTCAGGATCTCCTCATACTCATTGCTTCCTCCATGCCACAGGTACCAATCCTTACTGAGAGTGCTTGTTGTGAGCAAATCCTAATATGCCAAAACAGCAAATGCAGCAGAGAATCAGTTGTCTAAAGGAGATAAGGGAGATTGGAGAGAAGGAGATTGTAGTGAAGAAAAATGACAGGTCAAGGCCTATAGCATTTTCTGCTCATAGAATAACTAATATTAAACATTTTCCAGTAGTTGATGTCAGGCTCACAATTTCAGCTGTAGGTACAGCTGCAGCAGAAGACAAGGTAAGAAACAGCACAATCCCTTCATTTACCTTTTATTCATTACTTCCACAGTGAAATTAAAGAAAGCTGTGGCCTTAGTTTTAAGCCATATTGTTAAACATTACAAAAAGTTTAAAAAAGGGGGGAGAAAAGACATTGCTCCTGCTATGAGTGCAGAGTATGTAAAGGAGAAAAGTCTGAGACTAAGAGAAGTCATTAGTGAAGACAAACACCAAGAGAACGGTGTATATTTAGCTTTAAGATGTTACTAAATGTTAATAAATGTTCTACGTGGTGTAAGACTCATTTCTCTGAATCTACAGACTAATGACATTTGGAATAAATTATGGTGACGAAAACAAAGGTGTGGGTTCTTTTTCACTCAGAAATTAAATGTTTCTGTAGCCAAAATAGTGACTTGTGTAAGGACTCATACTTGATTTGGGGCTTTTATTTTTTCTCCGCTGACTTTTTGAGAATTAGTGACCTACATTGTAGAGGGTTTCTTTTTTCTCCCCCTGCTCCCAACTGGCCTCACAGATTCCTGTGACTCACAGAAATTTTTAAAAAACAAACCACCAAATGTGTGACTTTAAAACTATCAGTGACAGTTTCATTATCAGTTATCAGAGGGGATTCCACACACTCGAAGTGCAATCAAAAGGAGTACCCCTTTCCTCCTTAACATACAGGTAAATGTCAGTTCTAGGAAACTGCCTTTAGTTCCAAAGCCAGACCTCATCCATGTCCCTGGATTTCAGCTGTTCCATCGAATCAGATCCATCCATCTTTTTGTAAAATCAAGATGCATTTAGATTTTCTTCAATATCAGACCAAGATTTTTCCTCTACCATGCTCAGTGTTCCTATAGAATTATTTATCCCAGACCTGACCCTAGTTATGCTAAATGGTGAGACAACCGCCGGACTCCAAGGTAGACCTGTTTAATTATGCAGTGTTCCTAACCCAATCTGACTGGAACAGAAATGCATGCCTGGTTTCATCTTTAGGGAAAAGAGCAAGATCCAGGGATCCAGGGTTTGTTTCCAACTCTCCAATGCACATTTCAAATATTGATAGAACAGATTTGTAAAATGGTCATGATGCTTGCTTTTCTAAGAACCCACTGCTATGGATGCCAACATATTAATTAAGATCATCGAATTAGTATCAAAATTATTCACCAACACAGTGTAGTACTCTATGACGAGGAAAGCCTCACTTATCACACATTATAGGCAGAGAGAAATGTCTACCTCACCGAACATCTTGCCAACTCATGTCCATACTGCACACAAAAATGTTTATTGAGCATTTACAAACCAAACCCTCAGGGTAGGAAATTGTAAAATTTAAGTTACATTAGGAAATGTAATCTCACTGACTTTTCCCATCCCACAGCCATCTCTTTGCATGCAGGCTGCAAAGCTAGTTATTTGGTGAGCAGCTCTTTGGGCTTTTGTGTCCTGCTCTTTGCTCAGTGCATAGCCTCACACTTTACCTACTCCTCAAACACGGCTCTGAAAATAAAATTACTCAGGGACTCTTGCTCTTACCTCATCACCAAAGCATCTGAGTATCTTTGAATGTGAGCTAATCTTTGTTAGTAAGCCCTGCAGCATGAGGGGGTGGTACAATCCACATTTTACACATAGGGAACTGAAGCACAAAGTGATTAAGGTCAAAAGTTTCCATTACTTTTTTGTACTTCCTAGGACTTGATTTCTCAATTTATTTAATACTCTACTTTCTGTCTCCAAAACCCAGAATGCGCTACCTCAGCTTCTGCTGTGAGAACTCAGCACTCCTTCACGTCAGACATGAAATCTCCACCCACACATGCGTAATACAAGGAGCACCCAGTCAGTCATCACCTCTGACAAGGTAGGTTTCAAAAATTTGCCCAGCACCACACAGAAATTTTGTGGCAAAGAGGAGGATAAGCACAGTTTCCCAGGGCAGCATGTGACTGCCTTCACCACATGCTGTGCTTGCTCTCGGTGCAATCCGTCTTCAGCCTGCAGCTTCAGAACAAGACAGCAAGCAAGGTGGAGGTCCTGGACATATGGGGGATGCCCTTTTCTCTCTGCCTCATATCACTGATTCCCCCAGGACAAATGTATTACGTGAAGGAAACAGGCATTCTTCTGTATCACACTTAGTGACTTTAGTGTTCTTTAGTCTCAGGGAGAGCAATAGAAAGTGTGGGACAAAGGTACTGGGCACATTCTATCCCTGGTGTAGAAATGGCAAAACTCAGTGAGTTGGAACACCAAACCATGCTCAAGCACAGACTGCACAGTGGGGCACACAATGTCTTTCCCCACTGCCTCACATTTTCCCCTTTTTATTCCTCACTCCTCCTTGTTCGGGTTGCACTTGCTTCTTCCTATCCCTCTAATTTTTTTGTCTTCAGCTCTCTGTCCCCTTTCCTCAAGCTTTGCCACCAAGCTCTTGTTTCCTTCCTTTACCAAGTTCCAGTCTTCTTCTAGCCCTTTTGACTAAGTCTTCATCATTTCAAAATTCATATCACATTTTGTTAATAGCCTTTCCCCTAGGCTCCTTCTATCCCAGTCCCACTTGGTACTTCCTTTACTTGATCTTTTCTTCTCCAATAATTTCCTTTTCTCACCCCATATTTTAGGTCCTAGGAGGAGCTGATGTTCTCTCCATCACTTATCTTCCCAGTCCCAGTTTGTTTCTACTCTAGTAGTGTTGATGAATGAATTGATTAAGTGAATTGCTTCCCTTAGGCAGCTTCTCAGCTCCCAGTTTCTCATCTCCCACAGAATCTGCTCTGCATCCACAGTCTCCCCAGCTTTGAAGCTGAGTGTTCTCCAACTTTAGGTGCCAGCAATCATCACCAAGTCTTAACTGCTACTCAAGTAACACCAGGCTCTTCCCATTCCCCTCTTCTACAATGCTTGCCAGCAAGACAAAGGGCACTAAAATTATGAGATAGGGACAAGCTCCATTTTTTCATTTACTAAGTCATTATATAATTATTGCTTCCCACCTGGATTTGGACTGGTGGGGAGCTGGAATTGTAGGATGTCCAGCCTTGCCCTACAGGTCTGGGCTGCAGCAAACCTTCTCTGGATCACCCTGCACAGTTGCACCCTGTGGGCAATACTGGATCTGTAAGGGGATGGAACATACTCCGTCACACTGTGGGGAGCACACAGTTACAGGATGGCAATTTACTCCATCTCTGGATGAAGTTGGTTTGGTTTAGTGTAAGAGCAAAAAAATCAATAAAAGAAGTAGTTTGATCTGTGAGAAAATGCAGATTTTTCTGTTCCTTTTATTAACCTGAAAAAGTATAATCACCTGCACTTTTACTCATTAGAAAACTTTTTATTTCCACATGCAGCATTTGAAATATTAAAAAAAAAAAAGGAACAAAGTAAAGAACAGGAGACAGTGCTATAGCCTCCTACCTTTTAACTAAGCCATTGGTTAATATTTTGGGATGTGAGAAGACACAGGCTCTTTTTCTACATCTAATATCACCAGATGGTACAGTCCAGGGTATGGTGCTCCCAGCCTTGCAGGTTGAGTCTTGCCTACCCTATTCAGAAATGTTTAACTCTTAATTGGAATAGCCTCAGTAAGATTTCTCATCGTTAGTCTATGATGAAACCTAATTCCTCGGTGCTTTCCCTCCTACCCAAAGGAGAAAAAATTATTTAAGTGCCACACTTTGAACAAGAGGTTTCTGCATACTCTGTGCTCCAGCATAGCTTGTAGGTTTCCTTACATCACCGAGAAGGGCAAAGGGAAGGTAGGTTCGCCCCTGTCTTCACCTTGCTTTCCATGGCAGAAGCAGGAACAACATTCTATACAAGACCCCCCTGAGCCACTGGGCAACAGGGGGAATTGGTACTTCTGTTTGTCTTCACCCTGAAGACAGGTGCAAGTATTTGATCTGACTCTTGGCAGTTTCAGGTCAACCAGAGCATATTTCTTGGATGTGAGGCAAAAAGTCTCTATCCACAAGTGCAAATAGCAGTAGGTTTGGGCTGACACTTCTTTGAGTGGCAAATGGCACATCCCCTGATGAACAAATCTTTTTATTGCAAGAAATCGGGTTTCTGCTCCTAAGACTGGGTCATCAGATCAATTTAAATAAAAAGTTAGTGACATTTTTTAAAAAAACAAAATTATGTATTTTTCTTCTTTAGCCTTGTCCCTAGAAAAGAATTACCTATTTTAAGTCAGGCTTTCCCTCTTTCCCACCTGTCACCAAATTCACTGTGGAAAACAACTGCAGATACTTTAATTTAAAAAAGAAAAGGGGGTTGACAAGCATGGAAAAAACCAGGAAACTGGGTTTTAACACCAGCAATGCTGAACACTTTTGCCTGATTGTGGTTATAATTGATACATAAGATGAAAACACATGCTCTAATTTCATTCTTGAGAAACCTATCAACTTTGTCTTACTGATAACAGTGCTGGCTTAACATCAAGCAGATACACTGAGTATTGAAATAAGGCAAGAAGTGGTAAGCATGCGTAGGTGCCTCTAATGTGCAAAAATGCTCATGCAGTGGTGAATGTTCAGCTAGGGGATTTACCTTTGATAAGCAATTCAGATGTTAAATTATCTATGCACTACAACAGCATTGTGGTGGTTTTATGCACAGTTCAGTGGAAGTGGATGAACTACTTCAGAGCTTCATCAGAATCTTCATGCAGGACTTTCTTGGAAGGAGTCACCCTCTCTGCCCAGGATGGCTCTGGTACCAGGATGTTTCTCCAGAGTTTGAAGACTCCCACTTTGAAGTAACAGCAAAGCTCTCCTTTGGCCTTTTGTAAACTACTCCCACCATGGTGCCATCTGCCCCATCTGTAAAGGAACTAATTTCTCTGCAGAACATGAGGTTGGAGATAACCCTGTTTTCATTAATGCCCAGTTATAGTACACATGCCAAGCAGCCAAGGGGGGCAGAACAGATCTTCCTTCTGCAATCTCCACAAGAATCTATCAAAAAGGCAGAGTGTGCAGAGATTACTTCCTCCCTGGACCTCTAGGGATTCAACGTACCATAGAAAGAGAACACAGATCATATAGATACCTGCTCCCACAGCCAATGTAATATACCTGCAGCCAGAAGAGTGAACAGTCATAGAAGCACAGGAATATCGTAGCTGGTCCTCAATGTATACCTAAATTACTTTATTTAGTCCAGGAAATGACAGGATGCCATAAATCTGCTGAAATTACAGTGAAAACCTATGCAGGCAGATGTAACTGACCTCACTGAAACACCTCAGGCTGGAGCAGGCCTTCACTGTGGTAACAAATCCCATCGAATAGTTACTGACTATGGGCTCCTTGTTTTTCTGCCACATGTTCTCATGAAATTTCACGACAAGTTATTTGAGAATTAGCCATAAGGTTAGTGTTTCTCTTTCATCTGTTTTTAAAATGAACTAGTTTGGGCAAAGTGTGTAACTATAAAAGGGAAAAAATGGTAAAACAGCAGAAAGAGCAGGCTGAGGCGATCAGGACGAGATGTGTGCCAGACTTCTTAAATTGTTTGACTCCTGCTCCACAAGCTGGGCATGACTCAGCTAGGATAAAGCAATACATACTGCACTTAAATTTTTAGCAATAAACTTTCAGTCTTTACCTTGTCCACAGTGGCGTATTTCCTTCACTCTATTTTTAGATATCACGCAAAAGCATCTGGGTTTTTTTTCCTTTTCAACATTTATTCTTCTGCATGGAGAGGACTTGAATGGTAAATTATTTTGATGACAATGGTGAGGAGCTGACTAGGACTTTGGCAGCTCTCGCATTAAAAAAAAAAAAAAAAAAAAGGTTTTGCAATAAACAAAGAAAATTTCTGTAAAACTGGTCTACCAAATAAAGAAATGCCTTCTCTTAAGAGTAAGGCAAATTCATCAGTTCAATTGGAAAGCATGAGAAATGCTTTTGGACAATGAACTATTACAGGAACATACCAAAAAAACTTAAACCTATGGCCTCTCAGAAGTTGCGTGTCCTGTTCAGTCTGGACTCCATCACTGCACCATCAAAAGAAAGTCCTGCTCCATTATGAAGATGGTCAACTCAGAGAGATGCATTTACATGGTCCAGGTGATCCAGATCAGACAGTTCTTAGTTTTAATGCTCTAGAACCGTATGGATGGAAACAACTACTTGGGGGGCTCCACATACACCAGAGATGCATGTATTTCTATAGCATCTCCTAGACATTATACACTACCTTTTCCTGTATGATTCCCGAATCTGTCTAGGACCACTTTTACTTCTCTCCACCTGAATGAGTAAATTGGAATTTGTAGCAAGCAGCTACAATTTTTGCTTCTGCAGCATCAAAAATTACAAAAGTGGGAGTATATGACATGAAAACACACCCCCTCCCCCATGTATATAGCAGAAATCTTTAAAAATCCTCTCTGTGAAGTTAAGAATCAATGATTATGTTAGTCTTACTGACAAGTGCTGTCATTGCAAAAATGGGGAGTCCCTTCACTCTGAAATCAGAAGAAAACAATGTACTTTTTTGAGCTAAAACACATGATGCAGACTCACCTCGTGGACATTGACTAAACCCATGTTTACAAAGCAAACTCACCATTTCCCTGATGGGAGATGACTGTTAGCTTTTAGGAAAAAATCTATGGACTCTGTTATTTAGTTCAGCATATGCTGGTAAATCCCCAGGCATAAATAAATATCCTTCTTTGGAGGTATTTTCCTTGGGGAAATTCTGGCACTGCTGATACAGGGCAAATAGATTTTCTCTACATTTGGAAAGCTAGCTTGAATTTCTGGCCACTCATAAAGCCTCTCATGTTATTCCCCATGCACAGAATTTGCTCTACGCAAAAGAAATGCCTTTCCTCTGCTTTTGAAAGTCCAGGAATGAATTCACTTCCTCATTGTCACTGAAAACACTGTGAGCTTTAAACAGACCCACAATGTAGTTAACCTCTTAACATACGAGATACTGAAACCTATTGAATGCTTAGCGCTTTTGAGGTAAAACCTCAGCTGAACAATTTGGTTGAGGGTGTGCCAACTGACATTAATTCTCACACCTAAATTAGTCACTCTAAAACAGGATTTAGAGTAAACACTGTGGGTACCAGACCCCTCATACAATTCTGTTCCCTTTAACAAAATCAAAACAGTCTCTTCCTGAAAAAGATGTTGACCATGTGGCAGCAGTTACAGGGCTGACACAGAAACACCCCAAGAAGCTCAACAGACTGTGTTATTGTCTGTCAGACTAGACAATTGCAAACATAAAAAGCTGGCCAGAAGCATTCACCAAGTACTGTAGAAACTGATCCTTCTTGGCTATTTCTCCACATTTAGATGATTTGGGGGAAATTACAAAAATTACAGAGGGAAAAGACTGACAAGCTTCATGCTCTATGATTCATGACTAAAGATTACCTTCACATGGTCACTTTTTATTCACTTAGCACTCCCCACCTAATTCCATCGCTAAGAGCTGCTGAGAGGAACTATTTCCATCTGGAGAGAAAACAGTATCAGCAGTTCTCCCATTTTGGCAAGGAATGATAGAGTCATTCATTCACGTATGCACCAAGTACATGGAAATCAAACACAATTCAAAATCGGTTTACTGATTTTAAAGAGTGTAAGGCTGTCTCAATAAATGGAAACATAGGTAACAAAATACATTATTGGACATGTATGAAAGAAACTAGAACAGTTTGCAGTTAATTTTTTTCCATTCAGATTATACAAACTGCTTATATTTTGGGAGAAAGTAAGAACTTCCAGTGAAACTAGAATTCACTGGGAAAGGAATACAGAATGCTAACGACCTGGAAGACTGGCAAGTCTGCTGAACAGCAGGTTGTTCTATCTAAGAAAGTTTTACTGGCTTCCTTACATGTTGAAATTGTTGGAGGAACAGAGGAGAGAGCAGAAAGAGCTTTAATTATGTGAGCAAGTGTTCACTAGCTGCATTCCTTGATGCTTCCCATCCACTCACAGAGCATACAGCTTTGTGCTAAATGCTTACTTCATACCTAAAGTTAGAATAGCTGATCATCTCATCAGATAGGAATATAGAAAGGAAAACAAGAGTAGTCCCTGCTTGATTTCAGATGAGGCATTTTCTTTAGCTATTTATTTGTTAACCAGTTGCTGACTCACGGATGCTGAACTGTTGCTTGAAGCAAACAGCTCCAAAACCAGACTCTGCTTTAGAGTCCTCTGCTGTGGTGCGTGCTGGACATGTTGGCAGCACAGCAGTTATGCCAGCCTAAAGATCAAGTTTAAAGTTACAATGATTGGGCTTGCACTACCTAAACCCAGCCACTGCTCTGTACATTAAGGCAGTTTTGCAAAGCAAAGACCGGGCCTGTGCAGAATCCATCCCTGTGCAGTGTTATCCATGCAGTGCTTTATGCTTACAACCCTCCACCTAAATCAAAGACCATTCCGACAGTAGTAGTTCACAGTTAAGTGAAGTCTGCTACACATGGATGGTAACTCCCTGAAAGCAGGGACCGCACTGAATGGTAAATAACCATGTGTCTAGGTGCTAAAGTACAGCAAACACAACACAAGAAAAGATTCTATTCTAAAGAGTCTGCAGTCAAAGTTAAACAAGCATGTACAGAAAAGTGTGAGGAAAGAAACATTCACACTCTTGCCATACAACTGAGAAACTGAGGTACCAGAATGTAAGCCACAGCCCCAAATCCCACAAGAAACTGTGACAAAGTGCAGGATGGAAAAAGTATTGGGAACACTCCAGCCGATTTCTATGCTCTTTCCTGGACACCTTCTCAACCTCTGTGAGAAACAGGGCAGTTAGGTCAATGGGCTTTGATTTGGCTTACTACTGCTGTTCTTATTTGCCTCAGCTTAGCTCCAAGTCTAGCCTGAGCCTGCATCAAAATCCACTGAAATCACTTTGCTCTCCTATGCAGAAATAATGTTGGTCTTCCTCTTACTTCTTGCTGGGGCCTAGCTGGAATTCTCTGTACTGTGCATTGAAGAGGGTAAGTCATGCTGGGCTGTGCTGCCATCTCAAATGTAGCTATACCATAGCTATGTGTGCTTAGGGGCCCTGAGGCTTGCTGCAGTATCTACAGATATCAGAGGAATAAAAATCAAGTTACAAAGATTTTATCATCGCCACTTAGACTTTTTCACGCATTTCACAGAAAACAGTGATGAAACTTACCTCTAGACCAGGAGGTCAGTACAGTTAAGGCCAATCTTTTGTGTGGTTAATGCCATACTTAATTCCCTCATAGCTAATAAAACCTGTTTTTAAAAACGTTCAGTGTTTGCCTCCATAGGTCATTTTTCACACTGTTTCACCAGCCTTACTGGCAGAATACCACCCTTAGCGTTCCGCTTAACAAACGGGGCTAAGGCAAGGTTTGAACTTTCAGCCTCTTTGAGCCCACTGCAGTTCCAGCCTTTACTTCTGACACTTCTACCACAGATATTAAAAAGATCAAGAAAATGAGCACACACACACAAAAAAAAAGGCAGCAAGCAGAGGAAACCTTGGCCCAGGGGCATAAATAGGAATCCCTACTTCCAGTACAGTCACTTGCCAGAATGCCCTGGTAAAAGTCTTCTTGGGAATCTCTAGTTTCTATTACTGTATTCAGATGAGTACAATGGAAAAAAAAATCACAAAACCAGTTCAGCTCTTGCTATCTAACTGGCAGACATGATTTGGGGGTTTTGTTGGTTTTTTTTACCATCATTACGTGATTCAGTAATAAGCACCATCTTTCTGTCTGATAGATATTTAGGGGATTTTTCCCCCTCTTTTTCCTTTGCACTGACAAGCTCTTATCACTTCTCCACCGGGAAAAGAAGCAACGGAAGAGCTCCTGGAAGACACAAATGCTGAACTCAAGCATGACCTCAAGCACTGCTGTTGCATTAAAAGGGATTTCCCTTTTATGATCCTTTTCCTCCCTTCTAGATGAATCACACCTCTTACAGAATTATCTGATATTAAAAGACCTAGCAAATGATTGAACTATTAAAAGTCTGAAGGTTACTATCTGTTCATACTATTATAGTCGTCATCCTAGCATTGAATAGTATATGAGTACTGTCTTAACAATGAGTCTTTCCTGGTGCAACCTCTGAAACATTTGGCAATGGTGTTCTGAACACTCTGAGGTCTTGGTTTAATTTAGTGAGCATGAGCTACTCCTTCCCAAACTCTAAAAAGAAGCAAAGTAATTAAAATAATTTAGAGATACAGAGCTGAATGGGGCCTTGAGAGATTTCTTCTTTTTCCCAAGTACAATAAAGAATTGTTATTGATTGATGTGCACAAAACTGATTACTTAAATTTTCACCAAAAAAATTGATATTCTGCAGTTCCCCTAGACAGCTTTCTCCAAGGTTATGTAAACATTACCATTTATAGGGGTGGACTGTTTCATCCTTATACTTAACCAGAATGCAGGTAGCTGAAATTTAAAGTATTTCTTATTCTGCCCTTAATGCCAAGAACTTCACCCTTCCCTCAAGAGATATAGACATGCATATATACCTAAAAATACGTGTGTGCGTGTATATAGTTATGTGTATGTGTGCATACTTTCACACACACTTCAAAGAAGCAAATTTTCCTTGACTTTATACTTATGTTATACTATATGTTTATATTTTATGAAATATAAGCATTATACCATAAATTATGAGATAAACTATAGGGTATAACTACAAAAAACCCCAGGAATCATTCAGAAAAGAGGACTGTACATTCATGCATTCTATAATTATTGATGTTCCTGATGTTTTTAATGCATTTCCATATTGCCTAGGAGTTATGGTTGACAAGACAGAACTTCATTTTGTGCTGTGCAAACTCAGATCAAATGAATTCCTGCCATCCTGCTCAGACCTGTTTGATAAACATCAGCTGTAGCAATGTGCAATCAACTTTCAGTTTATCAAGGTGTAAACAGTAATTATTAACATTCAGATGTGCTTACCATTTAGAAAACAAAAAATAAGCTGTTGCATTTTCAGGTTTTCCTGGGTCTCAGCATCTCCACCATGGCTAGGACCACTTGTGAATCTACTTGCTGCAGTTTCATAAGCAAAGCAGGGTACAAGTCAGCTCTTTTTTCCCTACTTCCTACCTTAGCTCATCATTCCTACTCCACTGTGAAACCCTCCATCACTTCAAATATTCTCTGTAAAACTCTGTGAGGTGCTGGGCTTCATATCACATGAGAGAAATGTTTTGGAGAAAAACAAATATATTTTTAAGGTTTTTTTTTCCTCTAACCAGATCACTTCAGTAATCTGCTACCTCAGTCCCCATGAGCGAACAGGGAAAAATGTCCAGGAGAAGGGAACTGCAAGATGCTGACAGAAACATACACTGTGTAAATCACAGCACAGATGCTGCCCTAGTTATGCAAGGAATCACTCAGGCCCAGTTCCTTCAGATATCCAGTCCCCTGGATCTTAGACACCCCTCAGGCTATCAATCATTAAATGCAGAGCCTTCCTACCCAACTATACTTTCCAAGGCATCAGAGAGGCTGGGGGGGGGGGGGGGGGGGGAGGAAGGGGGGGAGAGGGGAGAAGAAAGAAAAACAACACACAAAAATCTTTAAAAGAAAACTCTCCAAGGAGAAGAGAAAAAAAAATTGGAAGGGATCATTATTTTTCCAGCCATATCCCCGACTTCTTTTTGAACAAAGGCAGAGGAGAAGGATGGCATGTTGTGCAGAGCCAGCACAGGCCTGTAAACCCTGGGAAAGATCATGTTGCCACATAATCCTGTTGTGTGACACAAGTGCATGATCTGAGCCAGCTGCTGCTGCTGGAGGTGAGGTGAAGGAGTTCAAGGCTGAACTCTTCCAAAATCCACCTGTTCTCTGAAGGAGTCAATATTTAAGACCTGTTTTCGAGGTGTGCAGCAACCCCGGCTTCTCATCCTGCCCGTGGGAGGGGTGGATACTCAGGAACAGGCAGGAGGAGCTCATCATCTGGGAAGATGAAGTCTTTCAATACTGCAAGAAACTTTGTTGCACTGCTTTTCATCTCTGGGTGCCTTCAGATTGCAAGGATGTTGAGCAAAAAACTGCCCCTTTTCCAGCATAAATCCCATCCATAAATCATATTAGCAGCCCTTACATATTGGGGTTTTATTCAGTGAATTTTTTCACTGCACAGATATTAGGACATTGTTTAAAGGTATGAATGAATTGTTTACAATAATTAAATTTAATGATTCCTACAAGCTGCTAGCTGCAGTCAATAATTTACAAACGTATTCAGACACTAAGATCTCCCTGACTTGATAGCTTTAGCCCACTGTTCTGCCCCTTAACTACAACAATCTTACCTCGAGCAGGGCTGGATTAAAGCACATTGACATCTCCTGCCAAAAATGCCAGCATATGGGATTATGGGATTACATATCGGCCTAACCTCTAATTAAAGAAATGAAGTCACTTGTGGTTACTTAAAATACAGAGCCAAAACTGTGGAGCACGTACAAGCTAAACGAAAAAAATAAATACTTGCTTGGGTCTGAAAACCGTCGGGAAGAGCAATACTTTCCATGGGACGGGCTCCCTTCCTGTCCTGCTGGGATGCTGGGGCAGGGGTGTGGGCATCTACACCCGGGCACCTGCAGCCCGAGACCTGTGTGCCAGGGCAGGCGCTTGCCACGCGTGCCCGTGTGACTGAGGACACGGGAAGGGCTCCCGGGGCAGCCGCCTCTCACTGCCGGCCTTCAGGGGGTGCGGGGCACGGCCGGGGCGCCGCTCTGCGCAGGGACACAGAGCTGTTCCCGACCCGGCCACTCGGCACCGGGCCGGCCCGTGAGCGGAGCGAAGCCTGCGGGACGGGATGGGCAACCTCCTGCCCGAGGGGAAAGGAATAAGGAAGGAAGAACTGCCATCCCGGCTCCCGAAATTCCCGTGGGTGAGTCACGGCGGGCGGGGAGGCCGCGGGGCTGCCCGGCGGCGGCGCCCCCTGGCGGCGGCAGGGCCGCGGCGGTTGTCACAGGCCGGAAAGTCCCTGCGCTCTGCCGGTGGAAATCCCCGCTGGGGTTTTTTGTGTTGTGTTTTCAGTCTCTCGCTCTCTCTTTTTTTTTTTTTTTTTTTTTTTTTCACCCGGGCGCTTAAACAGAAAGGGAAAAAAAACAAGAGGCTGGGCTCAGCCCTTCATTCCGCAGCGGCGGCAGCAGCAGCAGCAGCAGCTCCGGCGGGGAGAGAAGGGAAGGAAGGAGCCCCGGCACGGTGGGGGTTGATGGATCCCGAGCGCGGCTGTGCCCCATCGCCCCAGCCTCGCTGCTGAGCAGGAGTCACGGCAGGATCGGCCGGAGGAGGAGCCCGCCGCGGAGAGGTGAGCGCCGCTCTGGGCAGGGCACGGCGGAGCCCCGGGCGCGTTTGCAGGAGGCCGCCTCGGGGCACCAGGCGGGTCTGGCGGCGGGGCTCGGCCGTGCCCCGTGTGCCGGCTCCGGCTGGCGCTGGCCGCCGCCGGCCGGGCGGTGACGCTGTGCCCGCTGCTGCCGGCCCGGCCCGGCCCGGCCCCGGGGCTCCACGGGCGCCGCGACGCAGAGGCAGAGGCAGAGCGGGCGCGGTGCGGTGCGGTGCGGCCGGGCTTGCTCCGAGCGCCGGCGGCCGCGGGGAAGTCCGCCCTGGGGCTTCGGGTCCTTCGCCTGGGAAGCTGGCGGGCCGTATTGTGTCCTTTCCACCTTGCATACCCAGCCTCCAGCAGAGCAGTAGGTCAGGGAACGAAGAACGCGGAACACTTACTGTGGGTAAACCAGTCCTGTGGGATTTAAAAGACCCTCGGTCCTCATCTTCTGATTTGGTGAAGAGTAATACTATGTTTTGGGTTGTACCGAGCAAAGACCCAGGCAGAAAAAATCTATGGGGGCTTAAAAAGTATTAAGCATATTTATTTTAGGAGTTTTAGCACTTTATGGAGAAGTTTATTAATTGCCGTTTTCTCAAATAGAGGACAGAAAATTAAAATAACTTTATGAAACCATTGGCAGATCTCAGAACATTATTCAGCTTTCCCGAGCCCAGCATCCTCAGTATTACACGTTTGGAAAGGATGCTGTCTCTAATTATTGTTTACAGCTGTTCCTTTCTGGGAATTCCTAGTCATTACTTGTCAGAACGTTAAAGTAGCATAACACACAACAAAGCACAGTAGACTGTAAAATAATAACTGTAGGTCGGTTTTCTACTTTTAAATCTCCAACTTAAATGGCTATTGAGTTCTGTTTGTTTCATCCCATTGATTTTGAAAATAAGGGTTGCTTGGCTTTTGCCTTGATTGACATTTATGACTGTAAATAGCATAGGCAGTAATTTCCACATGTGGAGGGGGAAAAATGTCTGTAGAACATAGTATCGAATGATGTTGTTTCAGTGAGTACTTCTGTAAACTCAGTACTTTTTGTTACTTAAAGCTGGAAATAACCATTTCAAGGGTCCGTGCCGGTAGTGCTTAGTCATGTGATTAGTCTTTATTTGTGTAAAAAATCCCATTGACTCAATGTTTCTACTAACATAAGTAAGGAATTCAGTATTTTGGTCATCTCAGAGCAAAGTAGAGCTGTGGTTATTATATAGATTAGTAAGGGGTTGTTTATATTTCCTTTTGAGAATCATTCATACATTTAAATACAGGATTACGTAAATAGCATGTGTTAAAACTATACTGGCGAAGAGAGTGGATGAGAAAATGTGTTATTTTCATTTTAAGGCTGTATGCTGGTGGGGGAATGATAAGAACATGCCATCTCTATTACCTAAAGGAAAGCTTTTCCATATGTGCAAGATGTCACAGCCCTATGCTGTAGGGTGTGTGAATGACATTGCCCTAAAGTAGAACTTTGTAGCATCGCCTGTTTCATCTGCCTCTGTTCAGGGCTTTTCAGGATGTCCACTGTACGTCTCCATCAGCTGGTTCTCAGAGAGGTTATAGAGGTCAGTTCTTGGCACCTGGAGTTTGAGGTCCCCTTTCACCCTGAGAGGGTCTTTTCCAAAGCTTTGGCTGGGCATTTGGAGGTGGATGTTGCCAATGGAAGTGTCTGGGTAAAGAGGAGTAAGGAGATGTTTCCCTGTGGGGAAGGAGGTGCTGAAGTCCTTCTGTGCAAGAGGGGTTTTCTGCCTCCATAGACCTGGGAATGCCTTCCCAGTCACTCTGTCAGACTGGAGTTCTTCTTCCTCTCCCTGTGCCTCCTGACTCCTATCTGCATGAGAAAACTTCCTAATAGTTGCATAAACAATTTTTGGTTGTTTCTTGTTTCCCTGTACTTGATGTCCGTAGATTGATACACATGTGTGGCTTGATACTTGTCCCTAGACACATAATCACAATGGTGGGTTCTCCCAATGTGACTAGCTATACTCGAAACATGTTAAGCATGCATACTTTTATTTGTCTTGATACAAACTTTGCTTTGTTTTTAAACAAAGCAGGAATGTTTGTGGACAGTGTGGAGAGCCCCTCCACGTAAAAACAGGTTATTGTTGTTTGTACTGTAGCACATGGGAGTTCTGAGGGATGTTGTGCCTACATTGGCTCTAACTAGCCACAAAGTTAGTGTGCTCTGAATAAGTATTTCATAGAGTGTAGAGGGTTTGAGGTTATGGGTTTCTTTTTATGTTCTTCCTGCTGCACCCCATGAGGCCAGAGTTACTGAAGAAAGGGATGCAGGGCAGTAAACATTACATGTCCTACTGTGGAAAGATATTGGGGGTTTTGAGCCAAGTGGAAATGCTTTTTCAGCTCTGTTGGCTTACCACTGAGTAATAGTGGCACTGCAGTCTGCACCCCCACACATGGCACAAGCACCTCTGTGCTGTAGCTCTACCACTCACAAAATACAAACAGCCTCAAGAAAAGTAGCCTAAGTCTGTTCCTTGAGTGGCAAATTCCTCATCTACCATATCTGGCCACTGTAAGTATGGGACTGATACTAGCACAGCTTGCAATTCTTTGGGCTCTTTCTGTACTCTACTGACCATCACTTCTCAGAATGTCTGGGCTGTGGAAATCTGAATGGTCACTATCTGCTTTCTTTTGGCATGTTATCAAAGCAAGAGCTTGAAATGTGCTGAAATTCAGCAAGTGCATATGGGATTATGCTGTGCAATTATCAATTAGTTACGTTTCCAGGATAATTTTCCCTTCCCTTGATCTTGCCTTCTCTTATCTTTATTTTGATTTAAATGCGCTTTTTTTTGAATGATGATGCAGTTTCCTTACTTATGAATAAATCCTCTTTAATATCACAGTCAATTATATCAGCAAATGAGTGGGATAAGATGATCACTGCCTATATCTGAGTAATGCAGAAAAGTTAGTGAATATGAGCTTTAAACAAACATTATTTATGAAAGGCTCAGTTGGACTGCATCCACTCTGTGCTCATTTTAGGCAAAACTGCATCCAGAATCCAGCCCCTGAAAGTGTCTTCTCAGTCTCTGCAGAAGTGATAGCACTGTGGTAGAGGGACACTAACATGGCAATAAAAGGATCCTCTTTCATTTCAGATGTCTTCTAGAAACATGGCTGGCCAACACATCCTTCCTCAAGCTTTGTATCAGAGCAATATGCTGAAGGCTATGAAGATCAGAGAGAGGACACCTGAGGATCTAGTCAAACCTCCCGGTGGAATAATTCATCACTTCAGGACTATGCACAGATATACCATAGAAATGTTCAGAATGTGCCAGTTTTGTCCACAGTTTCGGGAAACGCTTCAGAAGTCCCTGACTGACCAGGCTACCCAGACTTCACTGGAGCGCCAGAGGAAGCTCAACTGGTGCAGGGAAGTTCGGAGACTTGTTCCTTTGAAGACTAATGGTAAGTTATGAGCAGGTCTTTGCACTCGCAGTAAAATGGGTTCTACGAATGTAGGTAACATTATTAATAGCATCTGAGTTCACATTACTGAAACAGAAGCACATGGCTTTAAAAATGTGCTGCCTTTTAATCTTAGTTTTGTAAATTAAAATTCTTTCCACGTGAGGTACTGCCCTGAGGCTGTAGCAGACCCCTGCCCATACCACAGTATGTGAATACCGTAGAAATTTCACAGATATTTTAATAATGTTGGTAAGCTGTGGCACTTCAGAGTCAAGAAAAAGGCAAGGAAACTTGATTTGGAACCCACCGCCTTCCCACGAATCTGACTGCTACATGTCGGCAGCCTCGTCGGAAGCACCAAACATCCTTTAATGCCAGGCAAGAGGAGCCTTCAGATGCTTTGAGTGACAGGGATGCATTCCCATGTATATTTAGCAGAAGCTAATATCCTTCCAGTAAGCCCTGCTGGCAGGCAGGGTTTGCTTGCTGATCCAACTTTAAGAACAGTGACGGCAATAGCACTCAGAACATGGAGCCTCTGGGAACCTGATGCTGCTGTCCCTGGGGTTAGCACCCCACACTGGGGCTGCTCCCTCATCCTCAGCTACCTGCTGGGGTTTGCCAGCTCTCACCCTCTCTCAGGGCCCACCAGCAGCCCCCATGGGTGTGACTGACACCCATCTTTGTGCAACACAAAGTTTGCAGTGCCCTTTTCTTTCAACAGTCAGTGCTGGTTTCAGGACTTGGCTTTTGGGTTACTTTGTGTGTGTATTGCATCAAGTGCTACAAAGGAAAAGGCGCAGAAGTAGCGCCAAGATTTCCTGAACGGGTTGCATTTGTCCACAGTCCTGAGCAGGAAACCTTGGCACATGACTGTAAGAGTCACCGGGCATTTCACATTCAGTGGAGGAAAGATTCGGTAATGGCTATGACTTACAGTCACGCAGCTGCAAACTTGGACCCAGGATTCCTTACAGCACAGGTTGTCCCTAACCAGGAAGAATAGACTGGGACGGTGAGGACTTCAAGAAGA